>NW_025950341.1:2567500-2868750 GCF_021028975.2 Sphaerodactylus townsendi | reverse complement strand
GTACTGATTCCATCTGATTCCTAATTATTTGCTCTTTATGCATGCAGTGCTTATCCCTAGGGCTATTTGCTTTTCAGTGTGGTTTTTTCCCCATTTTTTTGTGCACACTTGATATTCTCCTGCTTCAAAGTGTCCCTACCTGAGCCAATCCACCATTTTGCCTGCCTCCTACTTCCTCCTCCTCTCTATGCCACCTCCATCTAGTGAGGTTGCCCGCCACTTTTTGGGGGGTGCTGCCTGTGGTCTCCCATTAATTTGCTAGGTTTTATGTCAGTTTAAGGGTCTATCGCTCCAACAATAGACCCTCAGCATAAAAATATATATTTTGAAAATTGTCTCATTCTTCTTTGCTCTCAAGTTGGAAGGCAGTTAGAGAAGCACTAGGTAGCAGGTCTTTTCTTTTGGACAGAGCTGTGAAGCCAAAAACCCCTGGCTCCCGTTTCCTCCCCACCTGCTTCCTCCTTGCACCTTTTGTATTTGTAATTAGTACTCTTTGTTCAGGGCTCTTTCTCTTGGTGGCTGTAACAGTAGGAGAAACTGTTGTTGGGTGGGTGGGGGAAGGTGAGAAGAAGCAAGAAAACTCAAAGAAAACAAAATGCATGTTGTTTTCCTTCACTGCCCCTGCTTCAGAGGTTTCAGAAACTGCGGAGATTCTCTGATCTGAGGTGTGGTGAGTTTGGGAGATGGGGAAACATGCGCATAACAGAGAATTTAACCTGAAGGTAGTGAATGCTCAATGTGAAAGAAGCCACAAGTACATTAATGACCATTGTCTCAGGGAATAAAGCGAAACAGAATTTCTCGGGTGAGCAGTTTGCCGTTTAAGGTCCTGATCTGGTGTTCTAGGTTAGTTGCAATCTACGGAGTTGTCACTCCAGCAGTCTGGAAGGCAATAATTCCATAACATCTGGTGACTGTTTTTTTTAGCTTTTCATTAAATGTAATGGCTGTGTTACTCAATTAGAAGAACTGGAAGCATCTTCTGTTTTTAAACCACACTGCAATTGCTTGTCATGGGAATTCCTTCAGCTTTCTTTGAAACATTTTAGTTCTGACTGCCATTAAAAAATGGATTTTATAATTTGACACAGTATGTAATAGTAGGTCATGTACCAGTGTGGAAAGATTCTGACCTGCACTGAGAACCAATCTAAACAGAACCTATTTGTACTGGTATTTACAAAGGTTACTGTAGTTTGTGACTCCCAAACACAGCTGAGGGTGGATGTTAATAGCAGGAAAATTCAAGGTTCTCTTTTGTACACCTATTTGTGTAATGTTATTATTGATCTTCCCCCACTGCTGTTCTAAGAATCTGACATCAGTTTTTAAAAGCTTTTGTTAGAATGCCTTCAAAAGCTAGCCTTGATTTCCTAAAAAATACCCTTTATATTAGCTTTCACTTTTTATAAACAAAATGTTACATTATTGTAAACTCTTACAACTTTTTCAAAACACCATTTTTACCCTTCTCAACCTCTGTATCCTATCTCCAGCATGATTGTGAGTCCTTGCTACTTTGTCCACATCCTTATATATAATTCCCTAAGGGTTGGAATATCTGACGATGAACCCCCAGCCAATGGGCGTGCCGGACTCACGACGTGAGTCCTATGTGCCCATTGGTGGGCGACATTCCATTCCACCGGCCTCTCTATCCCCTTGCTCGCCTGCAAGCCTCCCAAATAAACCCTCCCCCCTGCTGCAAACAGCAGGGCCACCAACCTTCCCTTATCCCACCCCTGCCTTCTGTCAGTTGCTGAACATCTACTCAGACTGGCAGGAAAGTGCCCTGCATACTGGGCCCATCAGCAGCCTTCCCTTCTTGCTCTTCCCAGACCCCAAATATCTACCTGGCCTGATGGAAGAGCCCCCTCCCTGCCAGGCCCACCATCCTCCATCCCAGATCCCAAATACCTACCTGGCACACCACAAGAGCTCCCTTCCAACAAGGCCTGCCAACAGCCGTCCCCACTACCACAGACCCCAAACACCTATCTGGCCTGGTGCCAAAGCACCCTCCCCAGTAGTCCTGCCAGCAGCCTACCCTTCCCCCCAGGCCCCCAACACTTACCCAGCCTGGTGGCAGAGCACCCTCCCCACCGGGCCTGCCGTGCCCATCCCTTTCCCACCCTCCCAGCCCTCAAACATCTACCTGGCCACCCACTGCTTTTGTCACTGCTTTCAACACTTACCAATGCTGGTGAGGGAAGAGCAGATGAATCAGCAGTAAAGCCCATTGCAGGGGAAAATGCTTGCTCACCCTTCCCATGTTTTCTAGAGCCCATTGCATTTCCCCCCACAATGGACTTTACTGCTAGTATTAAAACATCACATTTCTTACACTTATAACTTCTAATTAAACATGCCTAGGCGTTTCCTGAGTTTCTTGTTTGAAAAGCCAAAAATTGAATTCCAAGAACTTCCTCTTTTTTTCTGCACTCCCTTAGCCTTGATCATATGATCTCTTACAGCAGAGTTCTCTATATAAGATACATTTCTTTAAGTTAGACAGGTTCATCACAAGCCTTAACATACAGATTTACCTTATATTGAGTCAGACCTTTGCTGCATTTAGCCCAGGATTGGACTGATGGCAGCCTCCCCCCACCCCCTGGCCAAGATCCCAGCCTGTGTGGTTTCCCATGCCTGATAGTTGCAACCCACTAACTAGGGACTGAAACTATATGCAAAGTATATGGCCTGCCACTGAGCTACGGCCCTTCCAGTGTTCAGCTTATCTTTATAGCCATGTAGGATGCCCTTTGCTTTACCTTATCCAAGCCTCTGAATAACCTTAATACATTTTTTTTAAGTAGCAGCTGGACTTGAGCACAATGCTTTCTTCAAAGGGCCCTACCGGTCTCTTACGCAGCAGAAGAATAATGTTCTTTTGACTTGTGCTCAATGCCTTCTTTTTATACTTTGCGAGATTGTGTTTGCATTTTTTTGTGCTCCCCTGTGAAGCATAGTTCTGCAAGATTTAAAGAGATGCCAGATCTCTTTCCTTTCTTTACTGATACATTCAGTATAGCACATGACCTTCTGAGGGTAACACTTTTTTTTCTGCGTGCATGTGACAGGCTTCCCCCTAACCCTTTGCAGATCTCAGCATTTAAGTGCAAAACCCATCTGTTCCCCTTTCTCCCAGCTCACCCGAATGCGGCTGCCCTTTTGACTTTGATGGCAGTTTTCTCAAATCAAAGCGGAACGTGGGAAATTTGGTAGTTGCCACCAAGGTGTGAAAATATGTACTGTCGCGCCACTGTGTGAACAATACCTTATCTATTACACTCCCCTGGGTTATGATTGTTCTTTTGTGCCTGAATTTTCCAAACCGATTTTGGTTTCAGCATGGGTTAACGTATAAAGCAAAGTTCTTATATTGAATCTAACTACTATTTTGTCTAGTACTATTGCAGGATGAGGTGTAAGTCTAAGTGTAGCATTTTATAACTTGCATGGTATGCGCATTGTGTGTTTCTTTATATTTTCTTCATCAGGAATCACACATGTGCAAATAAGTGCTGGTAGAGCCCAAGAACTTATAGGGGAGGGTATGCAGTATACTTTGTCAGGGTCTGGGAGTTTATGGGGCCCTGCTATATATGTCTATTACTATGATATGATCTATTTTTAATGACTCCGAAGATTGTTTAAGTTGAGATTTTTAGGAGTGGGCTAGCTACAAGTGTGTACTTGACCCAGAAAAATTGCTCTTAACAAAAATAAACAGCTTGTTCACTGTATAAGCATTTGTTTTGATTGGTGTTAATGACTAGCAGATTGCGTAAACGCTTTATGAAAGTCATGATCTGTTAGCTATAGAAGTTCACGCAGGCTTATAAATTCTCCTTTCAGTGGCTCAGTTAGCCTGGCCTTTTACTACCTTTGGTTTCCTTTTCTTTTACAAGCACTTTGAAATTCTCTGAAGAAAGCAGTTATGTATCCCTGGCTTTCTGAGCTGTATTAGAAGCACAGGTAGGGCATGACAATACAGGATCCAAAGAAAACAGATATTGTTATATATAACCTGAAAAAACGCTCTTAGAAAACCAATGTACATGTTACCTTGTGTGGTTTAGTAGTACCGCATTTGTGTTTCCCCTCACCCCTTGCAAGACTCCCCTCACCCCTTGCAAGAAATCTGCCTGGGGAGCACTGTAGCATGTGTAAACTGGGAACTCTCAAATTTCATCTGTGACAACTTCTGTCAACAAGGGAAATTCCAAAATATATTTAATAGGTAATAAAAGCAGCTGCTGCGGAATTCCTGCAACTTCCCAATTCTTGCATTACATCAGCCTGCTGTTTCCCAAATATCTGATACTCTTTTTTTGTAATTAAAGTTTGAGAACTCTTATAGCTGAATAGGTTACCTTTTAGAGCATACAAGAACAAGAACTAACAGTATACAAAGGATCTTACATGTCAGTCTTCTTTATGATTTGAGCAGAGGCGTATAGGGGGAAAATGGCACCTGGAGACAACTCCTTGTCTGGGCTCTTCCCGGGTGCCCCTCCCCATGCTTGGGGGCAGGGCTCAGGGGAGGGCCCCCACCCCCCAGACTCCCTGTAGCCTGGCTTCTGCCCTCGCCAGAGCCTGGGGAGAGCAGCAGCCGGCCTGTAGGGCGTCCGGGGCAGGGCTCTGCAGTGGACAAGCGCATGCCATTTCATCACGTGGGGGGCGTTCAGCACCTCCCACATGACCAAAAGGCGTGCGCCAAGGGACATGGGTTTCCCCATGACCCTAGGCTGGTATGCCCCTGGATTTGAGCATGTGTCTGTTGACATATGAACCAGCTTTTCTTGTCTGTTCAGAAGTGACTTTTACAGACATGGACACAGCAGGCAAGCTCCTCTGAGAGCTGATATTTCTGCTGTGTTTTCATATTGAGAAGGATTAGGATGATCCAATAATGCATGATTCAGCATGATCCAATAATGCATGATGCAGCAAAATATCTTGCTTAACTGGAAAAGTGATTGGAAGTACAGAAAGATGTAATAACGTATCGAGTGCAGCTGGCAGTTTCTTCTGTGGATGGGTACTTTGGACTTGTGAACCTTTCATGTCACTTAATTCTCCTGGCAAACTTGCAGAATTCTCAGAGCATGCAGTCTTTTATTGCATTAGTGTTCATGGAAACAGACCAATTGTGGAGTCGAAGAATAAGCTATAGAAGATATTTGAATTGGCCCCTAAGGAAGAAATAATGCCAGGATTGCATTGCAGAAGACTCTTCTTTTGAAGACATTGTTTTTGTGCTGTGTGTAGTATACCTTTTAAAAAAAATTAGAAACTTCTGTGTTGATCATTACAGTGGAATCCCAACCCTATATATAATTTTTGACCAGATGTTGAGCCAAAGATAGATATTCAGCACCTGGCAGTCTTTGAGATAATAGCCACAGGCAGGCAGAAATTGGGATCTCGTGGTGATGATTTCCATAGGATTGTTGTGCAGTGTGTGCAAATGCATTTTCTTTTTGTTCCTTTAAAAAAAATTGCTTCCTGTTGACTTTGTACCTTTCCACGGGTTCTTCTATGAGAGTGGAAGTTACTCTTTCCTATTAATCTTCCTCATTCTGCTTATGACTTTGCATATGAATCTCCATTTCTGAAGAGAGGGAGGAAACTTAGGCCGCTTCCGCACATGCGGAATAATGCACTTTCAGTCCACTTTCACAATAGTTTGCAAGTGGATGTTGCTATTCTTCACAGTAAAATCCAGCTGTAAAGTGCATTGAAAGTGGATTGAAAGTGCATTATTTTGCATGTGCGGAAGGGACCTCTCAGTGAGATTTTAAGCAGAATTGAAGTCAGTTAGCTTGGAAACTTGTAACAGAGCGACACCAATGATTACGTTCTGAGCCCAGACTGGCACAGTCTCTTCACTGTGGCCAAAATGTTATCCAACCCAAAATGAAACTCTGCGTCCTGAGCCAAGGAACCCATTGTGGCATAGCTCCTGGAGGTCAGGCCTTTCTGTTCCCCTGATCTGACTGATCCCCTGTTCCCCTATTCCTTTCCTGCTTGCCTTTGCTGTATTTCACTGCGGTATTTTATAGAATAGTCAGGTTTGGTGGGTTGAGAAATAGTGGTGGAAAGTTCATCGTCACAGCAGACTTATGGTGACCCCCATAGGGCTTTCAAGGCAAGAGACATTCAGAGGTGAATTGCCACTGCCTGCTTCTGTGTAGCCATCCTGGACTTTCTTGGTGGTCTCCCATTCACATGCTAACCAAGAGTGGCCCTGCTTAGCTTCTTAGATTTGATGAGATCCTTGTACTTTGGGATCACTCCCCGAAAGCTCTGTGTGGCCCCTATCTGAATCAACTCCCAAAAGCAAGATGCCATTCCTTTCCACTGTCTTTACTTTAAGGTCGGTTCTTAAACATCCCTCGGCATGATCGACATTGTTCTCTCTGCCTCTGCTATTACTCTCTTGAATACATCTTGCTCTCCTGCCCAAAATATAACGGTTTTAAGGCCAATTTCTTAACCTTGGCGGGGTTCACAGATCTCTCTACCAACGCAAAGATGATTCTTCTGCTCAACAACCCTGAGGCTGAAATAACGGAAATCATAGCCAAATTTTTGCTGCTTCTGTTCACACTTTCTTCACTGTTCTCTATTGGATTTACCTTTTCCTTTCCAGAGGTGGGATCCAGCAGGTTCTCATAGGTTCCCAAGAGTAGGTTACTAATTATTTGTGTGTGCCGAGAGGGGGTTACTAATTGGTGATTTTGCCACGTGATTTTTGCCTTATTTACGCCCCTCCTCTCAGCAGTAGCACGCAGAACTTGAAGCAGTCTAGCAGGAGGTGCACCAGCGTGCGTGGCAGCCTGCGCCTGCGTGCATTCGTTTCCTGCCCAAGGACTGGCGCAGTGGCTGCGTCCTTGCCACAGCCCCACCCAGGAATGCCCCGCCCCCAGAATGCCCGGCCACGCCCCCGTCATGCTCCGCCCAGCCCCATTGGGGCTATGCCACAGTTTGAATCCAACCACCATGGGAACTTGTTACTAAAATGTTTGGATCCCACCACTGCTTTTGTCCCCATGCTGTATATAAATGTCTCTGAATCTGAATGGATGAGAATGGGCCTTATACATAGAATTAAATTCCATCTTAGCCATCAGTTCCATCAGGCAACACTGGGTCAGTCCAACCTCTTCAGCCTAACCTGCCTCAGAGCATTAGTATGGGTATAAAATTGAGATCCTTTATGTTTGCTTTCCTAAGCTCTAGGAGAAAGGGTGGGGCGACCTAATGTCATAAAGTTATATTTGGTTTTGATTGGACTGTCCTTACTGAACTCAAGATCTACTTGTTGAATAGTAGAAGTTAGCTTCCCAGCCTTTCTGGGCACTTTGTAGATATCCACACACTCAATAACTTTTAAACGCAAAACATTCTCTTGTAGTTAGATTGTGATTTTTCTACCAACACTGACCAAATTTGGGGGGGGGGGGGCACGGATTTCTTATACAAAAACATACTTTCTGGGAAACAGGAGCTGCAGAGTCAGCAGCTGGGATGAGATCAAGGCGCTGGCAGATAATTTGAACCCACAGCTTTGTGCTTCGCTGCCAAGACTGCTACCTATTGAACTGTAGTTACATTAATGAGGTGTAGGCATTTCAAGCACTTCCTTTGAATAATGTTATTACTCTCTGTTCTTTCATCCATTTTCCTTGTACAGAGGGCAGGCTTGCAATGCACTTCTAGCTTTTCTGCAGCTGGTTCTCCTCCCTTAATTTCTCTGAGATTCCTCTTCTTATCCCATTCCTGATATGTTCAATGTGTACTTGTATCCTGTAGATACTCTTCCCTTTCAGTATCATCAAGATGTGCTATCCTGAGCAGAGGTACACTCTTCTAATCCCATTGGTTTTAATGGATTTAGAAGGGTTTTCTGCTTGGATGGCACTAATACTGTTTGTTCAGGTATATAACAAGAATGTATCACTGTCACCAACTGCTTCACAATTTTCCCAAAACATATGGCTTTTTTACTTTGTTATTCAGACACTAAGGCCCCTTCCGCACACGCAAAATAATGCATTTTCAAACCTCTTTCACAACTGTTTGCAAGTGGATTTTGCCATTCCGCACAGCTTCAAAGAGCACTGAAAGCAGTTTGAAAGCGCATTATTCTGCATGTGCGGAATGAGCCTAAGAGTCTTTGGGAACTCTTACTGTCGCTTGCCCAAAGGTTGGGAATCCCCAATAGCATTTGCAGATTAAGTAAAAATTATGTAATTTACACATTTTGGAGCATTTATATACATATATATTAATGAACTGGTTTGAATTGGAACAAAGTGATGAGAGTGTGAATAAGTTTGTTATGCGGCCCTTTCCACACAACCAAAGTAAAACGTTTTGAGGCAGGTTTTTTTTTAATTTTGGGGAGTTGTGTCTCCATAACTTTGAATACCATGAACCCTTGAGAATCGCAGCACGAGGCTTTGAAGCTTTGTAGCTTTGGCTATACAGATCTGTAAAAAAAACCCGCAGAATGACCACATAATGGTGGCCAGGATGGTTTTGAGGGTGAGTGTGAACAAACAGAGGAGATAAGAAATATTTTGCAACCATTTTCAGGGATCTGTGTGGAAATGGCCCATAGTTTATCGTGCCAGAATACTCTTCAGCAGGAACATATCAGCATGTAACTACCAACAGAACAGAGGGAAGGAGAAGATGCGACAGGATGAGAAGGATGTGTGTTCAAAGAATAAAAAACATACAGGATAATATGTGCTTTATGTTGTAATATTAGTAAATGGTGAGAAAGCCTGAGAAAGCAAGTCTGGTCTGAGCTAATTCATGATCTCACGAATACTAGCTGGGATGACGGCAGCAGAAATTCACACTAGTAAAGAAATGGCATCAAATGTGCAGATGTGTAGTATCATAGGCCCCTTCCGCACACGCAAAATAATGCATTTTCAAACCACTTTCACAACTGTTTGCAAGTGGATTTTGCCATTCCACACAGCTTCAAAGAGCACTGAAAGCAGTTTGAAAGTGCATTATTCTGCATGTGCGGAATGAGCCATAGTGTAGTATCTTAATACTACATACTGTGTATTATCATAGCAGAAAGTACATTAAGGAATTCCTAGAAGCACATTCAGAGAAAAAATTGTGCCAGTTTGGTCATCAGATGGTGTATCGAGGCTCACAGTTAGGTGCTTATTTTATACTTGAGTCACATCAGTGTTATTGTGGTTATCTTCTTGAGAAAGAAAAAGTGAGAGAGAGAAGGAAGGAGAAGCCACAGCACTACCAGAGGGTTGGTTTCACATGGATACATTTCACTAATAGAGACACTTCAGTGGGAAACAGAAATAGCTAAAGGGAAAGACTTCTTCCATTGGAGGAAACATCCTATACTAGTGGAACATAGAGAGGGAAGGAGAAGATGTGAGAGGATGAGAAGGATGTGTGTTCAAATAATAAAAGACATACAGGATAATATGTGTTTTATGTTGCATCTTGGGTTTAAAGGTGGATCATAGAAATCGAAAGATTGATGTAGTGGCTCTATAGTTATAGAACAGGGTAACCCTGCATTCAAACTCTTGCTCAGCCATGCATTTCTACCAATTCTATCTACTTCACAGAGATATAACAAAAAATGTTAACCCTAAACCCATTAATGATATCTTGGATGATTATAGAATCTGATGCATAAATAGATACTTTTTGAGGACTCTAGCCCCTCCTGGATAGCACCCTGTAGAGAGAGCACTGGTCTTCTGTTGGTGCTCTAGTTGGTTAAACAGGCATTGAAATCAGTCGAATTAAAGCCATATTTGTGGTTGTTGAATAAAACAAATAATGAATCAGTCTTGTAAATAGCAGTGTGGCTGCAGTAAAAGGCATTGTTTATATTGTCTTAAACTGTAAATTACTCAGATTTTATTTGTGCACTACTTAATTGCTGTGCATGATTGAAGTGCAAAGTTCCTTCAGGTGCAAGTAAGATCTATAGTGTTTTGAGAACCAACATGTATTCTTCTGTGGAATGCTTCAGATTAACATTGGGTCATTCATCACTCTACTTGCACCACGCAATATGGGAAAGAATTCCCACACACTTAATCGTCATGAGATGTGCTTTCTTCTGTATGTAATTAAGCTCTTTTTTAAGAAAAAAATGGTAAAGAGGATCTGGAACTGAGAGAAAACAGACTTGGGGTTGGATCCACCTAGCTTTTTCACTCAATGTTGTCCAATTCTCCTCCTTTCTGCAGCCCCTGTTCCACATGGTTTTTGTATCTCCAGGTTCCATGATCTCCAGCATAACTTTTTAAGGTGGTCTGAGGGAACCCCTCCACCTTATATATGGAAAAGCTGGTTGAATCTAGCTCTTCTGATGACAAATCTGACTTTCTTCTTTAATAACAGCAATGCTTATAGAACCACTCAGTGGTCATAGTAGTGAGCAACCATTAATACCAGTCTGCTTCACTAAGTTGGCATCCTTTGCTGTCCCAGCTGACATTTTGTTTGGTATTCTGCCTTAGGCTGGAGGAAGTTCATTCATTCAAAGGAGTGTTTCTCCAGCCTGACAAAATCTTCCTCCAACTTAAATGGTTCTTCTGTTAAAGCAAGAACCACTTGAGCTGAAAGTAAGTTTCTAAAGCTGGAGGAAGGCTTTGAATTTTGGTTAGTGGAGCAGTAGGATTCAGGCCACTCGGGGGGTGGGGATCAATGTCATGTCCTGTGTTGGGGAAGAGGCCAGTTGGTCAAAGTGACTAGTGGCCAGAGAGCATGTTTGGTCTCCAGTGTGTCCTTGAGTGTACCTCTTTGTTGCCTGTAAATAAATGTTTGCCATTTGTTCCAATAGGGAGAAAATTGCAAAACCTGGCCTCTATGTCTGACATGGGTGATTTCCACACAGCAGAAATAAAACGTTCTGCGGGTTTTTTTAAAAAAATCTCAGTTTTGGCTTTTGTAGTTCACACACAGCCTGCCTAAAACAGCCAGCCAAAAGGGATCTTGTTTTCCACCTGCTGCACAGAGCAATGGTCAGTTTCACAGTTGTGCTCGCCATTTTGTGTGCTGTGAATCCACCATTTGGTGAAGGTTTTCCACGGAGGTTTCTAAACTAGCGATCTTTTTTTCCTAAACCAGGTGGAAGACATTTCCTGCCTGCTGAGTGAACAAAAACAAACAAAAGCAGGCAGGAAATGGTGTATTTATCCCGCCCAAACCTCTTAACTTCCATTTTTGCCGCTTGCACCCACCATTTTGTGTGCTGCAGCAGATTCTCTGTGAAAATTCCTCATGGAGGTTTCCTCTGCTCGCAGCTCATCCATGTGTGATTTTGCTGCAAAAGTAGATGAATAACGTTTGTTTTGCCTAGTGATCTCAGGCACGTGTTGTTTTTCCTATTTTGTTTTGTTTTGAGGGAAATGTCTGCAAAGCTACGATGGCACAAATACGCACATATTGCAGCTTCATTAATTGTGACATTGTAGCTTTGCAGATATATAGAAAAGGAAAAATGATTCATGCACAGGATCACTAGGCAAAACAAACTTTATTCACCTACTTTTTACAGCAGAATTGTGTGCGGATCAACTTCAACAGAGGAAACCTCTGTGGGGAATCTTCAAGGAGAATCTGCTGCAGGACACAAAATGGTGGGCATGAACGGCAAAAATGAAAATAAGAGGTTCGGGCAGGAGAGATACAGCATTTCCTGCCTGCTTTTGTTCTCAGCAGGAAGGAAACATCTTCAACCTGGGTTGGGTAAGAAAGATTGCTCGTTTAGCGATTTTCAAAAACCCTGGTTCAGAGAAATAGAATGTTTTGAGGACATTTTCGGGAAGAGAGCTGTGCAGGCAGGAAACATCTTCAACCCAGATTGGGGAAGAAAGATTGCTAGTTTAGCAATTATCAGAAACCCGGATTGAGAGAAATAGAATGTTTTGAGGACATTTTGGGGAAGAAAGCTGTGCAAACTTCTTCCCCAAAATGCTTTTTAAAATATCCCCAAGATGTTTTATTTCTACTATGCAGAATTCACCTTAAAGAGGCTGACTCCATTGAATGGGGAACTCCATAGAGAGCAGTAATGCTGCCAAGCTGCTATTTTTTTCTTCTATAGCTCCCATCCTCAGGAGCTGAGCAGACCTCACCACAATTTTTCCTCAGATTTTTGATGTATTTTCAGTGAAGTATACAGGCCATCCCCCCATTTTGAGCTTAATCTTTAGAATAATCTTGACAGGGTCACAGTCACTCCCAGTATCAAACTCTGGGAAAGTGGGCTTACAAGATATTTATGTTGGATTAAAAATGAAAGTTGGAATTCTCAGGCTTTTAAGAGGAGTCTCTTGAGTGTGGACCACACAGAAGTGCCTCAGGAACTTGCTGCAGCTACCCTTCTCTTCCTCACAGGAACAAATGCAGAAAACATTTTCCTCTTTCTTGTAAGGTAGAGTCCTATCACAAGGGCTGGTGGAAATCTAGGGCAAGAAATAATCTGTTAATTCATTTTAAAAAAATCTTTTACTCTTGTCTCACAAAGGAGAGAGAAAGATTTGGATTTTCCAACTCAAGTACTGAAATGTTTTTGGCTTTTCCAGTTGAAGGCGGTATTCTAACTGGCTGTAAGGTGGGAGGGGAAGATATGCTTCAGTGAAAGAAGGGGGCCAGCTGGACGAGATGTGTGGCCTGCATACAAACTCTTAATCATGGTTAGAGGTCTATTTCTTACATCTGCATTGGCCATATCCTCCGGCATGCATGCCAACAGCAGCGCACCAGATCGTTTTGCTTGGCAATTAAGGTAACATCTCTGCACAAGTAGCCGAAGCATTAGAAGGGCTGTCGGGGTCAGAGGTGCAGGATAAGGTCTCCTAGACCTGCATCACCCCTAAGTGTCTACATTCTGTTTCCTTGGTCTCCAGCAGTTGCACTGACTATTTTTGGAGCAACCTGCATATTTACCACAGTTCCTATTTTGGCGCTTATAACAGTCTGAAATGGTACAAACAATCCCTTAACGTTCATGTCCCATTTATGACTATAACTGCGGAAAGTTTCGTAAGTTCCCCGTTTTCTCTTTTATGTCACTAAATGACCACTATGGAACTTGGTTGTTTCATGATCTTATATTTTTATTCATATTTTAGAGTAAGAATTGTACTGCTTTGTCCCACTGAATATTGTAACAATACAAAAGAGCAAGAGTCCAGGAGCACTTTAAAGACTAACAACATTTCTGGCAGAGTTTGATCTTTTATGAGTCCCAGTCGACTTCTTCAGGTATGGCTAGAATATGAGTCCATCTTTCCTTAAACAGAAAACAATGAACTGAGATACCAAATGGCAATAGCATATGCAGCTATTGACTGAGGATAACATTTATTCTCAGAATGCGGTGAGGATAACATTTATTCTCAAAATGTGGGCTCTCTCTCAAGACCATGAAAGTTTATACTGCAATATATGTTGGGCAGCCCAATCCAAAGTCTGGCCAGGAATGGTGCCGCTACCATGCTGCCTCACCACCTCCAGAGGGCTTTCAGGCAATGCAAGGAGGCGGCTAAAACAAAAATGTTTGACTGCACTCACCCCCTCAAAACAATTCCTGGCTGCCATTTTGTTTTTGTTTTTTCCATGTTTTAAAATTCTCCGTGGACTCAAAGCTTTGATGCTTTAATGCCTCGTGCTGCAATTCACCATAGCTCATGTAATTGAAACTTCAAAGATTTAACCTCCCCCAAATTAAAAACAACACAGAAATGATGAAAATTGGCTCTTTTAACATAACCCAAATAAAACGTCTTGAGGCAGGAAATAAAATGTTTCCTCCAAGGCATTCCACATAGTTTTTACCCCAAAATGTTTTATTTCCAGCCTGAAAATGTTTTAAATGCATCCTCAATTTTAGCAATCCTTTTGCTGAAAATGCTTTAAAAATGTTTTGACTTGCTATGCAATCTCTTCAAGCTATTTCCCATACCTCTCTGCAGTCTCTGAACTTCCTCCTCAGTGCCATTTTCTGAGCTTGCTCTGTCATTGTGCCTGTTTATTTTTGTCATTTTATTTTCAGGGAGTGAAATCTTTGAAGCTTCGAGTGCATGAGCTGTGGGAATTTTGGTTATGCAGAAAGAGACATTTCCCCACCCCCATCCTCCAGAAGCCCTCCATAGTTGTAAATGAAGTTATGCCATCTTTTCAGGCGGAGTATGTCCAAGACTTGGGTGCTGTGTTTCTGGCTCTGAGGCCTGGGTGGAAGCTGCCTAACACTGGCTACACCTCAGGGAACACCCCAGCCTGTGCCCCTCCCCCACCAGTGTCCAATCAGACACCTGCATCCCTCAGCGGTGCCGCCCATTTCTGGGTTTCAGTGGCGCAGAGCTAAGGGGCACCAGGCCACTGGCACCTTTGCCCTCTTCACCAGCAGGGGTGTCTGTTATACCAGCAGAGAAGGCAAATGTTCCAGTGTGGCCCTATGACATTGGCTTCACCATCTGTGTTATGTTCCTGAGAAATACAACAATCTGAAGGCACATGCAAGGCCAGACCAAGAAGATGAAATGACCCAGGAACAAATCAGGCTGAGTGGTTCTTGCAGCACTACAGACTAAACTTACAGGGTTGCTCAGCTCAAACTTGGTCAGCAGCCACTCCAGTGATAGTCATTGTCTCACCTCTTCTTGTCCCACCATCATTGGTGGCACTGGACAGGTGTGATCTGAATGGTTCTGCAATGCTGAAAGAGCTACTAAGGCTTGGCTCTTCTCACTCCTGACTGTCGGCAGCCCACTGGGAAGTTTTCCTGTAAGTTAAATGGCCAATCCTTCCCAGGCACATAAACTAACCACAATGAACATGAGACATACATATTTTGTACTTAGGTACCTATGCCCTGAATACAGATTATCAATAAAAATGGTCCTTTGATTTGAGGTGAGTACAATTCCAGCAAACCTTCCAAGCGGTACTCCATGATTTGATGAACTCCAGACAAACTGTCAGGTCTTCCTGCATCATCTACTCTGTGACATGCAGCGTTCAGCCCTCAACTTAGTCTTTTTTAGTGCAGGGGAACAATCAACATTTTTGAGAGCACTCTCGAGATTTTTGAGGTTTTCCCAATATACCATCTCATGTGATAAATATTTGTTCTTAATTTGAAGATTCTACTACATTTCTACAAGTAACAGTATTCCACCACCAGGGGAGGGAGGGAGGGAGGGAGGGATGGCATGCATGGGAGGGGAGGCAGGGGAAGGGGTGGCATGCAAGGGAGGGGGAGGGGCCCCGGCATCTGGACTTGGCCCACCCACCCTAGCGGAGGGAGGGGGAGGGAGGGGGAGGGGTGGCATGCAAGGGGAGGAAAGGGGAGGGAGGGATGGCATGCAAGGGAGGGGAGGCAGGGGAAGGAGTAAGGGGTGGCATGCAAAGGATTGGGCTGTTAGTCTTCAGGGTGCCATAAGACTCTCTGTTGTGTATATTTAGCTAATCTACTTAGCATGAGCTTAATCTTTTTAGAAATGTTTAAGCTTGTCATTTTTGGTGTTCATTTACACAGTTCTGTGATTTTCCTCATTTCTTTGGTCTAATACTTGAAGTATCTAATGCAATATAAAAGTTGATTAACAAAATAAACTCCCCAAAAACGTTACTACAAACCAGCTCACACTGTTAATTTATGTTGACAGCGGCTAATGTTCTTTGATGATGATGTATTTTTAAATTTTAAAAAATGCTGATAATATAAACTCTAGTTAAAGATTATGCAGAAAATCTCTTACTTGAATTAACTTGTCATTGTAAATCGCGCCCCAGGCTTCAACCTGGAGGCGCCATTGCAAGGGGGGAGGAACGAGTGGAAGCCTCCTTCCCTTGGACTGCCAGAGCTGGGGGAGGCTGTCACGTGGCCGGGTGCCGGCACGTGACAGGGGCCTTGAGCAGCCTATAAAGGGCTGCGTCGGCGGGGACCGGCCTCTTCGAGGCCGGCGGCTTTCAAAGGCCCTCCCTCCACTCCCAATTTGAAGGATTATTGGGGTTCTTTATTGTGTTGTATATTGTCGCAGTTCACTGGGCGGTTTGGGCATAAGAGCACATCCTTATTGTGGGAAGTTGGGCAGTAGCTTGCATGCCGGGCCTTCCCACGGGGGCCTCCATATGAGGTCCGTGGTGGCGATAGAGCTCTTGAAGACAAGCCTGGGGGCCGTGCCAAGAGCTCGCTGCCCGGCAGGGAGGGGTGTCACAAATTGGGTTTGCGTCCATGTGGCATCTAGTAACTTCCTCTTCCGGTTCCCTCGGGGGATGTGCCGGGATTGTGGAGTTCTGTCCTGGTGGGCC
This sequence comes from Sphaerodactylus townsendi, assembly GCF_021028975.2. NCBI lineage: Eukaryota > Metazoa > Chordata > Lepidosauria > Squamata > Sphaerodactylidae > Sphaerodactylus > Sphaerodactylus townsendi. The sequence continues at coordinate 2,852,406 of NW_025950341.1, read as the reverse complement.
TAAAGAGGGGTCAGCTGGGGCTGCCCTATAACCAGGTCAGCGGTTTGCTGCCTGGGGGCCAGGATGTGCTCTGTTATGCTCGCCCAGCTTCAAAGTTTTGTTATATGTGAATAAATTTGGGCTGCGGCCGATTTCTTTTCCAACAAGTATGTGTCAGTGACTTTGATGGAACGAGTCTCCACACATCCCCATGCAAAGTCAAATTTAAATGAACAATACCCTTGTTGAGTATTTATTTCTCTGCAGTAAAATCTATTTTGTCTACCACTCACTTCCCCATCTTCTAAATTCAGAAGATAAACCTTCTTATCCATCTTAAGTTGTTTGCTTTGGATAGAGTAGCTGTTTCCTGCTTTCCTGAGTAATTTTTTTTCTTTTTACTTTTTCATTGTTGGCCTTACAATGCTTTGAACTGTTAAAATAAGCTCCATAATCTCAAATCAGAGCTGTTTCTCCAGTCTTGCTATCCAAAGCTATGTAGATTTATATAATATGTGTTTTGTGCTGCTGTTATGCAATGGAATGAATTTGGGTTGTATCTTTTAAAGGCCATCTGAAGTTCAACAGCATTGTTTACACTTTCAAGCATTGCTTTTTCTTTTTCTGTGGTCTGTATGGTAAATGATGAGTTGATCAGATTCTTGGAGGGGATGGAAAAAATGTTACAACTTTCCTCAAGGGGAATATTTAAACATTGCCAGCTGAAATTAGTAGACATATTATATTTGAAGGCTTTTTAATTGTATTTTGGGCTCCTACAGAACAAGTTAAAGAAGTTCCAATCTGGGAACTCGTTAACGTGGTGCAAACCCAGGGATGGCATTTTTTTTTTGTCCCTAGTTTATGTGAGGTGTCGGACTAGGCATACCAAGGGCCTGTTTCCAGTGGGCAATCTCCTACTGCTATATTCCTAGCACTACTGATGTTGTGGCAGGAGTGGGAGTGATAACATCTGATCCAAAAGTAGCATAACTTTCAAATACACTCTAGGAATTCCCATACCCTCTATGATTTTTACCATAAGGATTTAGAGTTAAGCCCAGATTCTTAGAGTTAAGCCCAGAAGTGATATAACTTCCTGGTCAGCTGTGACCCTCCCCAGACCCTGCCCCAGAAATCTCCTCAGTGTTACCAGCAGAAGTCTGGCAACATTTTGTTGGACTGAAATGTTGGATCTCACTTTTGGCCTCTGAAGGTTGAGATTGCTTCCAAGAAAAAGGCCTTCATTTAGCATATAACAAAGGAGATAATGGAGAACAAACGATTTTCACGGTTGTGCAGGCATCATCATTACTCTTCCAATTGAGGAACTTCTGACAACTTTTCAAAGAACCCAAGAGTTTTCCTAAATATAAATGTACCCTTTTCCTTTTGCTCATGGCTTGTTCGTTTATGAGCATTAAGTAAATTAATAGAAGTGAAAAATTACAAGCTCTTCTGATATATCTACTCTTACTAATCACTGGAGTACAGGAAAAAAGGAAGTCCTGATAACTAGCTTCTAAAACCATATTTCATAGGGGGATGAACTGTTCATAGTATACATTTCTTAAGGGTTCATTGCATAAGTTACTTCAGTAATCCGTACTTCAATCTATGAAAATACTATTATTGTGGATATGGCCAAAGTGAGAGAGTGAAAGAGAATGCGGACTATTTCCTTAAGTGGGTATGAGGAAGGAGCTGAATGTCTCTTCGTTGATTGATATTCTGAGGTAGCTGTTATTAATTTATTATTAATTTATTATTAATTTATTATTTAAATTTATAGACCGCCCAATCCCCAAGGGGCTCTGAGCGGTGCACAACATAATCTATGTACAATATATAACAAGGGTCGCAATAGTGACCATATATACTAAAATTCGTTAAAACCATTAAAACCACGTAAACAGCGGTCAAAACAATAACAATAAAAATGGCGTCCCGCAATCCAATTCCTTTAAAAACCACCCCAAAAAGAAGGGAGCAACCAAACTCCTCCCTAAAAATAGCAGTAAATATGCAAAAACCGATTATAAAATAGGGAGCAAGAGAACCAGGGAGCAAAGCAAGGAAGGGGGGGCGAGGGGTTGCAGACCCCTGAATTAGAGAGTCAGTATGATATGGTATAGTGGTTTGTGTTAGACTAGGGGAGCCTCAGATTCAAACCTTTGCTCAGCCATGAAGGTCACAAGGTGTTTTTGGCTGATTATGCACAACACAAATAAGATATCCTGGGGACAACTTAGAAAAAGCTGCCTCCTCATTTTTTACTTGGACAGCATGGACAAAATTGGCATCATATCAGACAAGATATGAAAGCTACAGAGACACAATATGAAAATCAGCTTGTATTCAGAAATTGTGTCTGCGTAGCCGAAGACAGCACATCGAAAATAAACAAGGAAACCTATATATTGCCAGAATTGACAGGACAAGCTGAGTACAATTATGTACTTTTCAGGCTGGAAAAGCACCCTGCAGCAAAGCCTGCAGAGCAAACACCCCAAGAAAACCTAAGCAAAAAGCTGCAGGAATTGGTAATCCCTGCATTACCACAAAATGTTGGGTGTGTGTGACGGAGGAAGCTGACCAGACAGCTTTAATGATCAGGCGGGAAAAATAAGATGTCTCCTCATCAGGGATATAGGTATAGATTTTTATGGATGGGTTCGGGGGGCAGGGCCACACCCCCACCTACCCCTGGGGGTGTGGCCACGCTCCCCAAGCCCCACTCCTGGCCTCAGTGCTTATAAAAGCAGCTCTCTGAGGCCAGGGACTCAGATTCCCCTGCCCCGCCCACCCACCCCCACCAGCTGGGCTCCCAACTGGCAGCCCCTTCTGCCTTCCCCTCCGGGCAGAGGCGTACCTAGGGAAAATGGTGCAAAATCTGAGTTTTGTGGGGGGGCCCCATGGGCAGCCGCTGTGATGCTGGAATCCACACCCAAACAGCATCACTTTCAATGGTGTTTAAACTAGGGAGCCCAGATTCTCCTTTTAAATCCACCTTAAAGGGAGAATCTGGGGTCCCCAGTTAAAACAACATTGAAAGTGATGCTGTTTTGGGGTGGATTATCCCCTACCCTGAAACAGCATCAGTTTCAATGTTTAAACTGGGGACCTCAGATTCTCCCTTTAAATCCATGCCGAAGGGGATGCATTTAAAAGGAGAATCTGGGGAAATTTGGGGGTGCCTGCTGTCAGGGGGGAAATTGTTAAGCTAGCAGCACCAAACTTTCAGGGTATCTTTAGGAGACTCTCCTGATGATACCACCTAGGTTTGGTGAAGTTTGGTTCAGGGGGTCAAAAGTTATGGACCCTCAAAGGTGTAGCCCCATCTTCTACTAGCTCCCATTGGAAACAATGGGGGATGGAGCACCCCCTTTGGGAGTCCATAACTTTGAACCCCCCAAACCAAACCTCACCAAACTTTGGTGGTATCATCATGAGAGTCTCCCAACAAATCCCTCAAATTTTGGTGGTGCTAGCCTAAAAGCTGCGCCTCCTGCAGGCCACAAATGACTAAACACATTTAAAATACTGAAAAACTCACTAATGGGGGCAGAGTTTCAGATATGTAATGGGGGGGGGTTAAACCTGGGAACCCTCCCCTTATCTACATCCTTGCTCCTCATCTCTGGAGCTCCACACAGTGAGAGGAAACGTCTTAAAGACAACTTCTGGGGGGGAATTGGCATTTTAGCAACTTCCAAAAAAGATGGTTTGAGCAGAAATAAGGCATTCTGGGGATGTCTTGGGGGGAAAGCTGTGTGGATCCTCCCTGAGATGCCTTTTTCCTCTGCCCTCAGGATGTCTTATTTGTCCTATTCATTATTGGCCCATTGGTGAGCTTCCTTGAACTGCTATGACTTTGGGAAAATTAACATGCATCTATTTTGATAAAGATCCTGTCTTTTTTCTCCAATCTACCTCACAACTTTGCTCTGTCGACACAGGTGCTGTGAGGAGGAAGAGAGAACCTTCTGCCACTCTGAGCTCTTTAGAAGATGTGTGGAATAGAAATTTAACAGATCAGTTCACACTTTCTGAAGTTCTCAGAGGCAGTATGGGATTTCCTATCCCCCCCCCCCTTGAAGCTTCAGATAGCTGAGAAGAGAAGAAGCAGTAAACTTGCAAATCACAGGATAATATTAGTGACAGAAAGGGATGTGCTGCAGCTGTCAGTACAATTTACAGCACTGCAGAAAGCTTTCTCTATCAGCTTTCCTTGTCAACGTCTGTGGCAGTGTGCTCATCCATTCAGAAGCCCCATTGAGATTATAAAAGGCTCTAGTGCCTAATCCCTGCTGTTAAAAAATCTGTGGCTATCTTAAATTGTCTTCATGCAAAAGAAATCATGAATGGTAGCAACATTTCCTTCACTGGGACTGAAGAAAGTTAGTTACCATACCATCAAAAGAAAGTTACCATACCATCAAAAGAAAGTTGAGAAAATGCCCCATATGTTAGTTGTCCTATTTTACATATAGCTTCTTTCAAGTCCCAGATATAAATCACTGTAGCTATAAAATTCCTTTTGACATGATTTAGAAAAGGTTGTAAGGAGGTCTTGTTTGTGGTGCAAGTAGACTGAGATATGGAAGGAAAGCAAAAGGAAAGGGGCTTCAAAATGAATGAAGAACCCAAGTTTTGTTAGAATATAAATGAACTCAAAACGCTTCTTTTGTTCTTGTCTTGGGAAGAGCCAGACCTTGGAAGCTTTGTTAGATTTGTTACCAAAGCCAGAAATGTGGAAAATTGGAACAGGAATCAAAGCAGACAAAATGATTTTGAGAAAACAGCCTTCCTCAAGCGTGGGCATACTGGTTACTAGGAATCCCACAAAGGGTCACAGGAAACAGTTCTTTGAAGGATATTATTTTCTGAAGCAAAAGACTTCCCATCAAACTGTAGTTTACGTGGAATAAAATTCCAGGGTGTGAGCTGCTCTAATGGAGAACAGATGACGATCGGGGAACGTGCATTCCTTTCCAAATGAATGAAGGAAAAGAACTGAAAAGATACATGCATTTCATGCAGCCTTTTCCACATACAAACATCTTACAACAGATTGTCTCAGTGGTCAAACCTTGTGCTTGAAAATGCTTTCTGTGAAATCATTCCACACACTACCTTTCCCCCATGGTGCTATGGCAGTGGTGGCGAACCTATGGCACGGGTGCCAGAGGTGGCACTCAGAGCTCTCTCTGTGGGCACGCGCAAACACAGTTCCCCCCCCCGCCCCACATCTAGGCTGGCCTGGGCCGCTGGGCTTGATTATTACCATTAAACCTAAGACCTAGTTTTGGGGAAGCAGCGTAGGTAATCCTGTTAAGCGGTGTTAAACCCCACTGATTTTCATGTAAAGAACTAAAGCACGATCCTTTACCTGGGAGTAAGCTCGGTTGCTGGCAATGGGGCTTGCTCCTGAGTAAACCCTCCTAGTCGTGAGTCACCCGTTGGAAGAGTTACACGGTTGCTTCAAAGCAAAGCCACCAACTACCACCAAGCTTACTCCTGAGTAATGCCTTCCCCGGAGCCAACCGCTTTTCCTAAACCGAAACCTCAGTATTCAGGTTAAATTGCCATGTTGGCACTTCGCGATAAATAAGTGGGTTTTGGGTTGCAATCTGGGCACTCGGTCTCGAAAAGGTTCGCCATCACTGTGCTATGGAGTTTTTGCCCCTTTGTCTTTTCAGATGCATTTATTCCATGCAATAGTGCTAACAAACATATTTCTGATGATGGGATATTGTGACGCAGAAGAACCACCAACCCCTTTTTTTTCTTTTTTGGAGGCACTGTAGCATTAGTCAGTAAGACTATATTTAAATAATGGTTTTCTACACAAAGACTCATTCTTGCTGGTATAATCTTAATATTTGCAACCAAAGATGAAAGTTTCATTGTTAAAATAATTATTTTTCAGATTAGTTTTATAGTTATACCAGAAGTTACTGATTTGGTTATGCTATTAGAAATACATAGTTCACCTGGCAATAATGCCATAATTATCTGTTTTCAGTTTCATTCTGTCAAAGGGGCCTTGCCTTTCTTTGTTGTAGTGTTTGCATACTGCATGCCTGCCTGCCTTACCTATAGGTAGCGGAACTTCATTAAAATATTCCCAAACTATATCTATTTACCCTCGAGGAGAGAATAATAGGATAAACCTATACAGCAAAGATCCCAAGACTTGCGGAGTATTCTGATCAAAAAGTTTCTCTTTCTTTTTGACTGCTTGCCCCTCCCTCCTCACACTTAGCTCCTTGCGCAGATTTGTTCTATACCAAACAATCTTCTATTCATTGACCTTCTTGAAACGTAGCTCTTTAGAGACAAGGGGTTGATTCTGTGTACACAGATTTGCAAAGAATTACGATCTTCTTCTCAAGTCTGTATGTCCATTGTATAACATTTTTGCCGTAAAGAAGCGACATGTTTTCTCAGTAGACACAAATTTACAGTTTTGAGAACTGCAAAACCAGGCATCTGATATAATATCTTAGACAGAAAAACTGCCCAAAATAATCTTACAGAAACTTGGCGGTGTGAATGGATTAATGGAATTCATTTACCAAAAAATGTAAATGTTGTATGACTATACAGCCTAAAGCTACATAATTAAAACGAATCCTTGTTTCATGATGAATAACCATTAACTATCTTTAGATAGATTTTCCTCAAAAAGTACTTTGTTTTTTTAAAAATCTGATTTTAATTTTAAAAACCCTGATTCAAATTAAAAAAATCAATTATTTTTATTCACTAACTCTTTCTCCCAGGAGCGGGGGGTGGATTAACATCAGAATAAAGGGGGTAGCAAAAGCCAGGTCAAGCTGGCTTTGTCAAGCTGGGTGTTTCAATGCCAACAATAAATGCTGCTGATCAACACTACAGAGTCCATTTGTTGCTTCAAGGTTCGTGACCTAACAGCTTCCAGTCATATTATGGAGAAATATGACCTACCAAGTATGCATATAAAATGTAAATCTGCCCTTTGCTCACTTTTAGATACAGTTGTGATTGAACCAGTCCAGTTCAAAGGGCAGACCAATCTACTGCAAGAGCCAATTCACATTTCTATGTTTCAAATTGGGACCATTCTCATGCATTTAGATTTGAATGGATAAGTTCAATATTCAGTTGGCTGTTTTTTATCATTGAAATTTTGGTAGGAAATGTGCCAAAGTTCAAAAAGCAAAATGTGAGCTAACTGTAGCTGTAACAAGTACCTTTTTTTTTTTTTGGAGATAAGAGTATGTAGTTTGAAGCATTTAGGAATAATTAGTCTGCATGAGATGTTTTTCAGAAGATGCCCTAAGAATCTCAGTGGACATGAATATGGGGCAGGAAAACAGAAGGTGTGGATTTTTTTAGGGCTTTCACAAATTAAAGCCCTTTCTACACTAATCCCTGAAAATGTTTGTAAAACCTTTTCAGTCCTCCACGGTGCATGTCTGCACCAGTGGTGGGATCCAAAAATTTTAGTAACAGGTTCCCATGGTGGTGGGATTCAAACAGTGGCGTAGCACCAATGGGGCTAGGCTGGGCACGACGGGGGCGTGGCCGGGCATTCCGGGGGTGGGGCCTTGCTGGGCGGGGCTGTGGCAAGGACGCAGCCACTGCGCCAGTCCTTTGGTGGGAAACAAATGCATACAGGCGGAGGCCGGTGCACCTCCTGCTAGACTGCTTCAAGTTCTGCGTGCTACTGCTGAGAGGAGGGGCGTAAATAAGGCAAAAATCACGTGGCAAAATCACCAATTAGTAACCCCCTCTTGGCACACACAAATAATTAGTAACCTACTCTCGGGAACCTGTGAGAACCTGCTGGATCCCACCTCTGGCTGCACTCACCTCCTCCAAATGATTTCTGGCTGCCATTTTGTGATTTCTCCCTTTTTTCTTCCTTTTTGTTTGAGAATGTTGCTTCTGTGCTTCACACCAGAGGGTGCAATTCTCTGCACCTACTGCAATCCATCCTTTAATGATTAGCTACCCCCACCCCCATAAAGAAACGTACAGGAAAAACAAGTGAGGGGCATGGCTTAATCATTTTAAAATTCATTTAAAACATTTTGAGGCTGCAATTTAAACATGTTGGGGTAAAAGCAATGCAGAACTCCATGGAGAAAATGTTTTATTTCCTGCCTCAAAACGTTTTAAAGTGTCTGTGCAGAAAGGGCCATTGTTTGAATGCCACTCTGGGGCTGCACCCACAGCATGACGATTTTTCATTTTGCATTATTGCCAAAGCAAATTCGGAGGCATGCAAGTTGGTAATGAAGTTTCCATACAGGAGTTTTCTTTGCACATTCTTCCACAGGCTGTTATTGCGCTACATTTTCCCTTCACTGTGCTGCTGGAGGTGGGGTTGCCACTGAGGTGGGATCCAGCAGGTTCTCACAGGTTCCCGAGAGTAGGTTACTAATTATTTGTGTGTGCCGAGAGGGGGTTACTAATTGGTGATTTTGCCACGTGATTTTTGCCTTAGTTATGCCCCTCCTCTCAGCAGTAGCGCGCAGAACCTGAAGCAGTCTAGCAGGAGGTGCACCGGCGTGCGTGGCAGCCTGCGCCTGTGTGCATTCGTTTCCCGCCCAAGGACTGGTGCAGCGGTTGCGACCTTGCCACAGCCCAGCCCAGGAATGCCCCGCCCCTGGAATGCCCGGCCACGCCCCTGTCGTGCCCCGCCACGCTCCATTGGCGCTACGCCACAGTTTGAATCCCACCACCATGGGAACCTGTTACTAAAATTTTTGGATCCCACCACTGGGTTGCCAGCTCTGGGTTGGAAACTACCTGAAGATTTTGCAGGTGGAGTCTGCAGAGGGCAGAGTTTGGGGAAGGGAGGGACTTCACTGGGGTATAATACCACAGAGCCTATTTTTAAAACCAGCCATTTTCACCAGGTGAACAGCTCTCTGTCGCCTGGAGTTCAGCTGTAATACAGGGAGATCTCTAGTCGTCACCTGGAGGCTGGCATCTCTAGCTGGGGAGCTTTATTTAAGGCCTTTAAAATCAATAAATGGCACGCTAGTGTAGCAATTACCTATTTTAAGTCATCAAAAGGCCTTCTGGAACATGATGGGGAAAACAGCAGCCACGAGGAATTCACAAGGAAAACGACACCAGTGTAGTCAGGACATGCACACCTTCCTGTCGAATCGGCATGGTAAACACACTTGGTCTGTGCTCTTCCACAAAAGATAGGAGTGAAGCAGGTTTGGGGAAAACCATATTGTGTGTGAAGAAAAGTTGATTTGAGCACCCTCAGGACACGAGTGTGTGTGAATGCAACAAAAAAAGTGTTCCAGTTTGGACAGCAAAGCAGAAATCCTCCAAGTGGAAGGAGCCTAAATCTGTTCAGAGTTTAAAAATAGCTCCACCCCTCAGGGTGCACAGTGGGGTGATAAGGCCTTCTTAATGGAAATGTTATGTTTCTGTTGATGGAATGCCATTGATATATCTCAGTATTTTCAAAGTACTTTCATCTGGTGTTGGGATTTCTGCTCTGGCAGGGAAGCCATTCTCTCACTAACATTTAATAAATAGCATCACTTCAGGTTTATTTGATTGGGAAGGGCAGGGAGGAAATTCATATAATCCTGGCAAACACATGTTCCCACATCCATATTTGCTCAGATAATGTGGAGGTGGGGGATAGGGAACCATTTGCTGAGCAGCATCCTTACAGATGCCTCATTCCCCCCACCCCCCACCCCCCGCGCTTCAGCACCAGAAGTAAGCCCAGCCTTCCATCAGCCAATTCTCTCCTACATGTGCTGTCCAGCCCCCACACTAACATTATGAGAAAAACACATTTTTATGATTCCTGTGTTTTCTTAATGTGTTGCCCTGCCTTTGTTGCAAGGCTGGTGGGGTATGTTCTGTTTTTCTAAGCTGCCAAGGGTATTTAGAAGCAGGTGGAAGGTAAACATGATTGCTACCTTTTGAAAAGGCAAGTGTCCAGGGTACTGGACTCTAATATGTGTAATTAATATCTCTGACACTTGGATATACACACTAGCAAATAACAACAGGAGCATGTGTGCATAGTTGATGCAGATGTGTATTCTCTGACCAAACCATTTATTCTGCTCCTCTTTGAGAGAGGTCTGGGAGGAGGGCAGAAGAAGCAAAGTTAGAAGGTGCACCAGGGGATTCTGGAACCTGCTCTCATTTCAGATAGGTTGGGTTAGAAGCAGTCTGTGGCTCTCCCATGCTGCTTTTGATCTGTCTGGTGCTGTTGGCCCAGTCTGTGGGAATCCATCCAGGAGTCCTCTGTAATAGTACAGACTAGATTGTCCCCTTTCATTAGCCCAACTACTCTGGAAGAGAGAAGGAATGAGTGATACAATCCCTGAAGGCTGCCAGTGAGCCACATAGCGCCGCTAGAAATGTCAGTTACTGGCCCTTTCCCCACTCACTGTTTGCTGCGCACTACTCTTGCCAAGTAGCGCGGGGTCCCGCAGCACTCCCCACTACAGGGGCGGCGACAATGCAGCCGCCCCGATGCTGCCGCTCTCGCGCCCCCTCAGCGCGCGTCATTCCTGGCGCTCCTCAAAATGGCGCCCGGGAGCGCGCCAGAAATGACGCACGCTGAAAGTAGCGCGCAGCAAGGGGGGTTGACGGTGAGTGGGGAAAGGGCCACTGTTACCTAATGTGAATTGTTTGGATAATTAATTAACATGAGCCCCCCCAAAAAGACCATTTTAAGGCAGCTGTAGTCACTTATCCCAAAAGCGTTCCACACAGAATAGTTCAAGGCAGATACCTGGAACTGCTACTGGTTGCATTAAGTGAATCAGCTTTAAAGTGGCATTCCAATAACTTGCAAAGGTGAAGGACATATCCCACAGTACTCTGTGTTTAAATTAGTTGTAAAATGTGAAAGTGCATGTAGGAAGATAATATTTTTTAAAATACAAATCGTAGGCTCATTCTGCACATGCAGAATAATGCACTTTCAAACTGCTTTCAATGCTCTTTGAAGCTGTGTGGAATGGCAAAATCCACTTGCAAACAGTTGTGAAAGTGGTTTGAAAACGCATTATTTTGCGTGTGCGGAAGGGGCCGTAGAGAGTTCCTGCGTATGGCCTCTCCTGACCTTAATTGGTATCCCATGTGCTACCTGTGGAAAAAAAATCCTGTCAGATTTTCTTATAGGCGGACAGCTGGCTAGAAAACGAGCCCGAAAATTCTTCTTGCTTTTCAAGGATCTTGATTGTGCCAGAAAAGAGATGGTCACTGATTGAATCCAGATTGACCTGTTTCCTGTTAGCATGCCAGCGCAGCCCTCAATTCTGTATGTCGGTGCTATAGCCTGGTGGCCTGCCAGTCTCTTTAAAGACTTCAAAGCTGAATGGCTGAAACAACACGAGCAAAAATAGTACCCTAGATGTTCCTTAAAATGATTCTTAGCACGACTGGCTGAGTGGCTGATAATTTGCATCATTTTGTATACACATGCAGGTAGAGAGACACTCTGTGGCCTGCTGAACTCTTAGGGAACTCTAGAGAGGAGACAACGATTTAGGTTACGCTTGAAAACTAAGGGCCATTGGCATGCTGAAAAGCATGTTCTTATAGGTCTTCCTGGCTTAAAACTGTGAGAAATATTTGGCTATCAGGGTTACTCTGAATACCATCTGATTCTGGGCAGGCATGCCAAGACTTCCTCCTACCACTGTTGTAAGTGGTTTGCCTGCACAGCTCTGGGCAGGCTTGCCTGCTGAGATTCACGCACGCACGCACGCACGCACGCACGCACGCACGCACGCACCCTGCCACTGTCAGTGACTCACTCAGCACAATACCAGAGAAGACCCCAAGATGCTCACACACTGTCTCAAATACACACACCACCACCTACCTACCTACCGACCGACCGACCGACCGACCTACTTTCCTTCCTTCCTTCCTTCCTTCCTTCCTTCCTTCCTTCCTTCCTTCCTTCCTTCCTTCCTTCCTTCCTTCCTTCCTTCCTTCCTTCCTTCCTTCCTTCCTTCCTTCCTTCCCACTGTGGAGGTGGTGCTGGGGCAGCGGAGTCTGGGTGTGTGTGTGCAATTTCAGTGCTGTAGCTGTGTCCCTACATCTGAGAATTAGGTTTTCATGCATCATTTCTTTCAGTGAGAGAAATCGTGTGAAATTAATTGATCATTGAGGCTCCCCTTTTGGTGCATACTGCACTTGTCTCCTCTACGCTTGTTTCCATATTCTTCATTCAACCCCTAGACGTTCATCTCATTCGCATGTCTGCTTCAAAGCCGTCTAAGATTGGCAGCCACCAAATCAGTATGCACTGATTCAACTAGCGCATCCTCCGAAGGAACTGCATGTTCTGAGGCATTATTCAACAGAAAGCTTTGAGGTGTGCAGCTTGAGCAATGCTAAATTCTTTGTGTCCTTGGGAGGGGGTGGGATAGGCATGACGCTGATAAACTACAAGTAGGTTATAAAGAGAAGTACATTTCAAGACTTTTCCCTGTAAAAACAAAATTCTGGCTTTGATTTGCACCAAAAGATGAGTTGGAGATATGTATAACAAATCAGAAACAGGGGGACAATGGAAAAACAATCTAAATAAGGCCTGCATTATATGTGATGTGTCACCTCAAGCTGGAAGGAGTCCAGTAGAGGCTTGACAAATAACTATTTTTGTTTCTGGCCGGAGGCTGCAAAATTTGGGGGGTTGTTAAGCACCTGGCTGGGCTGACAACAACATAGCCAGTGGGCTGTTTTTTGTTTGTTAGGTCATGTTGTGCAAGCCTGTAAAGAGCATATTTTTAGAAACACAGAAAGGCACATTTTCTTAATATAACTTTGGTTTAAAATTAGTAGCAGAGTGTTTCTCAAGAGGATGGTGAAAGCATTATCTAATTGTTCCAGCAGGAAGTCTGTGGATTGTTCCAAGTGATCACCTGCCTGAAAGTCAAGATGTCCTGTATTTTTTCTTGGAAAACATCTAAAGGGAAGGAAATTTGACAACCTGGACTTTGGGTTCCATGGCAAATCTGCAATATAGATCCCTTCCCCTTGTGCTCCTAGCATCAACGTACACAGGTTCTTTTCTCACTTGATTTTATATGGAATTGGCATCCTTTGTAACAGTTATGACGGAGAAGTCAAATAACATTGATTACAGTTCCCATTGCTTGGACCCACCAGAGCAGTACCACAGATCAGAACAATTTCTATTCACAATGTGTATGTCCCGGCTTGGGTTGTCAGGCAGAGGTGTCAAATTACAAGTAGGGAGCTGTGTCTAGACCAAGAGTCGGTTAAATAATTTCAGCATCAGAAGTCCGGTCCGAGGGTCAGAGTGCATAGAATCACTACGTTTGAGGAAGTGTTGCAGCAGTCACATGCTTTGTTGCGTTCATGTTGATATGTTCTGTGAGCCTGCTTGATATAGGGTCTTCCGGCATGTTAGGCTTCATCCCATGAAGACTCTGCTTCCCCCTGCTGCAGAAGGTGTCTTCTCTAAGCTAGCAGACGTGCACTTTTCCTTTTAATTTCCAACTGCTCCCGGCGTCTCTGCCTTTGTTGACACCTGGGCTCAGGTGAGCTAGGTGCTTGAGTCTCTGCAGCTGGAGCAGGGCTGGAAGCATGGCTTGCTTCTGCAGGCACTTCTGACTCTGAGTCTTGACCTGCCCGTTGCTCACGCTGTAAAGCCTGCAGGGGCCCTGGCTGCTCCAAGCCCTGCCCTCGTTGGTACACAACCTGGTTTGGACTTGCTGGACTCTGCTCATCCCCTGAGGACTCATCTCTCTCCTGGGGATGGCCCACAACAGTGTGATTTGCTTTGCACCCCCCCTCTTCCCCCTACACACACATACTTCAACCAAGTTTTGGTGGCATTTCAAGCAGGGGAGTCAGGAAAATTAGGTTCTACAGGAAGAAATCCTTCTATCCATGGAAACACTTCAAAAGTTCCAAACCAATAATTCCGTATATTTTAGACTTGGTTTGTGGCAGTTAATTTTTCCTTTGAACAAAATTACAGGAATTAGCCAGGTTTAACATGGAATGGCAAAAAACAATATTGATACACCTGCCAGGAGGAGCAGTTAGGTTGATAATTCCCTGCCACTTCCTGGTTGTGTTGCTATTTAAAATAGCCTGCAGCACAGTCTCTTTCCAGCCGCTGTTTTCAATAATCTGCAGTTGCATAGAGAAAATGAAATCAGGAAATACTTGGGTTTGAAGGTTAGTTACACTAATGGGAGAAAAATGATATAAATACATATTAATCGCTGGCAAAAAATTAAGAAAATACAAAAAAAATGAATGGAGAATAATTAATGGAGGGCCTTCCCCCAGATTTTTTTACCAACTTGAAGGCATTCACTGCTGCACAAATGCAGAACTGAAACTTAGAAACAACCCCTTGCATGTAAACAAACAAAAATAACTATGCATTTATAATGCTCGTACCTTTAATTGTCTTTTAATAATGTTCATTCACTCATTAATGATGCTGTTTCACTATTGTCTATTTACAGAACTGAACTTTAAAAAATTAGCACCTCTAAACAAACAAAAAAGAAATAGGAGCTGATATTTTCTTTTGCGTCAGCCTCGTGGTAGTTTATGATGAGGGTTTTTTTTAAAGAATCAGATTGAAACAGTCATCAAAGATTAATAATCTGTCAAGAACAAAATGCTTCAAGTCTGTGTTCCAAGATGTCATGTACCATCATTCTGAGGAGAAATTCTAAATGAAAAATCTTTATTACAAACGTTTCTCTCTCCTGAATTGTGTGTGTCTGTGTGTATGGATGTGTGTGTGTATAAACACAGTTTCCAAGATATATCACTAAAGTATGGAACACATGGCAGACTGTGTTGATGCTGGGATCAGTAGTCAGTGGTTTGTTTTTACATAAAAGCTGGTGGCAACTATTCATTCATCTGCATGGGGTGGATTAAATCTTGCATTTGAGGGCACCAATGAAATTGCATTTGAGGGCACCAATGGAATGAGCACAAAACCTATTCTACTTTCCTGACATAAATAGACCTGTCCTTACCAGCTTTACCTGAAGATGTGGTAGGGAACTACCAGGTGTGTTGGCACCCAAAGATCCTTTCACGAACTTTAATGCACAAAGGGACATTATACTCTGTGGACAGCTTCTAGGTGACCGTGTGTGTGTCTCAATGCAGCCCACAGTTGCCACTTCTCCTTGCAAACATACTTTTGTTTTTATGACACTCTTGAGACTTGTTGCCATTGTACAGTTCCTAGCTTTTATGACACATTTTATGATTATTCATGGTTTTTGTTCTAATAAAATGCCTATCATGACATATGAGTGGGCCAATGTACTGGAGATACCCTAGGGCATAGGTGTCAAACTCAGGCCCCCCAGGTGTTCATGGACTACGATTCCCATCAGCCCATGCCAGCAGGGCCAATTGGCCATGCTAGCAGGGGCTGCTGGGAATTGTAGGCCATGAACATCTGGAGGGCCTGAGTTTGACACCTTTGGGCTAGGGCATACGAATGCGTACATGCAGTGCAACAGCAGCAGAAGTGATGTTTAGGGATGTCAGAACATGGGGATCCCAGAGAATTTCAACTCATCTCCAGACTACAAAGATCAGTTGTCCTGGATGCTTTGGAGGATGGACTCTTTGGCATTGAACCCACTGAGGTCCCTATCCTCCTCAGGTTCCATCCACAAATCTGTAGGAGTTTCCCAGTGTGGATCTAGCAACCCTACCCCCCCAATCCCCTGCCACTGGCTGGGTGGAACCTGGCAGCCCTACCTATGTTCCAAGTTACAGCCCACTCCTCTGGCATCATTTTGGTTTTTAAAAAAAAAACAGCCCAGAGTGGGAAAGGCAGGATCCCAACCAGAATTTGGGGCTTGTGGAACAATTAAAGGAGTTTCCAGATTAGGGTGGTACATCAAAAGGAACAACTTGTATAAGTTGCCCCTGATTTGCACAGCCCCTCTCTTTCTCCCAGGTTCCTTCTCTTGGTGCGACGATGAACCATGTGATCGAACCTTTTGAACTGGCTTTTGTATAGGCACACTAGGGTCTCATAAGGACAGTTGAGGAGTGATGGACTGGTACAACAGTTCTTTCTGCATCCAGTATGACAGAAGGTGTGTGTGTGTGTGTTTGTGTGTTTGTGTAAAATCTTGGTAGAGCAAAATCTTGATAGATATCTGAGAAAGGAGCAGCAGTTAGCAGCAACGTTATGCTATAATTTCTGTGAGTGTGTCGCATTTAGTGAAACAGAAACAGATAATGCCAGGGTGGGACCCTCCATACCAGTGGAAGATGTGATGCATGAAAGCTTTGCTGTCTTGACAGAGAAAGATCTGTACAGTGTCATTACTTCACAGCAGCGGGTGGGGGGGGGGGGAGGGAAGCCTGAATATCTCTCATTCCATCTTGATGGTGTAACAGAAATTGGAGGAACATAATGAGGTAATTGAGCCCATCCTCAATTGGATTACTTTCTATAGCGTATTCACTTAGGCCTTTTCACAGTCTAATGCAAGTGATGTAAGCAATGGAGCTCCTCCTGGGAGATCACTGGTGTCATGTAGACTTCATTGCTGAAAAATGTAGCCTGCTAATGTTTTCCCTTTGTGTAACCCCTCACTGATAAAATAGATGGATGTGTGTGTATCCTATTCCAAATGGTATATATCGTGTAATTAAGTGTAACTTGAGATAGTCACAATTGGAGACTGCAAAAAAAAGAGAAAAAATCACAGATGGATCACCCCCCCCCCCTCATCGCCACTGCCTCTAAATCCTTATTCTCCTCCTCCCTCCTTTTGTGCTTCCCACTCTCGTATACAGGGCCTGTTCATTCATTATCCTTGTGGTAATCGCACTGCCGGAATGATACATTGGATGGAGAGCTCGTTTATGATTTTTGCTGTTCATGTGAATGGCTGCCCACGTGGTTTGGCCCATGGTAACTATACGAGATTGGTTTCCCTATGAATTGGCACACTTTTTGACATTTGCTATTTTGTCACAATCACCCAAACACATGCCACTACATTCTGTCTCATATTCAAACATCCACGTCCTGAGATTCATTGAGCATGATCCCAAGCCCACTGGTCAAGAAGCCACCAACTATTCTTGCCATCACAGTTCTCTTTCTCAGATAACCATGTCTTCTATTCTTGCGTATATGGCCAAGCTCTGGCCTCCTGTGGGTTTTTTTTCTCTTGTGAGACAGTGGATCTGTTTTGTGGGATGCTTGACTCTGGAGAAAAAGTTATGTGTCTGCAGTTTTGCTTACAGATCTCTTAGTTATTTGTAACCTAAAAGGAAAGGGGGGAGGGGCAAACAAACATTTGAGACAATTTTGAGATTTTTGGTAGCCTTGGGTGACTAAGCAATAGGCTACTTATAGTCCTAGGCCTGGGCATTTTAGTGGTGTAATTCCCTTGCATATTCATTGCCTAACTTCTGCACAAGGGCTTGTATCTGCAGAAATATATTGATTTTATAGCCACATGATAAACTATCACCCCTAAAAGGGCCTCCCTGAAAATCCACTGAAGTCCAGAATGATCATTCCAACAAATGCAGAAATATTTGCATCAGCACCTATGGAGGCTGAAACTTAAAATAACTAAAATACTGGATCTGATAAGAGCTAGGGGAAATTCAATTAATAAAGGTACACTGCAGCTGGGACAGCTGTATTGAATGTTAGTAAGTATATTTTGTTGAAGAGATCTCTGAACTGACTAATTTGTTACCTTGATGTCTCAGGTTGCCTGTTTATAATCCCATTCAGAAATCTAATTCAGCTCGCATTCGCTTTAATCCTCACCGCCGAGTGCTTTCGCATCCAACTTGTTTGTACATGTTTTGTATCAAGCTCATGTTGCCTGTGTTGACTTTGGCTTCATCTTGCATTTTCAGGCTTAGTTTCAGTTTTGGAAGATATGTGGAGGAAGGTTCTTGACAGTCTTCTTTGCTGGAGACAAATGTTTATACTAGACTTTGAGCAGAATTAGATTCTGAAATCATGGGGCCACTGCCAAGATTGGGAGTGCTATGTTTAGTTCCCCCTCATCTCCTCTGTAATGCTCAGTAATAATGTGTGTGATCTGACTTTATCACATCGTGCATTTCCCTATCCCTGGTCTATATCACTGTGTGCTGTGAGGTGTCTCTTGTCTACTCGGACTGACCCTCTACAGGGTGTTAGGTTGAGGTCAGTCTCTCACATCACCTGCTGCCTGAGGAACTGAACTCTCAACCTTCTGCATGTACAAGTGATGCTCTGTCACTGTCCAATTACCCCCTGTTGACTGTTCCCTGCTCTCTGACGCGAAGTGTCACACGCAGGGCAAGAAGAAGTGTGTCAGAACAACTAATGCACCTTCTCTCTCGGCGCGTTGCAAACAGGAAATGCATTGGGACGAAATTTCTTGTTCTGATGTACTTCCAGTCCCACCATGAACCAGAGCACTGATGGGTAACTGGCCACTGTCTCATACTGGCTCTATCCTTCCCCAAAGGAACTTATATTTGTATAGGAGGAAGGATCAGTCAGTTTTAACTGATTTGCCCTCAACCTGTTCCTAAGAGTCCACTCACCTCCAGAAACAAAATGTTTAGTGGGAGGATCAGTGAGGTGCAGCAGGGAAAGGGGTGTGGAAGAGTCCAACTGAGGCAACTAATCTGTGTTGACAGGATCCAACTTGTGCCATGACATCTTTAATTATTATGTATTTTTAAAAACTTTTGGGGGGAGCGGGGAGAAGGGGGAACTAGACATGGGGCTGCTGTTCTGATAACATCCTGCTTTTTGTTCAAAACACTGAAGGTATAAAAATCATATTACGCTGAAGTGTCAAATAATCAGATCTTCAATAGTTTAATGAAAGTTAGAGATAGGTTCTGACAAATGTATTTATTACCTTTCCGCTGATAAGCCTGAAACAGATCTCACACCAAGGTACCTTATGGAGCAGCACCTGCTTACAATCACCAGTAAAGGTGTGCCGTGTGCCTTAAAATAATCTCCAGTTGCTGCTCACTCTCTTTCTTACTGGTTCCCCCCTGTTTTTATTGTTCCTTGCACAGGTTGAAGGGGACCAACTGCCCCCAGGGCATACTGTCAGCCAATATGAGACGTGTAAGATCCGAACAATAAAAGCTGGTACGCTAGAGAAGCTGGTGGAGAACCTGCTGACAGCTTTTGGGGACAATGACTTTACCTATATCAGCATCTTTCTGTCGACTTACAGGGGATTCGCCTCGACAAAAGAGGTACTGGAACTTCTCCTTGACAGGTAAGATTCAATTATTAAAATGGAAATGAAAAGAAAGGCGTTTCAATAGTCCATTCTGCACAACACAAAAAAAAATGTGTCCATGTCACAAAATAAGACGTTTCTGGGTGGAATCCCACACAGTTTTTTCTCCATAATGTTTGTAAAACACTTTATTTTTCCTAAAAATGTTTTATTTCGAAAATGCTAAACTAGCGACTTTTTTTGCTGAAAACATTTTCAAAACATTTCTGCTCGCTGTGCAAAGAGCAGAAACATTTTATTTTTCCTGCCCAGCTCCCACTTCTGTTTTCTGATCAGGTCTCACCTGCCATTTTCTGCCACACGTGATTCTCTGTGCCACCTGCCATTTTCTGAAGTTTCCCATGGAAGGTTCCTTCTGCTTGCAGCTCATTTGGCCACACTTCAAGTATTTAAAGTACATGAATAAAGTTAGTTTTGACTGCCAATTCTGCACATGTGTCAGTTTTCGGGTTTTTTTTTTTTTGTGGGAGGTGTGTTTGAAGTCACGAATTATGCGCATATTGCCGATTCTCATATTGGGTATTGCCAATTCTCATATCGGGTCCTTGTGGCTTCAAAGCTCTGAATGCTAAAGGAAAATGCTCTGTAGAAGAGAACTTTCCCTTATAATGCAGTACAAGTGGAACCAAGGCTTAAGATCAAAGCCCCCGCCTTTGCTAGGCAAGAGTGGACATTCAAATCAGAAACCCAAGAAGAGTGGTACAATCCTCTTTTGTCTTTAGAAGCCATTTTGGATATAGCACAAGAAACAAGTCTGGGAAGGTCAGCAGGGCAACCAAAGCTGGAGAAGAATAGTTTGTTTGTTTGTTTATTTGTTTATTAATTATCCGATTTATAGGCCGCCTCATCCCCGAAGGGCTCAGGGCGGCTCACAACACGGCTGTTATTCAAACAGCAATCACATAAAACTTAACCTGTTAGCCAATTAAAATTAAGCAGCAATTATATACAATAAATAAGATTGAACAACAGACATAATTTAACAGTTGATCAAATCGTTAATTAAAAATGTTATGTTCATTATCTTTTGGGGCAGGTGGCTTTCTCTTGCTATCTGCTTGTTTTTCACAAATTCTTGGGAAAATGGGAGCAGGACTTTCTTGGGGAATAAAGGGGACTTCAAATGCCAGCTTTGTCAGAACTGGCTTTACTGGCCTGCTCAATAAACGTTTCTGACCAATATCTCGGAGTTTGTTTGTTGGCTTAAGGGTCCGAGACCTAACACATTTGCCCCAGAATCCTCATTCTTGCTCAGAAATCATAGATGGGGGAAAGGAGGAAATGGGTATTCAGAGACACGGAATAAAAACCACTGAAGTATTGAGGTTAGAGTCTCTAACTATGACTGGGTACATCTTTGTTCAGTCACCAATCCATCATTCCACTCACTAGATGACATTGGGTTCTGACACTCTTTCTCATAGCCAAACCTATCTGTTTGAATAAAACAAAGAAGGGAACAACTACATGTGAGGCTTTGGGCTCCTTGAAGGAAGAATGGAATAAAAATCTGTTACAAATATACATAAACCTTTTCTGTTTACATCTGAAGCAAGCAGGAGCCATTTGGGAAGAATAATGATGCACACCATTAAAATATTTTTATTAAAATGTGACAGTACATAATCAAGAACAGCTGAACTTTGAGATGTCATTTTGGAGCCTCTAAATTTGCTGCATCCATACACTTTTCTTAATAATTTTTTAAAAAATTAGGATAATAAATTGTCAGCTTCCACCCACACGATGTTTTCTCCAACAGCTCTGCTGTTGATTGCGTGGTGTTTTTCGTCTTCATTCTCTGGTATTTCCCTGTATTAATTATGCCTTTACAGCTGAAGATTCCCTTTTGAGGTTTGAACAATGAGACGCTACTAGTATACTTGTTGATCAGAGTCCACTAAACAGTTCATGAATGTGAATGTCAGCTCAGGCTTTTTTGTAAAAATCGAAAACAAAGTTCATGAATTGAATTTAACAATGTATGTGTTTCCCTTTTTAACTCTGCACAGCGTTTTATTTTGTGTGCTCTTTCCTTGACTAGTTAACAATATTTTAGAGTTAATTTGCAAAATATCATCAAGTCGCAGCCAATTTATAGCAACGCAGTCGGGTTTTTAAGGCAAGAGACTAACAGAGTTGGTTTGTCATTACCTTCCTCCGCATAGCAACCCTGGTATCTGTTGGTGGTCTCTCATCCAAGTATTAACCAGGACCAACCCTGGTTAGCTTCTGAGATCAGCCTAGCCTTGGCCATCTTGATCAGGGTTAATTTTCTACAAAAAAAAGATTTAAAGGCAGTAGCCATGGGTGAATCCAACTAACCACTTTGCAGAAATAATTTCTAGCTTCTAGCTGGTACTGAGCCTTCTAACAGAGTCACCAAGCATATCTACCCTACATACCTGAAATTAAATTAACAGGTACTGTCCCTTACAATGGTAATGGTATTTTACAGATACTCACCTTACTACAGTCCCCAGGACTCTGCAGGCAGCTGTGGCTACTGAAGTGTATAACTTTGCAGTATAGCTTAGGGACTGTGTCTGTTGTTAACAGTTCTGCAGGGAACTGTTAAAAGGAACAGCAACTGAACTAGGATTTCCACCTCAGGGGCTGCCAACCCAAATAACAGGAGAGGTGGAGAAATGGGGGCAGCATGCAACACCTTAAAGTGACATTGGGTAACTTCAGGGATTACTGTAAAACCATAGAGTTTCCAGTGACTCTTAGAGCTGCCATATTTAATTTTCTGGTTTCCCACAGAAGTGATGACATTGCTGTTTTTTAAAAAATGTTTCTTCTGCTTCTCAGAGTTGCAGAGAAAAAGCAGGCTATAAGCAGGGAGTAGCCTCATATGCCAACTCTGCATTGGGAGATTCCTAGATTTGGGGGGTAGAACCTTGGAGGGACAGGGTTTGAGGAGGGCAGAGATCTTAGCGAGTTGTAATACCAAACAGCAGCCATTTTCTTCAGGGGGATTCTGCAGTCTAGAGATCAATTGTAAATATCTCCTGGCCCCATATGGAGGCTGGCAGCACCACCAACTATACATGAAGAAAGCTGTATTCTACCCTGTTCGGCTTTTAGTCCAAATCTGCATTTTGTTTGCTGGCAAAAAGGAAAACTAGTGTCTTCATACAGCCTGGTTTGCATAATCCATGTGAGTTTCTGTACCGTACTGTAAATCCAGAGTTGAAAGCTCTCATTTAAAAACCAACCAGCCAACCACTAGTACTTTTTAAAACAAATCTGTTTCAGAAAGACTGCTGTTAAAATTGTTAGTTGCAAGTTGTGGTTTTCAGTTCCTCTTTAAAGGGGATGGCTCTTAGTTGCAAAGCAAACCAGGGAGTGATTTGCACGGCTGTCCTGAGCTCCTTAAGTTAGCCTGGTGGTGGGGAGAAACCTCCTTTAGTCATGGCTGAGGCCCGGCCCTGGGAAATTCAGGGGGAAGCTGGTTCGGCAGCTGCTCATTGTTACTGCTGCTGTGTACTTTCACAAAGAACATCAGTTTGCAAACTGTCACTCCAGCTCTATATTGTATGTTCACTCCCTTTAGTCAGGGACTTCAGCACTGTCATTGGCAGATGAAAAAGAAAAGCACTTTTCCAGTGACTGAGCAGAAAAAACCTCACATCCATCCAAACGCTGTGATTTTGATTGCTCTGGAGGCAATAAAAGAAAGGTTCTCACAGCGCAATCCTTTGCAAACTCAACCCTTAATCCTATACAGACTTCAATGGGCTTGTTTGCAGAAACCTTTTCACTGATTGCACTATCAATGAAGTAGTATGTTTACAACTGGGTTAAAGATGTATGGTCTGTAAATAAAGCAGGCATAGCTAATTCGTGTTTCTGACTGAGGAGGATGCAGAGTAGGGTTGCCTGTCCCCTCTGGCCACCAGCGTAGGAATTGGGAGGCGGGGTTAGAGTTGCCAGTTCCAGGTTGGGAAAATCCTGGCGATTTGGGGAGGTGGAGCCTGGGGAGGGACCTCAGTGAAGTACAATGCTATAGAACCCACCTTCCAAAGCATCCATCTTCTCCAGGGAACTGATATCCATAGTCTGCAAACGAATAGTTCTGGGGGATCCCACCTGGAGGCTGGCATCCCTATTACAGAGTGGCAAAGTTGCCTCCTTTGAGCTGCATCAAACTAGGGGGGTGCCATCATCTCCAGATGATACCCTGAAATTTTGATGCCGATACATCCAAAAATGCACTTCCTGCAGGAACATCCTAGAAATTTGCCCCAGAATCTTTGTTCTGCATTGAGTTTTCTGCATTGCTGTCAATGGGGGTTGCAGTATTGGGGGGCACATTTCTGAAGGCACAGTCTCAAAACTTTCGGAAGGGATTTTATATCAGGAGACTCTTCGATACCCCTGTTTGGTGTCAGTCTTGGTTCAGGGGGGCCAAAGTTATGGACCCTCAAAACTGTAGCCCCCATCTCCTATTAGCTCCCATTGGAAACAATGGGGGATAGGGGCACCCCTTTTGGGAGTCCATAACCTTGGACTCCCTGAACCAAACCTCACCAAACTTGGGGGGTAGCATAAGGACAGTCTCCTGATGATACGCTGAAATTTTGGTGCCAGTAGCCTAGAAACCGCGCCCCCTGCAGGCCAGAAATGGAAAACCACAAAAACACACAAAAACGAACCCAGCATTTTGATGCCCCCCACAAGGTGATGCCCTGGGCAGCTGCCCACCTTTCCCAATGGGCATTACGCCAGTGTTTGTATGCTAAACATTTTGAGTTCATAAGACTTTGTCTTAAAAAGCATTTCTTTCATTCCAAAAGGGGGGGGGGATCGAGTGGGATTTTTTTTAGTGGTTTCCAAATTTTTAAGCTTTTACTAGATCAAATGAAAAAAGATGCTTTTTGGATTTTAAAAAGGTGCTACTACTCAACTACAAGGTTGCACCAATTTCCCCCTCCTTTTTCAGATTCCCACCAGGCTTTTCCTGAGGGTCCACAGACCTAGGAGAGCCCTGATAAAAGATGGTACTCGGTACTAGTAAATTCTGTCTCACACACCCAACCTGGAAAAAAGTCCATGCGAAAGATTTCCCAGACCAGGGGTCTGCAACCTGTGGCTCTCCAGATGTTCACGGACTACAATTCCCATCAGCCCCTGCCAGCATGGCCAAAACCTCTGTCCTAGACCTTTGCAACTCTAGGTAGAGACCTTTCACATTAACAGCTACATTACCCTTTAACTTGGATGCCAGAGACTGAACATGGGTCTTTCTGCCTCTCCATATTTTATTTTTATAGCATTTACTATATGCATCACTACAAATCTTTAGTTAATATGATAACATCCTGTAAACGAAACAGTGAGAGAAATAAAGGCAAATGCAAAATGCTAGCAATGGATTCCAGTTAACACCTTGGCGTACCAGATGCTGCAGCATATGCTTTGCCAGTGAGCCATGGTCTTACCCCAAAATCTTGATGTGCCTGGAACTCCTTTCTGGGTCATATGTGGGAATCGAGCCAGCAACTTTGTCTCCCCGCTGCATCATGCTTTTATTGGACAAATGCAGTAGTTGCTGAATATACCCACAACAATCAGACAGTCAGTCAATGAGCATAATCATCAAGGAAAATAGCTGCATTTTTAATCAGAAAATGTTGCAGCAAACAAAGCTACTGTTCTAGTGTTAGTTTTTTGTTGGTTTTTTGCTTTCAAAATTAACACTAAAAAGAATTTTCTCTTAAAACCATGTCACAATCACTTCAGAATAGTTGGATGTGTGTTGTCGATCTCCTATCAGTTTCATTGATTTGTTCTGATCCTGGAGCAATTTTATCTGACTCCTAAAAGCCCTTTACTGCCAAATTTGAGTCAAATCTAGAAAAATGTGAATTTTATGTACTATATCCTCAGTGCTTTTGAAACAAAGGAATGTCAAGTTAAAGGACCCCCACAATCCAAAAGGGAAATGCAGGAGATTTGAGGCCATTAGTCCTGAGAGAACAATTGTAGTGTTCAAGTAGTGTTTAGAAACCAAACCAATTATGGTGTTCTAATCTCAAGAGACAAAGCATTCCTTAACAATCAGAGAAAAAGGACAAAGAGGAAAGATAACAAATGAGATTTTGGTTTGACAAGCAATAAAATACCCCTAGAACTGCAGTAGGAAGAGATAAGAGAGTTGAAAGATAAGGAGCTAGATTTTGAAGACTATTTAAGCTATAAAAAGTTTAAACTGAGTTTTGTAGGGAAGTTGAAGCCAACAAGGAAAAACATAGGCAAAGTAAGAAACAAGAAAAAACAAACAGGCTGACGATGAGGAATAGGGAGCTCAGGGGGAACAGCTGTTTCCAATCTTTCCAGATCTGGGAACCACCATTAATCCCTACCTTTAAGCATCACATCCACTGAGCAGCAAACCCATGACTGGAAAGTTCATGACATCAAAGTCACATGCTAGGAAGAAAAGTGAGAGTCACGAGCTCACCTGGAGGTTCTTTGTTGCCACATGTGTAGAGCACTGGCAAACCAGCTGGTAGGGTTGCTACTTTCAACTGTTCTTGGTTGGGAAAATAGAGGGAAGGCAAGTGAGAGGTTTAATGGGGAGGATGGGTGTCTCTGAATCTGTCTGTGCTGAAATAATCCTTTTAACTTGCATGCCGAGGAAGGAGATAGGAACCCTTGCTGTCTGCTCATACAGGTCTTTCCCAAAAGCAACACAAATGGTTGCTTTATGGCAGTGATGGCAAACCTTTTCGAGACCGAGTGCCCAAATTGCAACCCAAAACCCATTTGTGTATCACAAAGTGCCAACACGGCAATTTAACCTGAATACTGAGGTTTCAGTTTAGAAAAACGGTTGGCTCCAAGGCATGCCTTACTCAGGAGTAAGCTTGGTGGTAGTCGGTGGCTTTGCTTTGAAGCAACCGTGCAACTCTTCCAACAGGTGAATCACGACCCTAGGAGGGTTTACTCAGAAGCAAGCCCCATTGCCAGCAACCAAGCTTACTCCCAGGTAAAGGATTTGGCTTTAGTTCTTCGCATGAAAATCACTGGAGTTTAACAGCACTTAACAGGTTTACCTACACTGCTTCCCCAAAACTAGGTCTTAGGTTTAATGCTAATAATAGAGCCCAGTGGCCCAGGCCAGCCTAGATGTGTGTGTGTGAGGGGGGGGGGTGACTCTGTTGGCACGTGCCCACAGAGAGGGCTCTGAGTGTCACCTCTGGCATCACTGCTTTATGGGGACTCCATGACCCACCTAAGAGTCCCAATCTATGAGTTGAAGACCATTGAGAGAGTATGATAAAAGTCAAAGCTCTATATACAAATACCACTCTCCAAGTGAGATGTGATCCATCAGGAAAACTAACGCCAAAAATACAATCTTCCAAAGGTGTTAAACAAGGCTGCGTTTTGGCCCCCCTGTTATTTAACCTGTTCATTAATGATTTGTCCCTTGACCTAAAAGCGGTCAATTCACCCTGTCCCAGCTTTGGTAATGTGACCCTACCATTGCTTTTATTTGCAGATGATGCACTATTACTCTCTAGAACGAAGATGGGCCTAAACTGCTTGTTATCCAACTGCAGTGATTATTGTACACGGAATTCATTATCCATCAATCCTTCCAAATCTAAGGTGGTTGTGTTTGCTAACATTTATAAACCCAGCAGTTGGATGCTAGATGGTACATTGGTTGAACAAATTAAGTTTTGTAAATATCTAGGAATTGTTTTCCATCACAAAGCTTGTTGGTACAAACATAGGCCGTTTCCGCACGGAGGCGGAAGGGGTTGGGTCGGCGCAATCCACACCGACCCGACCCCTCTGGGACCATTCGTATGGACGGTCCCAGAAACAGCAGGGATGACGGCACAGAGCTTCGCCGTCGTCAGGGCAACTCATCTGTCCTGCAGCCCTCCGGCACATCGCCGAGGCCAGGGGACACGCCTCCCTGCCCTGCGCGACCGCTCCAGGGTCGCAGGGCAAAGGGGGCATGTCCCCAGGCCTCGGCGACGTGCCAGAGGGCCGCAGGACAGGTGAGTCGCCCGGTCGGGGGGCGAGGGAAGGTGCCTGGAAGCCGCTGCCGTTCGCATGGCAGCGGCTCCAAGCCGGCATTTCCCAACAACCTCGCTTGCCAAGCGAGGTTGGGAAACGCCGGCTTCGCGCCGGTCAGGCGGCGCGAGGGCGGCGCGGCTGCGCAGCAGCTGCGCCCCCTGTGCAAATGGCTCCCTGGGGACGGCGTTTTTGCCGTCCCCAGGGCGCCATTAACCGCCCGTGCGAAAAGGGCCATAGAGACCTAGCTATGACAGCTTGTAGAGCTACTGTGGCGGGTGTGGAGAACTTTTTTTTTACAAAAGGTAATAGGTTTATCCCTGCCGTTGTGAGAGTTTTTAACATGAAAGCGATTCCCCAATTGTTCTATGGGATTCCCTGGTGGATTAATGCCTGGAATCATAAAGTGGAAAGGATCCAGTCAGCCTTCTTATACAAAATATTTGGAGTGCCACATTACATGCCTTATGCTGCACTCTGTTTGGAAGCAGGACAGCATCTTATTACGAAAGCTTGGCTGGCTACCTTAAAGTTTTGGATTCGCCTGTGCTTTAATTCGAACACTAGTAGCCTTACTTATCATATCCTTCCCCAGCTCCATGGATCTAAGTGGTGGCGGGCAGTTGAAATTAAAATACTTTCCCTGGGATTATCCTGGGAGACTATTTGAGTATACTCCAAGAGCCCAAGCTTAGATGGATATTCACTAGGGCTCGTTGTAATTCCTTCCCTTGTTCCATACTTCAAGGAAGGTTTCTTAAAATTGACTCGCAAGAGCGGAAATGTTCCCACTGTATTACAGTGGTGCAATCCATGGAACATATAATGCTCGACTGTCCTAAATACAAGGGAGCTAGGACCAGGCTCTTGGCTCTTCTTCCTGTCAAGTTTGAGGAATATTCCGCTGCTGGGAAGGTTATATTCCAAACAACTCCTCTTCTGTGATTTTAACTTCTGTAGCTAGGTTTCTTTTAGGAATTTTGGAATAATACCTGTGACGGTTTTATGTACGGAACACTTGTCTGGATATTGCTGGTTGTTATTGGTATTATGCATAATAAAGGTTTTATGTATGTAAGAGTGTGATAAGGCAGTAATTGAATCCAGTGCATTATTCATTCAGCTCATACATGCAATAAAGCCTTTGCCATTCATTGCTAAGAGTGAGAAAAGTAAATAGGATAATTCTAGTGGCAACATTCTTGAACTTGATTCTTAAGATTTATTAGTAAGAATGTTCTGTTGGAGATCTCTGTAAACTGGACAGTTGTACAACCCACCTATACTGTACTATACTACAAAAACTGCAAGACATGTCCATACCAAGTTTTTTCTATTTTCAGTAAAAATTGATCATATTTTCTCCAAGTTGATAAGTACTCATGAAGCATACAAACCTTTTTCATGGAACTGTGCCGAAAATTCTGTAGAGCTCAGCTTGTTCTACATGAGAATATGGAGATTACTATTTCTGCTGCAATTGTGGCACTACAGTTTCCTTGACACTATTTTTGAAAGCGACAGGAAAATGTAGGATATCTTATTTAGAACATTTATTTTAACTGCTTGTCAACCAACAACCAACTGCTTGTCAACCAACAAAATTTCCCTGAAGTTGCAAGCAGGAGGGCCCCTTTTCCTTCTAAAGGGTGCCACTAAGGCACAGGGGCCAAGGCTTGCATCAGAACAAGGCACTGCTCTCCTCCAAATAGATGCTCCACAGAGAGTTTTGGGATCCATCTTATGTGTCAAGCCTGAACAGGAAGGCAATTGGCCACTGAACTTTTCCCTTGGCTCTAAGGTAAGCTTGGCTGGAAAATGAGGCCAGCTAAACCCAATTGTGTCCCCCTGGGGTGATTTAAAAAGCACTCTTCGCCAACCACTACTTACCCTACCTGCACTCATCCCAGCAATCAATCAATATTCGAGAGAATAGCCCAGGCATTTTCTTGGATCATGAAGACTCATCAAGCTTCTTCTATCTTTTTGTTAAAACCCTAGAAAAGCAAGCCATTCTTTTTCTCTGGCTTTCCTGCTACCTTAGCTCATATTGCCTCAGGACACATTTTGGGGTATAAATATTGGTCCTTTGGCCATTTATAGTGTGTATATTCTGGATGCAACCCCACTTTCATGAAGGCTCTTCCTTTTGCTCCTGGAAACGCTGGACATTTTCCTCTTCATTATTGCTTTCTCTGGATGTCCCTGCAGAGAAGAAACCAACTTCCAACTTTCTCTCTTTTCTCTTAGTCATCTCTTGTCTGCTTTGTGTGAATATGTTCAATGTTTAAAATATATTTCTTGTTTTATTATCTTAATTCTTTAATAAAACCAATTTTAATTATACAACTGCCTCAGTGGTGGGATCCAAAATTTTTAGTAACAGGTTCCCATGGTGGTGGGATTCAAACTGTGGCGTAGCGCCAATGGGGCTGGGTGGGGCACGATGGGGGCGGAGGTGGGCATTCTGGTGGCGGGGCATTCCTGGGCGGGGCTGTGGCAAGGACACAGCTGCTGCGCCAGTCCTTGGGTGGGAAACGAATGCACGTAGGCGCAGGCTGCCACGCACGCCGGTGCACCTCCTGCTAGACTGCTTCAAGTTCTGTGCGTTACTGCTGAGAGGAGGGGCGTAACTAAGGCAAAAATCACATGGCAAAATCACCAATTAGTAACCCCCTCTCGGCACACACAAATAATTAGTAACCTATTCTCGGGAACCTGTGAGAACCTGCTGGATCCCACCTCTGAACTGCCTGCTCATTTGAGAGTTTTCACCCAGTATACATCCTGGTATACTTAGGTTACAGTTCACAGTTACCCCCTTCTCACTCTTTGTCTTCAGCTAATTCCACCCAACCAAAATGAAGACTGCCTAGTTAGGATAACAAGGTGGTTTACAAGATTAGATAAAAACCTATAACATAAACAGCATAAGGTCAGAAAAGGAATTAAAGCAGTTCTAAAATATCAGTAGCAAAGCCGCGTGCAAGTGATGATGTGTAGCATATGGTGTACTCCCTCACTTCTGATCTGTTTGACATCCATACCAATTGTAGAGCAAGCCTTGCACACATCCTGTACAGGAAGGCCAGCTGACCTCATTATAATTTTCTCCAGCTTTTATAATAAACAGTAGAATCCACAGGAAATCCCAGCAAATCGCCACTTCTTCCTATCACACAAATGGTTCAGAATCAAAGGTTGCAAATCCCTGGGATGCTATCTTTGAAATTTTTTGTAGATTATGCGTTGCCTAGAATTTTATCACCTGGAACACAGGGGATTATGAAGTTTATGAGGCACAGCCACAGATGTGGTTTTAGAACATAAATCGAGCAAGGAAGAGAAGAAATGTCACAAAGACGCCATGGAGCCCAGAAAACTAGAATGAATACCAGAATGAACAATCTGGCCATTGATATCTGTGATGATCTAAAAATGTTATTCTGTTCTTCATCTGAATTTTGATTGATATGCAAATTTTCACAGATTTGATCATTTCGTTGCAACCCATGCAGACCTAAACAAATCAACACCGAATGACTTTGATGAACTTAGAAAGGTGTGATTCTGGTTAGCCCTGCAGTGTAAATAAATGATGACTGCTTTAAGAGAAGGAAAGCATTACTTTATTGGGTAATTTGTGCGGTATACAAAAACCTAGTGCCAGTACAAATATATAAGGTTGCACTGATTTCCTCCAATCCTCTTTCTCCCCTCAAGACTTGGGGAAATCCCTGAAAGAAGGTTCTGAGTATAGGTGCATGCTGTCACCAAAAAAGCCCTGACAAGAGTAAAGTATTAAATACAGGGAAAGAGGTTGCATAAAAATTAATATACTTGCAACCCTTAATTAAAGTTCTCCTTTGACTGAAAAATAAAGCACTTATTCCTTGCATATGCAATTTAATTTCTAATCATGGTGGATTGCGTTGGTTTTAAAAGGTTTCACTTCTTGCTTCGTTAGCTTTTATGTGCTTAATTAAAAAACATTTTGTGATTGTTTGGGGTTTTTAAAAATTCTCTGTGGATTTGATGCTGCATTGCTTCAAAGCTTTGTGTTGTGAGTCACATAGGTACTGTACATGAGGCTTCGATAATTTGACCTGCCCAAAATAATTTTTTTTAATGACGAAAACAAACAGGTGAGCTGATGGAGGGAGCTCACAAAATGGTGCCAAGGAAGAAGTCCAGGGACTGCAGGGTGGAGTGGGAAAAGTTTTACAGAGATCCGCACAGCAAGTGAAAACGTTTCCACAAAAGAATCGCTGAAGTGAAAATGTTTCTACAAAAGAACTGCCAAAGAAGAGGATTCATTTTAAATGTTTTCAGTCTGAAAATAAAATGCTTTGGGGGAAAAAAACCATGCAGAACCCCACAGAAGAAACGTTTTATTTTGGTTGTACAGGAAAGGCCAGTGAGTCGTGAAGCCAAGGTGGCATTCAGTCTCTGGCTGCTGTGCCTTTTATGAATTTTATTGAAGAGGAATACTATCTGTGACAAATTGAAGGAATAAATGAGGGAACTTTCACATACCAGTTTGAATTAATCCGTCAATTAATTGGCTGCAGTTGTCTAGTAAGTTTTAGGGTTGTTTTTTTTTTAAAAAAAATCGATAGCTAGATTAGATAAATATCTAATTAATATCTAAATTAGATATTCTTAATATTTAATTACTTAGGCATGCCTCCCCCATGTTTCACCATTATCTGAACTGTACATCTTCCTGTTATGTTTAGATATGGAAACCTGGAAACCTCAAACTGTGAAGAAGATGGGAGTCAGAACTCTGCCGAGACCAAAACAGTACTCAGGAAGTAAGTGTCGCTTTTCTCTGAACAGCAAAAATCACAGCCGGGATTCAGTACTAGGAAAAGGATGTGGTTAGTATTTCCTTAGAAAATTATGCACCAATCTGCTTAGTGTTCAAAAAAGAGGTAGAACTTTCTCATAACTGTACTGAAGATCAGAGGAAGGAGTTGAATTTCATGAAGGGGACCATGCCAAGGGATCGGGCTGAATAAATGAAAAATCATGGACATGAGCCAGTCAGAGTTCAAATTTTCTTCATATCTTTCTCATTACAACACATATGATTTAATAGTGCCTAAGGTTGGCTGGGTTGTGTCCTGGTTTGGATTTTTTTTTTCATTTGTCTTTGTCTTGTGATTCATAAAGAATTACAACTTTATTTATTTTGCATATTGTTTTTCCTCCCCGCCTCCAAAAAGTACAGCTAATGCTTCCGTACACTACTTGGTGCCCGATCACACACCTGGCTTTCTTACCTTGAAGTCAGGGCCTTGACAATGCATTTGATGGAAATATGAATCCAATCCGATGTAGATAAGCTGGTCTGATTTGCTCCTCCCCTCTGCTTTAGGTAGGCTGGCTTCCTTTTTTAAAAAGCACAGTGTGGATGTCCATTCGCTTGAAAATATATTTGTTGCTTGATTTGCAAAAAAAAATAAAATAAAACACAACTTCTATGAGTTTTAACTTTTCCAGTCAAGGTGGAGGGAAGTGATCTAGTGACTTAGGTAGTGTGACCAGACGTCCCACTTTTGGCAGGACAGTCCCGCTTTTAACCAATTTGTCCTGCGTCCTGCGGGTTTTTAAAAATGTCCCGATTTTTGGAAGGCTGCCGCACTGCCTTCTGGAGCACTCCCGGTTCCCGCCCTGTGACAGGGTGGGAAACAGGGGAGCGCCCCAGAAGGCAGTGTGCTCCTGTGGGGAGCGCCCCAGAAGGCAGTGCGCTCCTGCGGGGAGTGCCCCAGAAGGCAGTGCTCTCCTGAGGCCGCGCGCGCGCGTCCCACCTTAAAAAGGTGACAATCTGGTCACAGACTTAGGGGTCAGCCAGTCTTCTGTCTCAGTGGCTGGTTTGTGCTGCAAGCAGAACTAATCAATTTCCTCTGAGCCCAGTACTGATGAGCAGGCTCTATGTACCGTGTTTCCCCGAAAATAAGACAGGGGCTTATATTAATTTTTGCTCCAAAAGATGTGTTAGGGCTTATTTTCAGGAGATGTCTTACTTCTTTCCTTGATTTTGCGCCCCTCACATGACCAGATCAGCTGCGCCGGGGAATCTGTAACTAGGTCTTATTTTTGGAGTAGGGCTTATATTTCAAGCATCCTCCAAAAATCCCGAAAAATCATGCTAGGGTTTATTTTCAGGGTAGGTCTTATTTTTGGGGAAACAGGGTACTGGTAGTAATGTGCCCAATTGGATTCCACACTCAAGTTATCTTAGGGTTGCCAGCCCAGCTCCAACGGCATTGGGAGCATTTGGGGGATGGAGACCAGCAGAGCAGAACCTGGAAATGACACACAATTTTGTAGGATTTCCCCAGATCAGGGATATTCCTAGAGCATCACAAGCACATCATCTCACTCTTTTCCTCCCCACTGATCCACTGGCAATCCGAATTGGAATGCAAAGGAGACCAAAGATACTACTAGTAGAGGAAAGCCTGAAGGGATTTTAATTAAGGAAAGGCAGGATATGCTATGACATACAGTTAAACCTTTCTGGAAGCAGCAACAAACTCCTGCAAGTTGTATCCCCTTCTGAAGATACACAAAATGATGATAGCAGAGCAACAGTGATTGCTTCCACACAGTGACAATTCTTTGTGTAGCTCTCATCTCAATACAGCATCTATATGACCATTTCCCTCACACTTTTGTAGCTTCAGACCTCTTGACTTCAGACCTCATGCAGTCTCATTACCAACAGAGATCTCTTTCTCTTTCTAAAAAAATAGTAGTATTGCTATAGGAAGATGATATTGGTGTAATAAAGACCTTCAAAAACATTCACCTTTTCACCCACATGAAATGCAAATGCACTTGGACTGCACTCTTTCCAGGAAGATTGTATCAAACCAGGTCAAGTAAATAAAGAAAAAAACTTGAAAAACAGAAAAATAGAAAATGTTTATGCTGTTGTATATATTGTGTGAGCTGCCTTAGGCTCTGGTTTATAGGTGGAAAGGTAAGATCTAAATATTTGAAACAAATAATGAAATGGGAAAGCTATTTATTTGTTTAGAAAAATGTTATGCCTCTCCAAAATGCCTCTTCAAAGCAGCTTACAAAAGATACTGAAACACAGCACAAAAAGCTAACAATTAAAAACCACAAGGTGGCTTGGCCAGTAAGCCAAGGAGGAAGCCGGAGGGAGGCCGCAGGAACTGGAAGGTGAGGGGACTGGGAGTTTGCCCTGGGGAAAGGTTTTTTGCAGCGGGGGAAGTTTGCCGGGGGGAACAGAAAGTTCAGCTGAAGGTGGGGGCAATGGGAGGGGGCCAAAATGCACCCCCCACGTGACCCAGGCAGTTGGCACCTGGGTCAAATGACTTCCCTGCCCTCCTAGATATGCCACTGAGTAGTGTACATGGGGCAGTCAGCTTTTTCTTGACACAAGCAGGTAAAATAGGTTAGGTTAAGGAATAATGATGGGTTCCAAGTCACGCAGTGAACTTTACATGCTGAAGTAAGATTTGATCCTTGGTCTCCCCAAATCTAGTCAAGGTCCAGCATTCTATCTTTCGCTCTGAGAGTAAATACCTGATAATGAATGAAGCCTCTTCATCTGAAAAGTCTTACGGTCTTATTTCCTTGTCCAGCAAGAAAGAATAGCATGGCCTCAGGCACATTATTAACCTTTCAGGGTCTTGAGAAAAATGCTGTCTTGGCATCTATATCATATTTTGTAGCATTTTGGACTGGCATGAAGTCGACCTCTCACTATTCTTTCCCTCTGCCCTTTTGTCACAAAGCACTTCTCGTGCACATGATAATTTCAACTATGTCAGATATGTCAAGGAGCCTATGGCATAATGTGATGTGTAGATAAATTGGAGGAGAGTCAGATTGACCTTGACATGGCTGCAGCCCTGAAACATTGGTTCATTCTGACTTTGGGCAAGTCACTTGACCTTTGTGAGTTTCAGTCAATGCAGCTATAAAATTGAGCTCTGAACTGTTGTAAAGCTAGGGTTTTTCTCTCAAAGAAACACAATGGGTTTATTTTGCTTAGTTTCATGGGAAATTAGTTATTTCCCATATGAATCATGGGGGCATGTGAAATTTCTTTTTCTAACTCAGTGGTGTTTTAGCTGGCAAATGTACTTCCTTGTGTAAAGTTGTGCACATGGAGCCAAAGAGAACTCTGCCCACTCTTACCACACGTGCTAGGCAAGCTGCGGTTGTACTGGATGTTAATTTATTTATTATTTTGTTTTGAGAATTTGTGTGTGGCCTCTCATTATCTGTTCAAGGCTGTTGACAGCTGAAACAATAAAACAGAACAATGCAAATAACAGTAAAAACAGCACAAAACACATACCGGTGTTCCTTGCTTCCAGAAATTCCTATCTCCGTGTAAGACAGTCTGCCTCTCCCTCATGCCTCCCAGAACAGCTGCATGATGCTTAATGTTAAAGCCTCGATGCAACTGCTTAATCCTCATCCCACACCAATACTAAGCCCAGTGGTGGAATCCAAAAATTTTAGTAACAGGTTCCCATGGTGGTGAGATTCAAACTGTGGCGTAGCGCCAGTGGGGCTGGGCAGGGCACAATGGGGGCGTGGTCAGGCATTCTGAGGGCGGGGCATTCCTGGGCGAGGCTATGGCAAGGACGCAGCCGTTCCGCCGGTCCTTGGGTGGGAAACGAATGCATGCAGGCGGAGGCTGCCACGCACGTGGTGCACTTCCTGCTAGACTGCTTCAAGTTCTGCGTGCTACTGCTGAGAGGATGGGCGTAACTAAAGCAAAAATCACGTGGCAAAATCACCAATTAGTAACTCCCTCTTGGCACACACAAATAATTAGTAACCTACTCTCGGGAACCTGTGAGAACCTGCTGGATCCCACCTCTGACTAAGCCATCTCAGTGCCTGTAACTAAACTAAAGTAGCAATATATTCTTCCCCAGTTTACACTTGTCTGTTTTTTCCTCCATTCTATTTATTATCTTCTCTGTGTCAAATTTTGACTGTGAGCCTCTCAGGCCAGGGCCTTTGAAAACATGCTTTATCTGGAGTCAGACCATTGGTCTATCAAGATCAGTATTGTCTCCTCTGACTGGTGGTGGCTTTCTAGCAGGGCAACTTTCACATCACCTGCTTCCTGATAGCGTTAGGTGGAGACGATGGGGATGGAACCTGGGACCTTCTGCTTGCCAAACAGCAGCTATACTTCCGAGCCACAACCACTTCCCTGTGTTATGCTTTAAAGTGGCAGGCACGTTGATAGCAATATTAATCAGACAGTAATCAAACAAGTAGCAAAGAGACACAATTCAAGGAACTAAACTTTGGATGTGGTAATAATTGG
Source organism: Sphaerodactylus townsendi (assembly GCF_021028975.2). Classification (NCBI taxonomy): domain Eukaryota; kingdom Metazoa; phylum Chordata; class Lepidosauria; order Squamata; family Sphaerodactylidae; genus Sphaerodactylus; species Sphaerodactylus townsendi. The sequence goes on along the minus strand of NW_025950341.1, from coordinate 2,815,731 downwards.
TGCCAAATTTTAGAACCTACAAGAGCAAAATTGTAGCATGTGGGATAGTTTTATGAAACTGTTTAAAAATAATAATGTATTATCCAGGTCACAACTTCTTTTTTTGTGGAAAGGGGTTTTTGTCTTCTTGTCTCCTGTTGGTATTATTATTCCTTCAGTAAAGTCTGGTATCCTGTTTCAGGGTTGTATAAATAATTGCACCAAAGCAATGGACTTAAGAGATGTGACCGCTGAATGAATCTGAAATGAGTGAAAGAAGATTGGCTGGAGTTCTTTAAAGCAGAGAAATCCTCAGTGGGATGCCTTTAAGTTTTGTTTGCCTTGTATGCAGTTCGACTTTTCATTCCACTAAAGACTAAAATAACAAAAGAAACCAAAGTGGCTGAAGTGAGGAGACAAAGGGCCAAATGGTGGCAATTAACAAAACTAGAAGATTGGGGAAGGTTATAAAAACAAGACAAATTAGTTGCACAATGAAAAACCAAGAGGAAAAAGTGAGTAATGATAACAGTGGTTGAGGCCTAGTCAACTTAAAAGAAGATACAAAGGAGCAGTTAAAGGGCCTAGTACCGCAGGGACATAAAGGGATTACCAAGCTCAGCCAGCATCAAGCCTAGTTAAGTCTGAGGGGAAAACACATATTGTATGGCGCCTTAATGTGCATCTATGCTCATATAATAGTTATATTTTGGAATGATGACCTCAGTTCTACGGTGCATTTTATGCTTTACATTCATGAAGTCCAATATTCAGTCCTCAGCATCTGGTAAGGGCATGGGGAGTCACGACAAATGGGAATGGGCCAATGCCACAACATCACTCCCAGTGCAAACCCGGAAGTGATGGCTCCATATTAACACAACACCCTAGGATTCACTCCAAACTCGATTGTTTTAATTTAGTTTTGGGTGAATCCTAGAGCATCACTGACATGGTGTGATCAGTTCTGTTTTTGTGCCGGAAGTGATATAGGGCGTTTCCCCACTCACCATGATCCCCCCTACATGTCGCTGTTCCTGGCATGCCTCCCCGGCATCCTTAATAAATCCACAACCCAGCTCTGGGCGCTTGGTCATCAGTGCGGCTTTGCACAGAAGCCAGGGATGCCGTACGCTGAGGAAACAGAACAGCGTAGCCGCATGCAGCTGACTCTGTGTCCTCCCTCTAAGTGGGGGGTGTGAGGACCCCGCGCTACTCTCCTCAAATAGTGCGGGGATTAAGGTAAGTGGGGAAAGGCCCTCCGTGGTGTCGGTTCACTGCTGACTTCCCCGTTCATTTTACTCCTGCTGTTTCATCAAGCAGCAGTGGAGGCAGCGTGGCCAGAACAGAAATCTCCAAGTATAGCAGGAGATCTGGCAAGCCTGGTGTCTACTAGTATAACTACTGCTGCTTGGAATAGACAGTGTAGGACAAAGTGAATAATTGGCTTAAATCTAACAGTGGATTTCCATGATTGCTTTCTGCCAGTTCTGCCTCTCTTCCCATGCAACCCCTGATTCCTTTCCAAAGATATTCCTCGGAATCCCCCTGCTCCTGGAACAATATTGTGGTGGGTATTTGAGGCTGCAGTGCGAGGAAAAACACAAAAATTGTGGAAAACCCTTCTGCCTGGAAAAATCCTCCGTGTGTATTTAATTGTCTCAATCCATGGAAGATATCTTCCTTTGTTCTGTCAAGAATGTTTTGAAAGACATCAAAACAACACCTTTTAGTGGGATTTATGGCTGAGAAGATTTTCGGTTAGAGACACATACTTTTGTTTATGCGTTATTCAGATTTTATGTGGAACTGCATATTACTGTGAGGATTTTAAAATTATTCACGATCAGTTAGACTAGGAAAGGCCTGCTAGTGGTCTGAAGACTGAACCTGACCTTTCCCTGCTCCACCCTGTCCATGTAATCATCTGCATGTCAGACTGCCTACCTCAGCTCTGCATCAGTACCAAATGAACATCTCCCTTTCCCTATCCACTCTTCCCTCATTTAACTCAAACACCATATCATACAGCCAGTTTAGTGAACTGCATCCCCCCCAGCAACAGGAATGTAACCAAAGGCATTACTGATGCTTGGTAAGGTGTTCCTCCGTGGTTTGAAACAGTGCCAGAACTTCCCACGATAATCATGTCATTGGTTGTACCATAATCCAGAGTTTGCTCTCTTCTAAACCAAAAACAAAAAACAAAAACAGGGCAGTTTGGTGCACTTCAGACTTTTGCATACTGTGCTGTTGTCCTTCTTGTGCTCATTCATGTTGAACTGTTATGCTTATGGAGGACATTGTCAAGATGTGAGACAGTTCACAATTGGGAGGAAGTAATACCTAAAGTCTGTAAGACCCAAGATTCTAGACCTTCCCTGCCAGTTCATAGGCATGAACCAGAGGTTCTCAAGTGTTTGAAGTGGGACCCACTTAGGTTTGCCAATCTCCAGGTGGTGATTGGAGATCTCCTGGGATTACAACTGATCTCCAGGCAACAGAAATCAATTCATCTAGACAAAATGGTGACTTTGGAAAGTAGGGTCTATGGCACTTTGCCCCATTGAATTTCCTCCCTTCCCCAAATCCTGCCCTCCTCAGTCTCTATCCCCAAAATCTCCAGGTATTTCTCAATCCAGAGCTGGCAACTCTAGACCCACTTCTAAATATACTGTCCCTTTTGGGACCCACTTCTGCAAGGTGGGGTTCAACTTCTGCCGGCCTAGTGTGAATCTGGGAAGCCATGGGTGTGAGCCCAAGGCCTCCCACTCTGCAAGGCAACTGGGTGCAAACTATGCCCTTGGGGAAAAATAAGGCTTCAGGGATGAGGCCGAGCTGACCTTTCTTTGCATTGGTGGGAGGTGGAAAGCCTTCTGTCCCAGCTCTAGCGTCCAAACCTTGAGAAAATGGTCACACCCCAGTATTGAGTTGAAACCCTCATTTGAGAACCACTGCTCTAAAACATAATATACAGTGTCCAAGACAAAAGTTTATAAAGTAAATGGTCAATATGTCTCAGCAAGCAGACATAACATAAAGGTAAGGCATACTGAAAGCTTTACCAAGAGCAATCTCCTCTTCTAAAGTACAGCTGCAAAGACATCAGTTTTCCTTCTGATATCCTGGAAACCTAGCTCTATCTATGTTTCTGGCCTGCCAGGAACAGGGAGTTGTTTCTCAGGGGCATCGAACAGTAAAGCTGCTACAAAGATTTGGCAGAATGACCAGCCTTTTCCAGAAAGCTTCCCTCCCTAACCCACTGGTTAAAGTCTGCTGATAGGAGGTCAGCAGGCTATAAGCATTGCCTGCATAGCTTGTCTTTAAAAGTCCCTTCTGACAGATATTATTTTGCAATTTTGGCAGCTCTGTACTTTTCAAGTGCTGTGGATGTGCATGCCAGACAGACCCATGCATTCTGTTTCCATGGTTGTGGGAAGAGTTCTCAGAGGGGAATCTCACATATCACTGGCAGCCAACTGTGCATGCAGCTCACACTGGTATAGCACAGGCAAACAACTTCCCATTTGCCTGTTCCTCTGCAATCCCTTATGTTGGACAATAAATTTCAAGGCTATTGAAAGTGGTTTGCAAAGAGGTCGCGGGGGATCAGCTTAGCAGTTTCATTCCCCATGGTGAGCAAACATGTGGGGGCAAGGCGAGGGGACTTTACAAGGGAGAGCCAATAGGCAGGCAGAGTACTTTAAACTTTCCTGTAATCCACACTCCAGTTCACATAGGGTGCTGACCAAGCCGGTTGGGTGTCACCTTTGCCAAATGTGACTTAAGAGGAATGCCTGAGAACATGGCAGTGAATCTGCCATTAGTAAACTTTTCACTGAGGAACTGATTGGGTTCACAAAGATCTTTAAAGTCCCACAGTTTGAAAATCACTGTCATGTTGGGATCCTGTGCTGTTAAACACCCCAAAACATCTGTGCTTCTAATTACACTCCTCAAAGATCTTCGCACTGAGCAAACAACTTACTGGTGATCCCAGGCCCAAAACCAGTCCAGTGACACTCGACCAGGACCTTTCTCAGCCCTGGCTCCAGCCTGGTGGAATGCTCTGTCCAATGATTCCAGGGCTGTGCGGGATCTGCTGCAGTTCCCCAGGACCTATAAGACAGAGCTATTCCATCAAGCTTATGGCCAAGGGCAGCAACAGTGTTGTATCTTCCCCCTTCCATTCCTGTTTTTCCTTTCCTTTTCCCCAATCCTTCCTTTTCTTTAGGCAGTATGGATGGGGTTTGTTGATATGTTTTGTATTACCCTCTCCTTAAATGATTTTATGATATTGTATGAACTTTTGTGCAATTTTACTCTATTATGTTTGACGTACAATGTCCTGAGTCCATAAGAGAAAGGGTGTCTAATAAATACATAAACAAACAAATAAATAAAGTGAATGTCGGCCCCATCCTGGGGGCAGGGGGGCAACTGAAAGGGCTCCTGGAAATGGTGCAACCTTGTGCTCTGCTGCTGCAAAACCTGGATGTTCAGGCTGTGGTGTTTCCAGAGGTTGAACTGCTTGGATGCCAACATTGAGGGAGGCAGGCTGAGGTGTTCCTGGAGGTTGACCTGACATTAGTTGGCTCCCTCCCGGGGTTTAGGGCTGGTTGCATGGCTTACCAGCCCTTGGATTTATGCCACCCTTTTGGTGGCGCATGTCCTTTAAACCCCGTGAGGCTTTCTGATAGTGGGGGAGTTTGGGGGCTTTTCTGAGCTTGCCACACCGCCAGAAAGCCCTAGTAGAGGCAGTGGGGCAGTGCCACATTGATGCCGGTAATTTTGTAATTGCTGCCTTGTCTTTACAGTCAAGGCTACTTCTCACGTGGCAATTTATAACACATAGGGGGCTGCTAAGGATTCTTCAGGGAGCAGCATAAATCAATATGAAACAGCAAAAGTCTAAATGTGTCTGTAAAGTGCTGCCAAGATGCGGTTGACTTATGGTGACCCCATAGAGTTCTTAAGCCAAGAGATTAAGCAGAGGTAGTTTGCCACTGACTTCTTCTTCAAGGTCTTCCTTGATAGTCTCCCATCCAACTACTGATCCTCTTTAGCTTCAAGATCTGATTTCCCAAAAGCCTAAATACTAGTAGTCTAATGTGTTTTAACTCAAGCAACTTATTATTCTAATAAAATGGTATCCCAAGTGTTCATCAACACTCATTATCGACATTCATTGGCAAGAGAAGGCAAAATATACAGGTCACATTCTTTGCAATTGCTCTGAAAGAGCTGAACTTTCTTGCTGAGAATGCTGCTGTTTTTATCCCTTTGTTTCTATAAAAGGGCAGAATCTTCTCTTCTGTTTTGTCTTTTAATATGAAAACTGAAACATTCAGGGAAGGGCTTTTGAGTATCTCTAAGTATAGCCAGACCTCCACAGTCTTGTCCTCTTGCTGTGGCCAGAGCCCCACTGTGTGTGATGTGCAATCTGGAACTTGGAAGGAAAAAACTTTTCTTTAAACCCCATTTCTGGCAGATGGTCTTAGAATGCGATAAGATGAGCTCTGGAGTTTAGTCAGAGAGCAAAAGTTAGGTCACTCCCTCCGATTAGTTACTGCTTAGGAATGCACATTTCCCATCCACTTTATGTGCCTCTTGTTTGAGTAGTACTTTTCTGCCGTCCTTTATGATGTTTCTCTCTTCAGGAGAAGTTTTGAGCTTAAAACATTTACAACTACTATGTTTGTATGGTTGGGTTTTTTTTAAAAAAAGTTATGTTTCCTGTTCTAAGAATAGCAAGAACTGGCAGTCTTTCAGATTCATTGATGCTTGCTTACCGTAATGCGTTCCTGTGCACATAAGTTTTTGTTATGTAGAGTTTTTGCAAAAAAGAAGGAATTAAACTTTGTCTAAGAGACACCTTGGGCAAGTCTGCATTTTGTAGCTGAGACTCAACCCCTAAATTGCAGGGAAGAGCTGGATAGTCTTAAGATATCACAATATGTTATAAAAGGGGGTTGTGTAGCATCACAATGTGACTTAAAATATTTGTATACGCAGCACTGAAACACAAATAATGCAATCTACAACAGTAACTGTATCGGTGGATACATAATCTTAAATTATAAGTCGTGTTTTTGTAACTGCCAAATCAAATCACAGATGGCTCTTGTTGAAATCTCAAGATTCGATACTCTCCTGTTTGGCTGGGATTAACAACTGATGCTCCTACACATGGGAAAATGACTGCACGATATGATAGGGTTTGCCTCACATTTTATAATGCAGACATGTCAATTTGCATCAGAATATCTTTAAACTCTGTTTTTGAAATGAATCTTAGCCATTGCTGGGCAGTTTGTCACAAGTCCTGAGAAGGAAACACTGATAACTAATTAGAAGTAGGGTTTTTAAAAGTCACCTGCTTTCAAAATAACACCCCCAACAACAACAAGGGGGGGGGGGGCTGTTGCCTGGGTCTGTCTCTTGAAATAACAAAGATTTCTGATGTACATTGACTTGGGTCCCAGTAATATATAATTTGTCTATGGAGTTGTAAGTTGAAAGGACTTGATGGCACATAATGTGCATGGCGGAGGCTGAGGCTCACTGGAATATAGTTTGAAACTGATGTATCTGAATTTTTATGTGTGTGTAATTTCTCCCCCCACCCCCCTCCTACCAGTGCAATAGCCTCCATCCTAAGAGCATGGCTAGACCAGTGCTCTGAAGACTTCCAGGAGCCACCCCATTACCTTTGTCTTCGGAAACTGTTGGAGTATCTGACACGGATCATGCCAGGATCAGACCCAGAAAGAAGAGCACAACATCTGTTGGAGCAGTTTCAGAAACAAGAACTGGTGAACGACAGTAAGAATAGTATATTCAGTTATCACAAAATGCTTAAAAGAACTAGTGACTGAATACAAATGCTACATTTCTTTGGACAGCTTCTACCCATGGTGCTTCAATAGCAATTGCGTTAAATAGCATAATCAGACACAGTTGACTTTGTAATGAACCAAGTGCTTGGTGAACGAACCAGTTGTCTATTTTTGCTCTTGTTTAGTAGGGTGAAAACCCAAATTTGACTGCCAAGTCACACGCTTAGAGTTTCTCACTGAAAAGTATTAATGGTGGCATTTCTGAAACTCTATTGTGCTTTGAAGTTGTTAAAATGACTGTAGCCTTAATTGTTATTATTAGTGGCTGGCAATTTGGAAGTCTTCAAAGTAAACATAGTCTTTCCCCAATCTGTTTTTTTTCCCCAATTCTAAAATAGCTCAGTAATGTGACTTTCCTTAGGCTAAACAGGCTTTTTTGGATTGAGGCATTTATGTCATGAAATTTTGTTCCTTAGCTGCTGTTGTGACAAAGGGAAATGTCTGTAGCTGTTTTTTCCTATCTGAGTATCTGAGCTGCTGACATACAAGAACAATAGGAAAATTTACGTTTACCGGGTCAAAGAGCCACTGAACCACTTGTGAACGGTAGTGACACTGGAATGCTGTGTGCGTTGACAAGTCTGATAAATAGCTCTCCCCCCCACCCCCCAAGACAGAACATTTCCTTTGGACATAATTACCATAGCTAGAGGGTTGCTGGAACTGGTGTGAAATGAATGTAATACTATCCACAGCCAGTTCTCGTGGAAAAACTGTAAGAAATTGATGGGAAGTAACAATGCCAGAGAATAGAAGAATGCAATAGATGAGTGATTCTTTCCAATGTCAAACGTCACCTACACGAACATTCCAGAAATTACAATCAAATCAGATGTGGAGTAAAATTAATTGCTTATTTTAAAGGCTTGTACTCTAGACCTAAATGGTTCCTTTCACTGGGAAAAAAAAAATCCAAGTCAACAGGGTTGCTCATTTCTATTTGTATTCTTCACTGAAACTGTTTCCAGTAGACCAAACAAAGAAAATGTATATACTGAGTTCTACCATTAGATCTTCACAGGATTTTTAGTTCTTCTCACAGAATCTCCTAGGTGCAGGAGTCTGGCCAGTGCAAAATTTGTATTTCCTTCTGGAAATGCTTGTCAGCAGAGTTGCAGACACTTTAGTGGGCAAAACTGATCTAAATCGTGACAGCATAAACAATAGTTTTGGACACTGTAGGAGCAACTTATGTTTGTTTTTAGATCTGTGGACTCTGTACACTTTGTGAAATCATTACATTTTCCCTGTTATGCATATTGCATGTTTAATTTGTTTAATTAATGTTAAACATGTCAAACCTTTTAAATGGCATTGTCAGCCAGGGCAGTATAGCACCAACGTAGGCTGGGATCTTTCAGAACTGTGAAATTTGTTCTGTAAGCTGGTGGGGTGCGGTACCCTTGTGATGCAAGATATTCTGGTACAGGGATTCCTTTGTCTTTCTGCCCCTCCTCACCTTCAGAGGTTCAGGCTTCCCATGAGGATTTGATGTAAAATACTGGGACCTCAGGATGCTGTGTAGTGAGTGTGCAGTTAAATACTAATGGAGCATAATGTGGTTCATGTGTTTAAGCAGGAGCTAGAAAGCTTTTTTTCCCTGAAGTGGCTTGCCTCCAACTCTTGTATCCTTCATTGAAGAAGAACAGTTGGTTTTGCGCACTGCTTTCTCTACTGAAAGGAGCCTCAAAGTGACTCACAATCACGTTCCCTTCCCACACCAGACGCCTTGTGAGATACGTGAGGCTAAGAGAGTTATGAGAGAACTGTGACTGGCCCAAGGTCACTCAGCAGGCTTCATGTTGGAAGAGCAGGGAATCAAACCCAGTTCTCCAGATTAGAGTCCACCATGCTTAACCACTGACTGAAATGTATGTTATGTTTCAGTATATTAGATATGTTATGTTCCAGTATAGTATTCAGCATAGTGAGGCTTTCTAACGTTATGGAAATTGTACATACGTTTGCGTGCTTTAGTTAAATGACCGAAAGTCTATTTTATCTGTGCTCACAATAGTATTATGTTATTCTAGTTGGGATCCTTGACGCTCTTGCCCTTGAGGAAAAAATGGAGACTGGTGGGTTGGAAGAGTTTTCTTCTTTCCCAGAGGACCTCGTGGCAGAACAGCTTACCTACATGGATGCCGTAAGTATAAAATGCACTCCAAATTATGGCTCAAAGGAGGGCAACGAAGATGATTAGGGCGTTGGAACATCTTTCCTATGAGGAAAGTCTGGAGAGCTGGGACTTTTCAACCTAGAAAAAAGACAGCCAAAGAGAAACATGACTGAGGTTTCTAAAATTATGCATGAGGCAGAGAAAGTACATAGAGCTTTTTCTCCCTCCCATAATACCTGAACTCATGAACACCCAATGAAATTGCTGGGGAATGGGTTTGGGGCAGAATTCTTTACTTCACAAGTAATTGCACTGTGGAGTTCATTGCCTGTAGAGGTAGTGATGACCAAGAGTGTAAATAGCTATAAAGGAAAGCAAGAGAGATCCATGGAGGATAGAACCATCAGTGGCTACTAGCTATAGTGACTGAAGAGAGCCTCCATATCCAGAGGTAGCAAACCTGTGAATATCAGTGCTGGGAAGCAGCAGCAGGGAAGGGCCTTGGCTCCTATGTCTATTTTTTGGCTCTCTAGGTCAATTGGCTGGCTGCTGTGTTGAGCAGTATACTGGACTCACTGGTCTGGTCTAATCCGGCAAGATTTCTTATATTCTTCTGTCCTCTAGTCTAGTGATGGCCATTATCTGTGGTTTGTCAGTTCAGAAATCAGGCCAAGCAAAGACTTGAAAGCCCACTTCACCCCATGGTTTCTGGTATTGATTTGTTGTCCTTTTGCAAACCATGGTTCATTGTTTCAGATATTACACTAAACCATAGTTGTCCCAACATAATGATGGTTTGATATGATGTTGGAATATTTTTTTTATTCAAGTAAAAACCTTTTTCTGAAACCAGTCAACTCATTAATTAGATCTGCTCTCTTTCCTTTTTTGTCTAAATCTTTCTATTTCTGCAAACAGATGTTTCAAAATAGCAGCTTATTGAAATGGTAATTTTTAAGGTGTGTTTAAGTGTGCAACCACAGTTACAAGTGGATAATATTTAGGCTGAAGAGTCAAACATTCTCAGTGTTTGCATTCTTTTGAACACACAGAGACCAAAAATCAGATACTACCAGTACTGTGCATGGGCATATCTGATAGCAGACCTTGCTTCCAAAGGTGTTTGATTTGGGGTGGGAAGAACACATTTCCTTGTGTACAGTTGTGCTGTTTAAATAATGTTCCAACGCTCGTATGAGCAAACTCCACTCATAGATATCCAGCTGGGAGCATTAAAAGGTTTATAAAAATTGGACTGGGCTTTTATAAAAGCAGACTGCCAGAAGTCTGGTTTGCTAATGCAGGTTGTAAATATTTATCTGATTCCACACAAAAACAGTTTGCTCTCCTCTCTACACAAGTGGATAAAACTCAGAATTATTAATGGGATTCCAGCTGTTGGGTTGTTTGTCGATTGATACTATAAACTTTCAGAAAGGAACCAGCTTGCCTAGAGATTCCACATTCAGTAAGCTTACCGAATAATATTGTAAACAAATATTAAAAAGGAATAAAAATAACACCAATGGTAGTATGCCAAGGAAAGAGATGGTTTGGGTGATTCCACACAGATCAAATATAATGGGTTTGGAGAAGTGAAAAAAACGTGTTGAGGAAGAAGTTCCCACAGAACTCGCCCCCAAAACGCTTCTGACTTATTATATTTGGCTGAACCCAGGTTAGATGAAAGTTGCTAACTTAGTGATTTTTTCTTTTCAACCTGGGTTTCAGTCGCTTCCCGCTTGCCTATGTGAACTACGGCAAGTAGGAAGCATTCAATTCTCCCCTCCCCAGCCGCCATTATGGTGGATTCCCCAAGTGGCTGCCATTAGAGTGGATTCTCTTGGCGGCTGCTGTGTTGTGCCAGTAAAGGGGGGAAATCCGGGGGAGGGGGGATTCGGGGGAGGGGGGAATCTGAGATGTGTGGTTCACAGGGAAACGCAGTGTTTCCCATGCAAATCGTGCCGCCTCATGCCACCAGGATCCCAGCGACCCTGGATGGCCCCTGCACCCGCCATGCAAACAGCAGCACAGGCAACGTGGGTTCATGTAACCTGTTTGAGTTGCTGGGTCAGAATCAGCCTTTGTGAGGAACAGCCGCATCAAAATCAGTCAGTTAAGTTTGGCATAGCAATTCCTGCTGCTGAAGATTCAAGCATCTAGTAGGATTTATTTCCCTGATGGTTGGAAATGCCGTGCAAGCAGCCAAACAGAGTTCAGTCTATGTGCATGACTTTTCCCTGTGTCTATATATCACTATGTAGGGTTGCAGTTAAAGTGACAATGATATTCTGAGGCTCAAATTGTTGGAGAAGAGTCATGCCTTATCTATAGTAAAAACCCTAAATGATAAAATGGAAAATCCATTAAAAAAAACACCAGCCTTCTACATGGAGACATGCATAAAAATGTTTACGCTTACCTGATCTTGCTGTGCTTTTCTCAGATTTCACAGTACTGCTGTAATTCCCAAACTGGTTTCCATCAAAAAAGCTCAATTCCCAAACTGGTTTCCATCAAAAAAGCTCAATGGGCTGCATGCTGCATCTCTTTATAATTTACTTCTCTAGCTTTATATCTTTTCAACCAGCTTCTGCATTGGGTATGATTAGATATAAGGCTTGTAGGAACTTGATAGCATTATCCATCCTTGGAAGCTATCTGTTTTATCTGCATATGACAGTGATGGCAAACCTATGGCACGGGTGCCAGAGGTGGCACTCAGAGCACACACAGCGTTCATCATGGTGATTCCCCCCCCCCCCACACACACACATCTAGGCTGGCCTGGGCCGCTGGGCTCGATTATTAGCATTAAACCTAAGACCTAGTTTTGGGGAAGCAGCGTAGGTAACCCTGTTAAGCGCTGTTAAACCCCACTGATTTTCATGCAAAAAACTAAAGTGTGATCCTTTACCTGGGAGTAAGCTCAGTTGCTGGCAATGTGGTTTGCTTCTGAGTAAACCCTCCTAGGGTCATGATTCACCCGTTGAAAGAGTTGCATGGTTGCTTCAAAGCAAAGCCACCAACTACCACCAAGCTTACTCCTGAGTAACGCACACCTCGGAGCCAACTATTTTTTCTAAACTAAAACCTCAGTGTTCAGGTTAAATTGCCGTGTTGGCACTTTGCGATAAATAAGTGGATTTTGGGTTGCAGTTTGGGCACTCGATCTCAAAAAGGTTCGCCATCACTGGCATATGAGTTGCAGTTCTGGGCTTGCCTCTTTCTAGTTTAAAAGAAGCACGGAGGGTGGGTGATTCTTGCTTTAGCCTACTCTAAAAGAAAATCTGGCCTTGTGTCAGTATGAAGTACACTCTTCAGTTTTACATCAGGATGAAAAATGTGCCTCAGCTGGGAGAAGTTTTGGAAATTTGGCACAAATGACCAGCATCTCACCATACTGCTTAGCACATTTTTTAGTTTTCCTTCGGGTTTAGTGCCCTTCTTCAGAAGGAAGTGACTCTTTTGCTGGTGGAAGGGCTGCTTACATCTGAGGAAGCCTGGAGTAATGCTGAAAACTTTGCTGAGCTGAGGGGTAGGATACAAACCAATACTTCTAACAGGAATTTAGGGTGCTCTTGTTGATGACCTTTTTGTGTGTGTTCTTCTAGAAACTTTTTAAGAGAGTGGTTCCGCATCACTGTTTGGGCTGCATCTGGTCTCGGAGGGATAAGAAAGAAAACAAGCACTTAGCCCCCACCATCAGAGCCACCATCGCACAGTTTAATGCTGTGACCAAATGTGTCATCAGAACCATCCTGAATGGAAAGGAGCTGAAAACACAACAACGAGCCAAAATCATAGAGAAGTGGATCAACATTGCACATGTAAGCTGCTTTTTAAAATACTTCATTCCATTAATTTTCAAAGAAAAAGGATCACTGCAAAATAGTGGTGGGAACGCCATTAAGTTGCAGCTGATTTCTGGCACCCCCAAAGTGTTTTCAAGGCAAGGGAAGAACATATGTGGTTTGCCAATACCTGTCTCTGTGTAGTAACCCTGGTCTTCCATCCAAGCACTAGACAGAATTGACCATGCGTAGCTTCTGAGATCTGAGGAGATTGGGCTAGCCTGGGCCAGTCAGGTCAGGACAATTACAAAACACAGTTTAATTATTTTCGATAGCCGTTCTTTTACTAACCCTTGGTTTTACTCTTGGGATTTAGAGTTGTTTTTAATGACATTTGTTTTTGTTAACTACATTTGTGTCCCACAAGGAGCCCAGATAGTATTATTTATCTTCATAAGATGAGGTAGATAAAGCTAACAGATGTTGACTGACTGGCTTAAGGATTCTCTGGCAGAACACAGATTTGAATTCATGTCTTTCCAGTCCACATTCAGGGTTTAACCACAACACCACACATATTCACGAAGAGGTTTTCCTGCACGAGACCACTACAATGAGTGTGTTCTGGGAGCATTGACTTTAGTACTGAATGTCAAAACTGTAGCCATTAATTTTCCTGTCATAGCTAAGGAGCCTCCACTCCACGTACCTGAGTCATGAGATTGGATCCTACAGATTTTTTTAATGCTTTCTCCCTCCTGCTGTAGATTTTCAACTCCTCCTCATGTTCCTTGGGGGAATTGGGGTTGAAGCAAGAGATGAGGAAGTTCTTCTCAGCTGATAGAAATCAGCTGAGATTCCTCACATCATCAGAAATTTACAGTGGCCATGTTTTCATAAATAAGACCTGGTTACCAGTAAATATCAGTGGTCTGAAGTTCTGCTTAAACTGCCATGCTCTTTTTCTGACCCAAATGCCTTCATGCCAGTATGATCCGCCTCAACAGAAGTTGGCTATTTGCATTTGTTAACAAATTTTCTGCCTCTATTGCTGATATGTCTCCTCCTTTCCATGTCCAGAACCTTCCATAAGTGAAGAGCTCCAAGTAACTTTAAGGTATCTGAACTCATTCCCTTGCAGTTGGTGGGGCCAGAGTTTAGACAGATATAGCAGCAGCAACAGATTTTAATTAGATACATTTTAATTCCCTTTAATTTGTCTTTAGAGACCCACCTGCTCTAGCATTTAAACTGAGAAGTAAAGCATTGAATCAACACCATCAGTGCAAGAAAACAAAATTAAAAGTGAAGAAAACAAGATAAAAAGTGCCCAAACCTATATATAGCATGTTTTCATAGACAGAGAAGGATAACAGACTCCTTTTCCCCTTCCAAAATCTCAGTATTTGTTCAGGTGGCTATAAGAATTTATAGCAACTGTGATGCCTGTAAAACAGTGGTTGGTTTGTTGAATATTGAATATTGGTATTTAACCCCTCTTCTGTCTCTTAATAATTCTTTATTCAGGAATGTAGGATCCTGAAGAATTTTTCATCTTTGAGGGCCATTGTTTCAGCTCTGCAGTCCAACTCTATATATCGGTTAAAGAAGACGTGGTCATCTGTTGCAAAGTAAGACTTTTCCCTACTGCTCCTTTTTTTTTCCAGCTAAAACCAATAGTTTCTCTAAGCATTCCCCAGTTCTGTGTGGAACTTCGAAAACACTGTGCGGAACTGAAACTTCCCAGCCGGGCAACACCTTACTGTGCAGCACCAGTTTGGTGGCCACGCGCCCATGCAGCTTACAGGGAACAATGGCAAGAACCTATTGTGAAGTCTGCATACGTCTAAAATTCCAATCATAGTTATTATACAGTTACCATTGTTTATCCTTATACCCTCTAATTATACAAGTAATTAATTTATACAACTGTACAAGTCGTCAATTAGTATGATCCAAAGAAGCTTTCCATGTTCTTTCATACTCTGTGGAAGGTCAACTGGGCACCAAGGATGTTAGCTTTTCCATTGTTGAGTTTTATGTTAGCTTGTTCATCCATTCCAGAAGGTCGGGGGGGGGTGGGGGCGGGGGGTAGTCTGCTTTCTATCCTGTTGTAAATACAATTCTAGTAGCTGTCACCATATATTTAAACAATTCATTATACACTTTTGGTATATTATTTGGCAAGATATTTAATAACATCCATTTAGGTTCAAATATAAACGTTACTTTCAATATCTTTTGCATCTCATCATGAATCATAATTCAACATTTTCTTGCTTTTGGACACATCCACCACATGTGATAAAAAGCAGCACTGATATTTTGACATTTCCAGTCTTTTGAACTGTAACTTTTATCTGCTTTGGCTATATCTTTAGGTGTTATGCACCATCTTAAAAAGTTGTTGTACCAATTTTCTCTCAGTATTGAACATTCTATACATTTTATTTTTTTAGTCCAAACATCTCCCATTGTTCCATAGTTATATTTCCCCCCAGGGTTTTCATCCATTTTATCATATTTTTTTCACTTATTCTGTAAGAACCAAGGAATATTTTTCCTTCTTCCTTGATTGCTACTTGCCAGGGCAATGCAAAAAAGAGAAATATCTAAGCACGTTGGAGGCTGGAGGGACAAGGGGTGAAATCGCTCCTCTCTTTTGCAAGCAAAGCTCCATTGACTGGAGGGGATTATTTCATCTCTTTATTCCTCTCCTTATTCCAGTGCCCCCACCAGAGTTTACTTGGTTGTTTGTCTGCACAGGTCCCATGATCACAGGAAATGTTTCTGAGAACCAAAAAACATGGGGGAAAATACTATGTGCCTTCTGTGCAGAGATGACTACACAAGGCCATTGAATACCCATCCCATGGGCTGCCAATTCAACACCAGCAGTAGCCTTGAATTCTGAATCAGTGAGACCATACATCCTGCCCAAGAAATTAGCTGGTGGTTTGTTTTAGTATGCCAGAGAAAGTCACATTTCATTCACTTCCTCCCCTATGCAGGGACAGAATGTTGATGTTTGAAGAACTGTCAGAAATTTTTTCGGATCATGATAACTATTTGACAAGCCGGGAGTTGCTAATGAAGGTGAGAAGCAGCAGATGTTTCAGTTCTGCACTGGCTCTTTGAGGGTCTATCACTTACGAGTAAGTAGCGTAGTTGTTGCCTATTGCCCTGAAGGTTGGACCAGAACGAACCGGTTAAAATTAAAATATTTTTCAGCTAAACATTAGGAAGAAGTTCTTGACAGTTAGATTGGTTCCTCAGTGGAAAGGCTTCCTTGGGAAGTGGTGGACTGTCCTTCTTCAGAGGTTTTTAAACAGGGGCTAGATGCCACCCGACATCAGTGCTGATTCTGTGAACGTAGGCAGATTGTTAGAGGAATGGCAGACTGGGATGAGTCAGTGCTTGGCTCTTTTGGCCCTTTCTTACATCCTCAGGGTAACGCTTATCACTACTTTGGGACCAGGAAGGATTTTTCCTCCAGGTCAGAGTGGCCATGGATCCTGGAGGTTTTTTACCTTCCTCTGTGCTTACTGGGGGAGTGGGTGGAGGGGAAGTAGTGAATTTCCTGTGTTGTGCAGGTAGTTGGATGTTATGTTTCTAAGAAGAATGAGCTGTTGAGCTTCTAGTGACTTGTGATGAACCCACCCATGGGGTGTTCCAGGCTTGAAAAATGTCTGGCTGTCCTCAACTAGAGCCTTTTCAACCAGCCTGGTGGGACGCCCTGTCAAATAAGACCAGGGCCCTGTGGGACTTATTAGTTCTTCAGGTCCTGAAAGACAGTGCTGTGCTGCCAGGCCTATAGTTGAGGGCAAGCAGTGGCTTGAGTCATTTTGCTGGCCTCCCCTACCTTCCCTTCCCTTCTTTTTCCTTTTTCTTCCCTCTCTTTTTCCTCCACCTGGTTACTTCTGTGCCATGCTGGATCTTATTGTGGGGTGTTTTACTGCTTTAGTGATTTTATATTGTATTGTGCTTGATATAAATGTGTTGGAAGCCATCCTAAACCTGCTCCAGCAGGGCAGCAGGATACAAGGCAAACAAACAAATAAATCAATAAGAGATGAACAGAGATGGTTACCATTGCCTTCCTCTGCATAGCAACCCCACTCTTTCTTGGTGACCAGCTCTGCGTTTCTTGACCTGGATAGCTCCAGGCTAGCCAGTCTCATCGGATCACAGAAAGCTCAGCTGGAAGTTATGGCCGGTTAAAAAAAAAAAAAAAAGATGTTTGAATGGACGCAATCTCAAAATGTCAGGTGTCACCTGACTATAGAAACCAAGCATATGGAATATGGAGATAGAGAAGCTCAAGGAATGCTTTCAGCTAGCCTTCATTGTGGTAAAAAATGGAAGGAAGACCCACATCTGAACCACTGCTTTTTGGGGACAGCACTTGAGGAGCTATGTCAAATTGCTGACCCTTGCAATTGTGACTAAAAGCAGCCCAGTGAATAATATCGGTAGGTTAATCACTCTGTGCCAGAAAACCAACAAGTGTTGTGAAATATGGCTCTCATTCATAAAGTTATTGGAAAAAGCAGTCCAGAGCAAGGCCATTGGAGGCTGCTGGAATGTTCGAAATAAACGTATTCTCGATTTCCTGGCTATCATCAAACAGGCCGGTCTAGCAAAGCAAAAGATTAGTCATAATACCCCTGATTCAAGAGAATTAGAAAAATACCAGCGCATTACATAATGGATAGGGGAACTGTTTATTAACAACATGCATTTTGAAAGTTTAGAAGAAAAAGCCCATTAAGTTATCCAAAAATGAATAAGTTGTACTCTAGATAAGCTTGATTCAGGGAAGTCCAGAGGTTGGCTGTACTCTTCAATTGAACCAGAAGTATTTTATAAGAATTGTAGCATTTTGGCACAGGCATTCTTTATGATGCCAGCAGACACAGAAACTCAAACATTTTACTCCCTTAGACAGGAACATGAGCCACATGTTTTTTGAACTTGAGAGAAGAGTGTATAGTTGGCAGTTTTGTGGAGAAAATGTTTGGCAGGATGTTCAGTATAGTATCTTCCATTGCCCTTTTCTTCCACCCACAGGAAGGAACTTCTAAATTTGCAAATCTGGACAGCAGTGTGAAAGAGAACCAGAAGAGAACTCAGAGGCGGCTTCAACTACAGAAAGATATGGTGAGTTCTAAACTACATCCATGCGGTAATCAGGATATTAAGGAATTACGGTACATACCAGAAAGTGCTATCCTCTCCAAACAGTATGAAAACCTAACTGGTATCTATCTTATGTTGCCTCATGATTTTAGAACACACCCCGGCCCAATGCAGACATACATTTGAATCCTGTTCCATAGGGAAGGGCTCTGTTCAAGGAAAACATTTCTGTTAGTGGAATGAATCCACAAGATCCAGTCCATAACATGTAACTGTGGTTAGCATTAGTCACTGTTAGTTGTCCTAAGCCTGGATCCCAAACTTGCTGATTAGGGTCCACAAACAGGAACAAACTGAGGTAAAGTGTAGGTGACTTTGCAAGTAGGGCCACTGGAGGCTGCCATATTTCAAGGCAGCACTCCATAGAGGTAGCAGATTGGTGATTTCCTCATGACCAACAAACACGTTTATTGTTGGCATGTTTCTGTCAAATGATACTATTAGGTATAAGGTGAATAAGAACAAATATGTTAAAATTGTGGAGCGTTTGAAACATCTGCATTGAGCTCACCGTAGTCCTAGGTGGGATAAGTGCTGGGTGTCAAGTTAGTGGTGTCTAAGGGACTAACATTCAATATAATGAACACACAGAGCAAACACCTGAAACTGTGTGATGCTGAATGTCCCCTCCTCCAGATGTTGCTGTCTTCTATTCATATAGAGGTTATTGATACTGGAAGATCAGGCAGATGCCTTTCTTTCCTGTCTGTCCTATATCCAACAGACTCACACTGTATGGAAAGGTGTAGGGAAATTTCTGTTCAAGAGAAATCAGCAGAGCCGATTATAGTTGAAAATGTCTCAAAGAAAATAGAATGTCAGTAAGTGTGAAAGTAATATTAGGAGACCAAGATAATAGGGCTATATAAGTCAAATGGTGCCAAAAACAGCTCCTGGGAGACTCTTTCCCTTCAAATACAGACAGGCTTGGTGTTTTTTTTTCTAGTGTCCTTGTTCATCAGTGACTAAAGACAGACAGGTTCTTAGAGGTCTTGAATCAGTTGCTTCCTATGATGTCCGCGTTTATTTCTATCTCAAACTGTGGTTTCTGATCAAACAAGTTTAAAGTGCTGAGCTAACTATACCTTAAGCATAAATGTGTGTATTGGAACTGTGATATTTATTGAGATAACTGTGTCACCTCAAAAAAAAAAAAAAAAAAAAAAAAAAAAAAAAAAAAAAAAAAAAAAAAAAAAAAAAAAAAAAAGGCGAGCTTGGGAGAGGTCTGAGAACAACAGAATAAATGTTGGGGAATCTGCCAAATGGAGGTTTCCTCTTCATCTATCCTCCTCACCATTCAGTGGTGTTTCAACCCCCTGGTCTGCTAGGAAAAGTGTTTTTAAGATCTTCTTATACTCTCTCCTACTCACTTCAGAAAAAAAGGAGGAGGAGGGAGCATCAGAGGTACCTGATGATATGTGTCACCTCTTTTCATCTTCAAATCATTGGGGGGGAAACCTACAGTGTATCTAGCCCATTTGATGAATAATGCTGCTTCCAAATCAGTTGGCTTCTGTTAAGACCATTTCTACCTGATACAGATTGGGGCAAGTTTTATCCTGAAATGTAAAGGGGCTTGTGTGCTATGCAATTTGGGAGTGTGACAGCAAGCTCCATTGCTCTTGCAGCGAGGGACGGAGCGAGAGGGGAAAGCACCCGGTGCACTGGTGCGTCCTCCGCCCCTGCCACGCCCCCGTCTGCCCCATCCTGGAATGCCCTCGGAACACCCCTGCCACACCTTTGCCACGCCCCTGTAGGGGCGCGTGCCCGGTGCATCGTAACCCCCTCCCCCGGGTTCCCTTGGAGCTACACCTCTGCTTGCAGCAATGTCCCACAGCTTGATGGATGTCTTGTGCATAGATGGTTTGAGGGCAGAATTTGGGTAGGTTTGTCTGGGGAACACCCTTCCTTTTTTTTCTCCAGTTTGCCCCAGCTTTATACAAGGAAGAAAGTTCTTAGGAAATAACTTTGTTCTCAGGATCTGAAACTAGGCAAGTTGATGGAACCAATATGCTCTGTAGTAGCAAGAGCTTCTATGGTATTTCTTATATTTTGTTATACTTGGTTGCTCTGAGAGCCTTTAGACTGGATGAGGTTTCCAGTCAAGCCATGAACTGTAAAAGTCTCAAAAGATGTGGACAAAGTCCGCCCCAGAACAGTGGTCTGCAACCATTCCAAAGCCAGGGCCCTTTGAGCTGCAAGCCCATTAGGACAAGTCAAAGGAAATGTGTGACAGGATGAGAGGGAGACAGATTTATGACTTCACTGGCGTGAAGGCCAGGTCCATAGCAGCCGACCAAAAGAGCTGGGAACTGGATGGAAACATAATCCAAGGACCAGGCAGTTACTACAGTGGAGATCAAGCCAAGGGTCAGAGCCGTGGACAATCCATCTCTACCACTGAGTGACCTCACTTCATTTTCCTGTTCCTGTTATCAGCAAGAAGGAAGCTTTGTAGGAGCTCATGATCCAGGTTTTCTATGACTTACCTAAGAGCTCTGGCCCATGGTTTGAAGACCACTGCTTCAGAATATGCCCTACAGCCCTCTGTAACAAATTAGGCAGAATTTTATGTGTTCCTCAGCAGACTAATGTGAAGATCTCTTTCATATTTGAATCCCACCTACAGAGTGCCCCTCTGAGAGGGTCTTACAATTCTTAGCATTCAGTTCCTGTTTCCTCTTCAACATAGAAAGCCTTGAGATTTTTTTCTATTTTCTTGGTGGTTTTAGAACATGGATGGTTAATTTCCACATAGTATATTACTTTCCTTTCTGCCACAGTTTCCCTTTTTCAATAAATGTGGTTCTTGCATCATATTTTTACTCTGGTGTAATCAGCTCCATGTAGGGCATAGGAAGACTCGGAATCGGTCACTTTCGCTAAAACTCTAATGACTTGTCAAGGGAAGCATGATAGGGGCCCTCTCTTGCAAGAAATCTGAATTCACTAATCAGGGAAATATATAAGTTTCAACTGTAGGCTTTGGGGGGGAGGGTCAGTTATTTATTTTGAACTTACATAGCACTTTTCTGAAGCAAACTTAGGGAGCCAAAGTTAGGGAGCCAAGAATTTCAATATTACATTTATTTTTAAACGTCTCTTATGTCATCAGGATAATATTTCTGATTGTGTATAATGCATTGTTGTAAGTGATGTTGGGATCCGTTGCAGCAAGGATAGTATGCTATAGGACAGTGGTGGCGAACCTTTGGCACTCCAGATGTTATGGACTACAATTCCCATCAGCCCCTGCCAATTCCCATCAGCCCCTGCCAATTGGCCGTGCTGGCAGGGGCTGATGGGAATTGTAGTCCGTAACGTCTGGAGTGCCAAAGGTTCGCCACCACGGCTATAGGAAATTGCCAATAAATTGTAGTTCCTTCACTAAGCCAGTAGTGCCTTCCATATAACTTGGGGCACTAGACATAATGAGCCTGAGAATGGAGTCCATAAAACCAAAAACTGTGGGGTGAACAGGGTCGCATATTTTATGAGCTTTGGGAAGTACCTGAAATATTTCCAGCCAAGGTTGTTGAGCTGTCTTCATGTTGATTTGTTCCTGTATATGTGGGGAGATCTAGACTAGAGTTCAGTAGCTCTGAAGGATCTTTGAGTCTTGAAAGCTCATACCCTGTAAATCCTTTTGGTCTGTAAGTGCTATTGATCTCCAATCTAGTCATTCTACTGTGGACCAACATGGCTGCTCTCCGAAACAATAGATTGGGGAAAAACTCTTTATTTCTTTCTGGTAAGATCTAAGGTGACTCTGACCTGGATAGCCCAGACCACTGTGATTTCATCAGATTTCAGAAGCTAAGCAGGGTTGACCCTGGCAAGTATTTGAATGGAAGACCTCCAAGGAATATCAGGGTCAGGATACAGAGGCAGACAATATCAAATCACCTCTGAATGTCTCTTGTCTTGAAAATCCCACCAGGGGTTACCATAAGTAAGATGCGATTTGATGGCAAAAAGGGAAAGGGATTAAGATACTGGCCTGTAAATGTGGTTTTGAAAAACTCTCTCATGGCCTCCCCTGTGTAGTCCAACTTGTTCATGACAACAAAAGCTCTTTCTTAAGCCCTTTTCGGTTATAACTCTACAGCCATTTTTGAGGCTCTTTATTGTGTCATGTCCTTTGCAGCCAAGACTCTGATGTAAACCATGTTGCTTACTGATTACCTCAGCCTGAACTCAGTAAAAGTTTAATGCAGCATTGTAACTTTCAGGAGTGGTCTAATCAAAGTTATGAAGGGCTCCAGTTCCGGTCATTGCTAATGACGACATCTCTCCCAAAAGGAAAGACTCCCCCTCTGTTTATTTTGCACCGGGATGTGATCCTGGAGCAAGATCAGCTTTGTAGGAGATACAAAGCTGGAAGAGGAAGTGCTTTGATCTGCTAAGGTGGGTAGGAGGATGAGTGAGGGCACTGGAAATTTGCCAGCAGCCCTGTCTACTTCTCCCACTGGAGCCTGCTTCATGCCATCTTGACAGGAGGAGAAGGAGGCAGCACCAGCTGTGGAAGCCTTAGCAATGCAGTGCTACCTGTGAAACCTGTGAAACATGATGGATAGAAAGAAAAACAAAAGGGTCATTTTGCCATCCACCATATGTTGTGACCACCTAGAGCTTTAAATCTGCTGAAAGATGGGTACTATCTGTTTGTATACTGGTTGAATGAACTACATCATAGATTGCCATTTTGTTTGAATGGAAAACTATAGTGTGAAACTGAAACACCCTATTAACATTATTTTCTAAAAGAGATTATGGGCAAATTGTTAATATCTGGAAGAAGAAGAAGAAGAAGAAGAAGAAGAAGAAGAAGAAGAAGAAGAAGAAGAAGAAGAGGAGGAGGAGGAGGAGGAGGAGGAGGAGGAGGAGGAGTTTGGATTTATATCCCCCCCCCTTTCTCTCCTATAGGAGACTCAAAGGGGCTTACAATTTTCCCCTTCCCCCTCACAACAAACACCCTGTGAGGTAGGTGGGGCTGAGAGAGCTCCCTAGAGCTGTGACTAGCCCAAGATCACCCAGCTGCCATGTGTGGGAGTGCCCAGGCTACTCTGAATTCCCCAGATAAGCCTCCACAACTCAAGTGGCAGAGCTGGGAATCAAACCCAGTTCCTCTAGATCAGAGTGCACCTGCTCTTAGCCACTACGCCACTGCTGCTCAGTGGAGAAGCAAATTAACTATAACTCATCTTGAAGAAGGAAAGTTTATCCTGATGACTGATTTTTTGGAAGGAAAAGAGGGGACGAGATTGCATGGAGATTGGATTGAATGAAACTGAGTGAATTAAGGGCATTTGGTGAGCTAAGAAGGACATCTAGTGGCAAGAATGAAGATGACAGATAAGAAAAGAATGTGCACTGGATCTGATGTGGTGGATTGGACCCTATGCAAAAAATAGAACTGTTGTTGACTTTCATGTGAAATGATATGTCAGATATGAAGGACAAGATGATGGGAAAATATCAGGCATTTAAAAAAGGAGATTAAAGGGCTAGCTACTGACTTCAAAAGGATTTCAGAGGATTTGAAACAAAGGGGGAATCAAATCAGAAAGATATTAATTGTCAAGCAGATAAATTATTTTGGCTGGATTTAAAGCAAAAGAAAGGTGCATATACATTGTTTAAGTGCAAATAAGATATTAGTAGAACTAACTTATTTTTTAAAGGTGGGAACAGTGATAACATAAGCTGGTAAATGGGCTTAGTCAGAAATGTTACACATAAGGTTATACATAATGTTATACAGAAGGTGAAGGCAGGATGAGAAACACTTAGAATTCTTTTTCTTTTTTAATTCTGACCTTTTCTTTGTTAAATGTCACTGTTTGGGTTAATGGTTATTTGGGGGGGGGGATAGAGGTTGACCCTATGTATTTCATTTTTTTTTCTTTTATCTCTCTATGTAGGGTGGCTGGTACACCATATTGTAGTGGATGTAATACAAAAAATATTATTTTCTTAAAAGGAGCGGTCTAACCAGAGTTATCACTACAGTTTCAGAAGGATGACTATGTAGCAGTTCAGTTCACCAGCAAACCAAGAAAATTGTGTCTTTCTTACAGTGCATTGCTGGCAGATGAGAAGATACAAACCAAAGCTTAGAATGCCTGCATGCGTGTGTGTGTGTGTGAGGTGCTATCAAGTCGCAGAAAACATAGGGCATCCCCATAGGGTTTTCAAGACATTCAACAGTGGTTTGCCATTGCCTTGCTCTGCTTAGTAACCCTGGTTTTCCTTGATGGTGTCCCATCTGTATACCAACCAGGGCCAATCCAGGTTAGCTTCTGAGATCTGACAAGATTGGGCTAACCTGGGCCATTCTGGTCAGGGCTTCTCCCAAGTTTGCAAAATATCCACATCCATCTTCTAGGGCAGGGGTAGGGAACCTGCGGCTCTCCAGATGTTCAGGAACTACAATTCCCATCAGCCCCTACCAGCATGGCCAATTGGCCATGCTGACAGAGGCTGATGGGAATTGTAGTTCCTGAACATCTGGAGAGCCGCAGGTTCCCTACCCCTGTTCTAGGGCTTTAAATAATCAGCACATGGAAGTAGATCCAAAAGCTAACGCACAGTCATTTCGGGCACACTAACAGTGCCTATTCATTTCAACAGGAGTAATTGTGCATATGATTGCACTATAAAATGTCTAACTTTTTGCACTCTGTTCCTATGCAGGGCGTAATGCGGGGCACTGTCCCTTACCTTGGTACTTTTCTGACTGACTTGACGATGCTGGACACAGCCCTGCAGGACTACGTTGAGGTAGTAATCTGCCTATTAAATAGGAGGAATAGCACTTCAACGCTGTAACTAGACGTCTATTTTGTTTAGCATTCCAAGCAGTCATTGAGATTTTATTATATTTTCCTATTGCATCTTTATTACCGTTGGTGACCTGCTGCCTTCCCTCCCCCCCTCCCCTCAAAAGAATCTCAGAAATAGAAGTGAGTGGAATTTTTATAGGGGAATAAAGATTGCTACCAAATGTAGCTTTGACATCAAGTTTATTTTGAAAGAATGCCTCAAAATATATTGCTTTCCAAAAACACATTCTTTGTTTTTAACACTGTAACACAAGAGAAGGGATTTTGATTCACACTACTGGTATTTAAATTGTAAACCAACTTTTCTATTCTGAAAGAGAACCAAGACTTATCAGTGCAGCATCTTCTAAAAACTATCTGGCTTGTAAATATTTTGAATGCAAAATATTTTTTGTTTTGCTGGAACATTCGCAGTTCAGTGCCCTGCCTTCCTATCAAAAATTAGTGCACTGTCTAGCCAGTTTGGCAAGGGATGACCAAAACATGTGCTTAATTTCCATTAAAAGTGTGGGAATTTAGGAAGGAGTTCTGAACTTTGGCTGGAAGATGCCTTCAGTTAACCCTTAACCGCACATGTGGACACCATTACCCAAACAAATTAATATGAATTTTAGCTTCAAGAAGGGGAGGACAGCTTTGGATAGTACCTCTTCAATGAAGGACCTCTTCAATGAATGTGAGATTTATGGACAAATCTGATGAATGAAGTCTGTTCTTGGCCCCTTCAGAGATCATGGATATGCCTCACAAAAAATGCCCAAGTCTGAGTGATCTGTAATAATAATTTCACAGCTTGGTAGGTGGAACTTCAGAAAAAACAGTATCCACACTAGAGTATCTGAAATAAATATGTTGCAGCCTTTTTTGGTGGTTCAGGATGGTTCATACCTATGACAGCTCATGTGTGTGCTTTGGGGGATATAGTGGGGGTTTTTGAGGGCTCGTAGCTGGACTTTTCTCATGTGGAGATGTAAAAATTACCATCTCCACAGAGGGACCTATATGTACAGCCACTGCAATTTGCACAGTGGAAGTGGCTTGAAACAGTGCAAGCAGTATTTATAGTCCCACGTGGAACAGCTGGTCCTGACAAAACGTTTTCAGTCCATTGTCACAACATGAACACTTCCATGGGGCTACAACAGCACAGAACTGAATAGGTTTGCTCTCCATTGTATGAGACTTGCCAGCTTCTGAAGTATAAAAGCTTGAAGGTAAAATGGGCATCTTTTAAAATGATGTGAAGATACATTTTGAACTGGCAGCAGGGAGCCACAATCAGTTGTTACTCTCAAAAGTCAGGCTACTTCTTGAAAGATACAAAAACAGGGATTTAGATGTATGAATGCTATTGTAGGAGTCTGGTCCTGAAAGAGTCATCCTTCCAACAGGTAAGGGCCAGCTTCATCCCTGATCGCTGTTTTGAATGAAAGCACTTTTACTTCCTCTGTTAAAGTTATATAACTGCAGTTGTACAAACATGTGGATTTTAAAACTCGTTTCTGTACTCTTTGTTTCTTACAGGGAGGGCTAATAAACTTTGAGAAGAGAAGGAGGGTAAGCTTATTGTCTCCTGTGCCTGGGTTCATTGCTGTGTTAATGATTCACTGTTCATACTTCCAAGGGATTAGTTGCTTGGCCTCAGAGTGAGGCACAAGTGAAAATACTGAAGACTTTCTGTTCAATTTGCCAGGCAGGCCTCAGAAGAAATAAGCTGCACTTGGGGAAGTTGCAAGTTTTCCTGACCTAACTCTTGAATGCAGTGTGGGTGGGTGGATGTTTCTCTCCCCAAGTGAATACTGGTGCCTTTAAAGCAGGAAGCCCAGAATCTTGGCATATGGACTCACTTGGGGGTGGGGTGAGACAGGGAACAGGCTCTGGTTTTGCCTTGGAAGTATAAAGGTGTCTTTCGTAAGATCAGTTACTAAAGTGCACCACAACCTATTTACCTTTTTTATTGGCAATTTAGAATAAAGCCTTCATCTATGGATGATTCCTGTAATAAGTGATTCTCTGGAAACCAACTTTCACTGGGATTTTCTAGAACACACCTGAGGCTTTTGGAAAATTTAGGATAGAGAAGGGGGGGATGTTCTGAGAGTGGAAAAGGACTATAGATTATGCTGTTGGAATTAGTGGCTGCTGTTGACAGGGGGGGCGAATGGTAGGAGCAAGGAATGCCCTCTGGTCCGTTTATCAAGTTGGAATTATGGGTTCTCGGCCCCTTTCTAAACTGGACTATGTATGGGTACATGACTGTAGGTGGATCTTTAGTGCAGTTCTTAGCATCTGCCTACTACTGTTTCTGAGATCAAATCTGTATTTGGCGTTGTTTCCTAACTGAAGTTCTCTCATGTACTTTCTCAGGAGTTTGAAGTGATTGCTCAGATTAAGCTCCTCCAGTCCTCCTGTAACAGCTATTGCATGGCTTCAGACAGAAAATTTATCCAGTGGTTCAGGAGACAGAGGCATTTAACAGAGGAGGAGAGGTGAGGTAAAGTTTTTCTACAGGAGAGGTAGATGTTTTTTTCTCAAAACCCAGTCAGATATTCTCACCCATATCTGTGATAATTGGGGGGGAGGGGGATGACTGTAGGATCTACTGGTACAAGCACATGGAAAACAACAATGTCGATGTGTGGTTATTCAGCATTCAAACGGATGCTTATAGCTTCAGTCTGGTTTCTTTGTCTGTGCTCTTGTACCTAAGTTGTATGTACATATATGTTGCCATCACACACTTCACCAGATTCCAGCAGCAATGTTCTAGGGCAGTGTTTCCCAAACTTTTTTCCCCATGACCTGGTTATTTTAATATCTCATTTATGGCCTATTTATTAGTAAAATTAAACAAATTTGAATGCCCCGCCCCCCCGGCCTGGCTCAGCAGGGGCAAGCCTCATCTGCATGTGATGGCATCAAGGAGGCTTCCCAGGGTGCCATTTCCACCCCCACCTCCCTCACGGCAACAGCGTCTGCCACGAGCTGTGGCACCATCCCCAGCTCCTTTCTGACTGGTCGGGTGACCGGTGAGGAGCCCCTAAGCTGCCGTATCATCCTGTCTGGTCTGGTTCCCGGTGGGTGGTGCCCTCCAAGCAAGGCCAGGGGTGGGGTGGTCAGCCCCAGCCCCGGACATTAGGTGACCCAGAATTTTGCTTTCGTGACCCAGTGCCGGGTCATGACCCACCATTTGGGAAACTCTGCTCTAGGGTTTTGTTTCTTTTAGATGCAAGGATACTGCATCTAAGGATACTGCTTAAGGTGTCTTTGTGTTTTTATAAATTAATTCTATAAATTAAACAAATACTGCAAATACAGCGCAATGGATCAAAATGAGCTCTCTTCCAGCAGACGGCAGATTACTGGCAAGCAGCTTCCTCCTGAGGTTGTATCCCCAGACATTCCCTGTTCCTCCTCTCCAGTTCATGAGACTCCAAAATATTTCTCTGTCCCTCCCTTCCTTTTGGCTATTAGATCTCCAGACCTCTCCTCTTCCCTCTGAATAAATGCAGTTTGAACTCTCTCAAGCAGCCAGCCAGGGGCTAGAACAGCAAATTCACACAAATGTTGTTCGTTTTCCTATTTGTTTTCATTATTGTAATGCCAGTAACAAATGGGGCATTTTCACTTCTAATAACAAACAAATAAATATCCCTGGGGGGGGGGGGGATATAACAATTGAAGGGACTTTTTGTTGGACTAAATATAATTTATAAATATAATTTTATCATGAATATAATTTATAATAGAAATGTTAATAATATAAGGTCTTTGCTGAAGATGTCAGTTTGAATATTCCGACTTCATTCATATTTTTGGCTATATTACAGAACTTGTTGGATGAGATGATTAATTAGAATGATTAAATTAAATGATTAGATAGCCTAAAAACAGCCTGGGAGGATCACTAAAACATGTGATTACAGTAGCAGGCCTAATCTGTTCTAACTTCAGCTGAAGGGCAAAAAAGACTTGTCCGGTTTTTGAGTAGTAATGTGAATGATTATTCTGATGTCGAAATTGACTTATATAAGAGTCTACTTATGAGGTCAATTGGATGAAAGTGTTGAAAACGACCTGTCAGAATTCCTACAAGAGTAAATTTCAAGGCAACATTCTCCCTTCTGTTTATTCCAAGCTGTAACGAATTCTTGTATAGTAATAGAACAGTTGTGCAAAATATCTCTTCCTGAAATAATTAAGTAAAAATAAATCCTTGCAGCTAAAACATAAACCTGTGTTTATCCAATCTTCCCCCAATCCAATCTCTGGCTTGGTTGTATTTTCTTGCATGATAGCAGAATTGTATTTAGGTTTGACCTCAATGTGGCCTCTGTTTTACAGTTATGCCCTTTCTTGTGAGGTTGAAGCTGCTGTTGACACAATGACCACTTCGCCAAAACCTCGGAAGAGCATGGTGAAGCGTCTGAGTCTGTGAGTGTCACACATGAGGGGTAGGGGTGGGGGTGGGGGATGGCTTTTAGGTGAAATGGCATGACAACACTCTTTCAAAGTATGCTATCAATAGCCACACTCCAGAGATGGAGTTTATTTCCCTGCCAAAGTAGAACTTCTCCAGAAGAGGTTTGGTCAGGCAGTTATCATTCACAGGTCTTCCTGCAAAAATTGGGATACCTCAGTCATTGTTGCAAATCAGACCACAGGAGACAACTAATGGGTATAATAAACAATGTGGTGAGAGTCCCCTTTGTGGGATTACTCAAGCTCTTCATGGATGGATGGATGGATGGATGGATGGATGGATGGATGGATGGATGGATGGATGGATGGATGGATGGATGGATGGATGGATGGATGGATGGATGGATGCTTGGATGGATGGATGGATGGATGGATGGATGGATGGATGGATGGATGGATGGATGGATGGATGGATGGATGGATGGATGGATGGATGGATGGATGGTCACAGAAAGACAGATTCATTCATTCATTCAAAAATCGGGGGGGGGGGGCAGGCTTATTATTCCTCTGACAGGACACACATTAGGCAGGCAAGAGTAGGTTAAATCAGAGATTACAAGGGTCCCCAAACTTTATGATCCTGTGAGTACTCTGGGAAATTTGAGAGGGGTTAGTGTGCCACCACAAAAAAACAGCTCCCGCAGGAGGCAGAGCCAAACCCAAAATAGTTTCTGCAGGAAGTGGAGCTGAATAGAATGAACCACGCACTGATTAAGGAAGGCCCAGGTGCTTTTCAGTCCTTTTGATCCTCCAGTGGAAAACCCTTTCATTTCAAGGAAGGCAGCTAGTATCAAACCCTGCTTTACCTGGTTCTGAAAAACTTGGCACCAATGGCGCCCACAGGCACCATGTTGGGTAAACCTGGATTACAATTTTGGAAGGACGTATCAGCTGTAGTTTGTATTATTCCCTCTCAGAATATCCATTATGTGTATACATACCCCAAAGGTTGTACTTGAAAAATACAAAGTACCAGAAAGGATAACACAGAGAAAGAACGTGCCTTGTGGAAAAGAAAGGTGCGTTTTGGATTGTGCATGGTACCCCTCCACCCCACCCCACCCTTCATTTGTTGTTCATCTGTTTTTTTCCCAGGCTGTTTCTGGGATCTGATCTGCTTGCCAATAGCACCCCTACCAAAGAGCAGCCAAAGTCTACTCCGAGTGGGAGCTCCGGTGAGAGCATGGATTCTGTCAGCGTGTCCTCCTGTGAGTCAAACCACTCTGAATCCGAGGATGCCTGTATCACTCCCACTGACACGCCCGATGAGCCTCAGAAGAAGGTATGTCACAGGTGGGCCTCTGGGAAAGATAGTTTCTAGGAAGAGGTGCTGGATCCTGGGTGCCTGCCTTCCTGGAAAGACGTCTCTGCTCTCCGTAGCCCGCCCCCGCCCCCCCCACACCGCACAAGTTTTGATAGAGGGGACTCCCTCTGTTGTCACTCTTTGGCAATGGAGGTTCTCTAGGGTGCCTCCCTTTATTCATGAGTTCGAGGGTTAAACCCTGATTTTAACGGATCCTGATTACTCCTCATCCCATACTGAAATAAGACCCCAAGTGTATGTAACTGAACTGAGCAAGTGTTTGTCCCTCATTTATTCTCCCTCTGTTGCTTTCCCTGTGTTGAATGTTAATGTTATTTGCTGCAGATAACTGGTTTTTTTATTATTCTGCAAAGCACCATATGCACAGTGAGGCTGTAGAGGCCCTGGGAAAAAGACAGTAGTGATTTTTTTATAAGTGATAGGTGAGTTTTTAGCAGGACTGAGCCAGGCCACCTGGAGTCTCTAAAGACCTGTGTGGAAGGACCTGCTTAGAGATCAAAGGCTGTTCTTTGGGAAAACAACCTCACAATGTAGAGGGCACTGATGCATAGGATCAGCTCAGCTCACTTCCTGCTACCAGCAGCACAGGTCAAACTTCCTGGGCTCACTATATAATTGCCTGGATTTAATCCAAGTCTCTGTGACAGTGCCCCAGGGGCTTGGCTTGGACCCAGCCAGCAGTGTCAGAAGCCCAGAAGGTGATGGTGTACCTTGCTCAGAGAGACAGAACATCATGTACAGGTCCTGCTAGAAAAGCAATGAGAGAAAGATCCATCACAAAATACCAGAGGCCTTGGTCTTGAAAACAACTTAGTGTCTGCTGCCATCCACTGGCCAGTTCCTCTAAATGCAAGGCAGAAGGTTGTAGTGGATTCATGTGGATTCAAGAATTTTAGACAATCCTGAATGTAAGACAACACTCCCCCCTCCACCAAAGTTATATACAAAGCACTTTTTATTGATGAATGTAAGAGTAACCTATATGCAGATGTGAGTTTTGATGGCATAACTGGGGAGAAAAGAGTCCTCCATTTGAATAAATATAATACAGAATCTAAATCCTAACATGTTTTGGCCAATATACAGCCCTATTCTGGGAAATTTTAAAGGGAATCACAATTGTACTTATAGTTAAAAAGCTAAATGACCACATCTGCTGAAGAAGCAGTGATCATTCATCCTTCAATTGCAGAGATTGGTTGTGAAAACTTATAAGGGATAGATTTCACAAATAAATCTAGGATGTCTCCCATTGGACTGTTCTTTGTATCAAACCTGAAATACGGGGGGAGGGGGGGTAAAAGCCCTATAGGTGTGCATACCTGCAACCCTACATTCAGGGGTCCTGGGCAAAGCACAGCCTTTGTATTACAACTTGAAGGGTGGGAAATATTTAAAAACTCTTTTTCAGATCAACATTTCTTTTAATGTTTTGAGGCATGTAAAAGGCTTTTGAGGGGCTGCCATTGTTTTTCCTTTGATACCAAGGATCAAAAGTATGCATTTACTGAAATAAAAATAAGAATGCTTTCAAAATTTTCAAATAGCCCATTGTATGATCAAAATTTTATTTTCAAAAAATTTTCTAGCAAGTAAAGCCTAGGTTTCACAATGCTTCAGGTGACTTTAAAAAAATGTTATAAACATGTAAGTGCACTTTTCCTGGAATTCCTGATTCTCAGGGATGCAGAGAGGGGCTTTCCCTATAGGACTCGCCCCCCAAACACACAATTGTGGTCTCCAGGGAAATGTGGAGGAACATTCTCTCTTTAATTCTGCAGTTCTCAGGGAGCTCTTAGAAGGAAAGGTAGCATATTAAACCAGTCACACAAATGCAGTGCCTTTGAAGTAATTGTTTTTCTTAATTTGTGTTCTCTCCCCTCCACCCTGGTAGCTCTCAGAGTCCTCCTCCTCTTGTTCCTCCCTCCATTCCATGGACACGTCTTCCTCAGGAGTGTCATCCTTCACCAACCCTCTCTCAACTCCGCCTTCATTGGCCAGCAACCCCCGAATTCATCAGCGCTCCATCTCTGTCACCTCCATTACCTCAACGGTTTTGCCTCCCGTTTACAACCAACAGAACGAAGACACCTGCATCATCCGCATCAGCGTCGAAGACAACAATGGGAACATGTACAAGAGCATCATGGTACAAAGTGGAATATTGCGGAGGGGGGGGCCTTTGCTTTGGGCAGGTAGTGTCCATTTGTACTCTCAGGACACTGAACCAATTCAAATGTCCATCTGGTAACTATGAACACAGTGTGCTTCCATGGCCTAAATGTGTTTCTTTTCCCTAGAAAACTAGACATCTGAGGGCGTTTTGACAAGGGAGCTTTCTGTAGTCTTGATTTCTGCAGTCTTGTTTCATGAAATTGCAGGCCATATTACTGGCGTGGGACAATTGGAAAAAGGGACAAAGAGGTTTCTTTTTTGGAGGGAAATCGAGTTGGACTAGAGCATCAGAACAAGGTTTTTTCTTATATTTTGGTGGAGCTAGAAACTGAAGTTTTAATGTGAATATATGGCTATAGTGTCTCGAACTCATCCATGCAGTTCTTAAAACTTAATGGCTCTTCAGTCTTCAGGAGCAGGCGAGCAGTTTTTGCTCATTCTACCATCGCACTTTGTGATTCTATTCCTTAAGAACTGCTTATCCTACCTTTATCCTATGTTGGTTCCTATGGCTTATTTTTTGATGCAAGAATGACAGCTCCGCCCAAAATGAACAAAATTGGGGGAGAGATTCAGTGGACTGAAATTGGAGGATTTGGAAAGTCTTATTCTACAGAGCCCGCAAATGGCAGGATAACCAGTGGTGGGATTCAGCAGGTCCGCACCACTTCGGCAGAACCGGTTGTTAAAATGGTGCTTGTAAACAACCAGTTGTTAAATTATTCGAATCCCGCCACCGGATCCGGTTGTTAAATTGTTTGAATCCCACCACTGAGGATAACCCTATTGTTTTGCACATTGTCTTGAGTATCTTTTCGATGGACAAGCAATTACGTGAATGTAATAATAATGAACCAGAGATTTTAAGAACAATAAGAATTTCCACATCCAAACAATATTCAATAAGTTCAGCATTATGTTCACAGCAGCTAGGCAGCCATCTGTATAGGGATACCGTTACAGTAATACATATGGTCTGATTTTTACCTAATAAATACTTTCACAGTTCCTTTCAGATGTTGAAATCACACATATTGGGAGCCTAACAATTGCAAACACTGGGAACATGTGCCACCTGCAATCCTTTTGATACATGCAATTGCCATGTTGTATGGATAGAGGCAACATGTATATTTACCACTCATATATAACCTGGGTAACCATGAATACAAATACTAAAATAATTAACTGGTCAGTTTATGCATATCAAAGCATCATATGCATAGTATAGACAGATGTTGACTGTGTACTGTGACTCCACTTTTTGGGAAAATCTGTGCATACCATTTTAATTCCCTAAATACATTTTTAAAAATTAATATACTGTCTCAGGAAAAGATATTAGTATTGTCAGTTGAAGTGCAGCCATTGAGAAAATTGTATGCTTCTGCATTAGAATATAATCTTGAACATACATAAGAATTATCATTCATTTTTAATGTGCGGCCTTTGCCAAAACCATTATTTTGTGCATTATTGAACATGGTACTTTGATACATGAGCATTTATAGCTCATTGAACGACTATTATCAAACTTTCAAACATGGCTGAAGCGGGCTAGGTAGGCACTAGGATCCAGGTGGAGCATTCTACATGAGAGAAGCTCCACATGTTGAGTCCTGAGGCAGATGAATATACAATCCATTAACATCTTTTTATGAGATAGAGTATCGAATAGAACATTAAAAAGGCCAAATGGCAAGGAATTGCCCTCCAGGTTTTGTGATTCACTGGAGCCTCAAACAGAACTTATTTATATAGATGGGCCAATTTGGAATTTGGCTTTTTATAAATTATTGTTTTACTGGTTGTTAACCTTAAATAAATGACTACTACCACTATATAGATGGACATTTCCCAAGCTTTGATTTGTCAGGGAAGAAACTTGATGCAGCCTTCACTGTTATACTCAGAGATACTTCTGCAGTCAGTTGTCACAACCATGGACAAGCAACCTTCTTTAATTTGCAGCCAGGCTAGATTTTGAGTCCCAAGGATCTGACCTTTGCTATCATTCAGACCTCATGAAGAAGACTTTATTTTCTGAGATTTCCCTGAACCAGTGCAAGCTGAGTTGAGAAATCCAAGTTTTGCTCCCTCCCTTGAATTCATTTCATTGCTCAGTAGGGTTTCAAATATAGTGGCTTAATTTTTCAAAATGCATTTCAGCCTGTCTTATCATATAGTTTGGTAATCACTGGTGACATAATTCACTGCTTGGTTGATATTTCATCTTGGATTGAATATTGGCCTAAGAGAAAGGGGTCAGGTTTTTGTTTTCTAGGTCTTAACAATGTTGGGCTATTATCTGTCTTTCTAAACAAAGTGTTTTTTGTTAGGATTCCAGCTGAGATTTAAAATCAAAGGGGCAGTCATTCCGGAGGGCCAGTGCCTTCCGGAATTATACACTATAGGTAGTGTATAATTAAACTTGCTCGAAATTCAAGTTCAGAGAATAAGACAAACATGACAACATTGTCTTTCCAGTTGACCAGCCAAGACAAGACTCCGGCTGTTATCCAGAGAGCTATGTTGAAACACAACCTGGAGTCTGATCCTGTGGAGGATTATGAGCTTGTGCAGGTCATCTCAGAAGACAAAGGTAAGAAGGACAAGGATTTGGTGTGCTTCTCAAAGACTTGCCTTTGTTCTGGAGGCAGAGAGTTCAGCTGTGCAGAGAGTTCAGCCCGGCTGAATCTTCCTCTGCTCTTTTCATGCAATTTTAGTTGTGATTGAATTCCGCCCTTGCATCTGTTTAACAGGCTGTCCTCATTTTCCTTCATTATGAGAATCATATATAATGAGGAAGAACGTTTGCCATCATCCCAACCAACACTTTTTCAGTTTGTAATCACATATTTTGTAATTACACTCGGGGCCTATTTCCACAAGACAGTTGCAGGGTGGGAACCATGGACCCATCCTGTGTGTATATCCTTAGTCATACTTGATCTGCATGTTTTTCTCTCTTCCCCTCTGCACTGTTCCCACACTAGATCAGGATTATGGTGTGTGTGCAAAGGTGCCTTTAATCCATGCTGTCATCTGGGGCAGTGGTGGGATCTAAAATTTTTAGTAACAGGTTCCCTTGCCAGCCCCCCCCCCCTCAGGGGGCATACCTAGGCAAACCTGAGCCCTAGGCAAAACCTGAGTTGGATGCACCCCCCATGGGCAGCCTCCCCACCACGACCCCAAAAAATTTTTTTGCACCAGATCATTTCTAAATCATCATCACATTACAGAAAATGCCCAGACTCACAAATCTGAACACAGCAATGGTGAAACACACAGGTTCTTTGATAGAAACTGGTGAGATAAAAGGTACGAAAGGCTGAGAATCAATGAATTGCAGTACCTGGAAGGGATTAACCCAGTTCCGGGAGTTACATTATTAGTCGCAATTGCTATATGGAACCTTCACGTTCAAAGGCAGTATGCCTCTCAGGGAGGCGAGGGCGTGGAGATGGAAAAGCGGACCCAATTAGTAACCCCCTCTTGGCACACACAAATAATTAGTAACCCACTCTTGGGAACTGGTGAGAACCTGCTGGATCCCACCTCTGATCTGGGGGGTGGAAACTGTTTGGCCCACTGGAAAAGGCCACGCAGTCTCCACCCTGAGAACTCTGCCTCTTGGAAGTCAGCTCTCAAAAACTGCACAGTGTATGACTTCATGCAATTGGTGTTTCCTCTATCTGCAGAATTAGTCATCCCGGACACTGCAAACGTCTTTTACGCCATGAACAGCCAGGTGAACTTCGACTTCATCCTGCGGAAGAAAAACTCTCTTGCTAGTGAGGTGAAACTGAGAAGTCGGTCCAGCTTGACTCTTCCCAGGACCTCCAAGAAGGGGTGCTGGAGCAACAGAAACAGCAAAATCACCCTCTGAGAATGGGTCAGCCAACACAAAAGAAAACCATCCAGTATTGCAAGGTCTCCGGAAATGAATGTGTCAGTATTCGAGCTTTGGGAAATGCAAAGCCAGCGTTTGCTGTTGAGCGTATGCACATTTAGATGCAGAAAAAGTGGGAAGAGAGACCTACAGCCATCTTTTAAAAATGTTTGCACAGTGTTCAAGAATGCAAGACCACTTTTGGGCTGGGAAGAAAAAAGAACTGTGCTCCTGGCCGGACAACTCTTCCAAGTCAACTCTTCTTCAACTATCTTCAGTTCTCATTTGTGCCAGTATTAATTTGGAGTACTGTGGATTTATTTTTATAAATGGAAGAGAGCTATTGCCATTAAGCTGTGTCTGTATTTACAGGAGAAGGTGCACAAGACTGACCATTGGCTGAATTATAACAATGAGTAGATGGTGTAGATGGGCTGCTGCTTCAAGCAATGTGGCAGAGCTGCTTCTGACAGCTGGGAGGACTCTCATTCTCCTGTTATCCTCCCCCAGTCTCTGGAGCCACATCAGGCTCTGTTGTTTCCTTGCATTGGGCTGGGTTTTTTTCCAGCCTTGAGATCAAAGCTGGAACAAGTGCATTCCCCTCCTAAAGAACATTAAGCAAACACAGGAATGCCTTTTGGGGGGGGAGGGGTTCGTTTGGTTGGGAGCAAGTCAAAATAATGCAGACATTACTCCTCTTAATGCCACTACATTGTTTTTTTCTAATGCTATGCTAATCTATTTATCAAAAAAAGAGATCAAGGTATATATCTTTGGAGTGTGCAATTTTACACCCCTTTAGGTGTGGAACAGTTTACCTGTATTCAGCCACATTGGCATTGTGGCAAGCCATATAATCAGGTTTTTTTAAATAATCAGCAAACATACACACACACACAACTTACACGTAGTCGGCAGCATCTGAGAATACCACGATCGTTTACAATGCGTGTGGAATTTGTTGTTTTTTTAAAAAATCTATGGGATCTCCCTTCTCCTAGAATGCATCTCCTTAACTAAATAAGCTTCCTGACATGGTACAGCCTTACAGGGTTGCAGAATTTAGCTTTTTCTATAGTCTGGCCCACCAAATTGCTATTCTTGGGGGACTTCCTTTGACACACATGCGAATGACGTGGGAGGTGATAACCAGAGCACCAGCCACAGCAGTGCAGAATCACAAAAATGAATAACTTCAAAGCCATAAGGAAAATTGGACTGTGAACAGTTCATCTGCGACTGGTGAGGTAGTGCAGTAGATAGGAAGAGGCTATCAGTGTCCAGCCTTTCTGGCAGATGGCCCTCTGCCATTGCAGATGCTTTGTGTCCTTTGCCAATAAATGTGTGCCGACTCCCCGCTCCTCACCATCAGCCGTCATTTAGCTGCAAGAGTAACTTCCTCTTTTTCCAATCCATCACGCAGCCTCCCCTGGCTATTGCTGGTACAGTCCTTTTCCTGTACAGAAAAGATAGCAGGGTTTCCCCCCAGAATGTCTTTTGTAGATGCCAAACAGAACGGCACCAATTCCAACTTAAGCAATTATGTGATTGCCTTGAATTCGGCATGACTGACATCTTGTCAGTATGCCACAGGTTGCAGCAGTGCCTATGCAAGGAAAAAGAGCTGTGTTTTGGGGCTGTAGTCAGGATCTGAAAAAGTTCCTTGAGGTCTTGGAAAATGCCTGTTGTGGGACAATGGAACTGAATGGCCACTCCTGCCTTCTTATTGCAATCTGCTTCTGAAATTCCTCTCCGTTTCAAAGGCAGTTTGCCATGAGGAGACAGCGTGTGCACACTACTAGTTAAAACCAACTTAAAAGCCCTCTAGGGCTCTTGGATTTCCATGTATGATTTGTTGGGTCCTGGCCCATATACCTTACAGCTTGTCATGACCTTGTTCAGAGTTGTGCATATGCTACAGCAATAGCATAGGGGAAGTGCAGAATCTAATCCTGAATACAGAATTCATCTTCTGGGGAAAAAAATAATAGCTTTAATAATTTTTTAAAGCTATTTTGTTCTGACTTGTATGGTTGCAGTACTGTATATGGATTCGGAAGGGGTCTGAATTCAGATTTGCAGTCATGCTATATAAGAGAATGCCCAGTTTGCATAATGGGGATCACGGAATTCTGCTTTTCTTGCTGCAGAACTTGAGTCACTGACACAGCACCCTGTGCTGTCGGCACAGCACATGCACACTCCTGAACATCGCTTCCCATAAGTGTTTATTTTTTTAATCTGGCTTTATCAGATTATGACTGTGATATATTTTGCACTATTTGAAACTCTTTGCTGTTTCAAAAGAATTCCATTCTGGCCTGTGTTCTTAAAACGCCCACAGTGTTATTGCCTAGAGAAATCAAGGGTTTAATTCAAAACTGAGCCTTAAACATATCCAGAGTTGGGATGAATTTTCAGCAGGTGACAAAAGGTCCATTTTCTTTGATTTCTGGTGAAAGATAAAGCAGTGCCCAAATGTGTGTTGTGTGTGGGAAGTATATGCACATACACTCTGTATGTAGCTGTAGAATCATCTAGATTTTTTTATATTGTTAAGCTTGTAATGATAAGAGTGTCTTTTTAAACAAAGGTGAGAGTTATTAACTGTTGGGTGAAAGGAGTCTCATTTATTTATGACTGCTGTTTCCACTATTCCAAGAAGCAGTTTGTAACACCAGTTATTGGCATCTTGATTGAACACTTGTCAAAAGCAGAATGATTCCTTATAAACTGGTCAGTAGTAAATGCCATCCAATCCTTTGTAACAATGTTAAATATAAAATTGGTGTACTGGATTGGATCTAGAGTTTGGTTTCCAATAGCAGAAGGTGCTTCCATCAACACAACAGACCTGTTCTGCTTCCTCACTACCACCACAGTTCACTTAGCTACCTGAAAGAGTCCCTCCCCCCCACCCCCGGAACAGGTTTTGGGGGAGCTGAGTGGGCTGCATTGGGAAGTGGAGGCAGAATAGTTCTGTTGTGTTGGTGACCGTCCCTGC
This sequence comes from Sphaerodactylus townsendi, assembly GCF_021028975.2. NCBI lineage: Eukaryota > Metazoa > Chordata > Lepidosauria > Squamata > Sphaerodactylidae > Sphaerodactylus > Sphaerodactylus townsendi. Next base: position 2,776,016 of record NW_025950341.1, on the reverse strand, counting down.
AAATAATGGAACACTGAGTCTGCATCCAACCCCACTATCCATGCAGCAGTCAGATACTACAGGCTATCAAAGATAGATACCAAATATTTGAAAAATAGATGGTGAATATTTAAGGCTAGGGTCGATGAGACTAGCAGAGGTCTGTGAATGGTCCTTTGCAGATTGTCACTGGTCGTTTCCCCACTCACCTTTCATTGCGCGGTAGTTGCGGCAAATAAACCGGGGGCCTGTTGCATTTTCCTCGCCTGAGCAGCAGCAACGCAACAACCCCAACTTGCCACTCTCCGTCCTCCTCAGCACGCATCATTTCAACCCCTGGATGGTCGAGCAGCATTTCTGAAAACCCCACGGCGACCGCAGGGGAGAGAAGGCAGTGGGGAAGCCGGGGGTCACTGTGGGTTTGAATTTCCCACCGCACATGGTGACGTGGACCAATCAGGGCACTGCAGGGCATGCATGATGCGCATGCAGCATTTCCTTCCACCATTTTTTAAACCAGGAAATCAGTTGTCTGCACGTCGCTTCGAGCGCACGCGGACACAGCATATTTTCATAGTTCACTCAGAACATTCATTGTTCATTCAGAACTTTCATCTCATGAACATTCATCTAATTCATCTCAGAACATTCATCTCATGAAATGGAGGAGAAAGGAAAACGGGCACTTCTGTGTTCTGCAAATTTTCGCACCACAGCACGACAGCCAATCAGAAACCATTTTTTAAAAGGAAAAAAGGCATTGGTTCAATTTGCAATGATGACTGTGTGTGTCGATGTTTCATCGACGATTTCAGGTTTGTTTTTTTTACCAAGTTCCGCCCACAAACCGATACTCCAGCCAATCGGGACAGAGAAGCGCCCTGCCGATGACCACGGAACGCGTGGTTGTGGGGAATGCTGCACGTCATGAAGCTAGCGGCTGCCGCGAGGTTGACTACAGGGACAAGCTGCGGTGGGGAGTCAGACCTCGCACTCAAAAGCACCGATTCAAAGGAGTGCGGTTTGGCTCCACGTTATTTTTTAAAGTGGGGAAATGACCACTGTCCTTCCCAAACCTTTGGAAAATTCCATTTAACTGCCTCCAAAAAAAAAGCGTTCTCTCTTTCACAAGATTGAAAGGAAGCATGTGGTACTTTCAAAACAGGGATGTAATCAAAAATATTACTGTTAAATGCAAATACAAACCATCTGCTCCTTATGACCTTTAAATAACTTTCATATATGTATATTTTGATACCGCATGAAATAATCCCTCTACTCCTTGCCCGAGGCCAAGCACAAAAATCCCTGCATTGCTTTCCATCCACGAGTGAAAACACATTGGGTTCAGACTGTAGAAACAATCATTGTCAAACAAAACAGAACTTCTGTTAGAAGGTGCCTACCCAGTTTCTCCGAAAATAAGAGGTTTTGCTGAAGTGCTAAATATAACACATCCCCCGAAAGTAAGACGTAGCAAAGTTTTTGTTTGGAAGCACACCCATCGAACAGGACACCAGAGCATGCAGCTGTAGAGCGGAAAAATAAGACATCCCCTGAAAATAAGACAGCACATCTTTGGGAGCAAAAATTAATATAAGACACTGTCTTATTTTCGGAGAAGCGCGGTACTAAAAAGATTATGCACATGACTTTCTTTACCATCACTACTTCAACTACCATCTTTACCATTTCTTTACCATCACTACTTCAACTCAAGGCAGCGGTGGGCTCCTACATGGCTCAGTTTGTTTCCATCCTTCCAAATTTTTGTGCATAATTCTGACAGGCCTGGCCCAAAGTGTAAAACTGTGTGTCCTCCCCATTACACGTACCAGACAGTAGCTGTATTCAGTCGGCACTGTGTTGATGAATTGCAAAGTGAAAGAGAAAACCAGAACATAAAATCAAATGCAAATCTGAAGCCAATCCTGGCTAAACACCTTTTCGCATGTTACAGATTCTATTTAATGACTTTCCATCAACCATTTCTGAAAGACTAAATATTTCTGTCACCCATGGTTTTCAGACTGTGTTCTGGAGAGCCTTCAACAGCTTGTCGAGGATATCCTTAAGAGGATTAATAGTAAAAACAGATAAACTTTCCGAAAAGACGCACAACTGCTTAACTTCCCCTGCAATTTGCAGGGGTGTGTTGGGTGCGTTCTAGGCTAGAGTACAGTATGTAGAGAATTAGCTAAAAGTGATCTTAATAAATAGGTCACTCATCCAATTTACATAGAGTGGAGGTATGTCCCAAAACTTCTGGCCAGCAACTCACTAATGATTGCTGGCCCACTGCACAACATGCCCCCAGAATCCTCTGTAATTCTTTGCAACCAGCTTTTTGGCAGATGTGTGTGGTTTCCTATTCAATGAAGACTACTCAATGCATTCCCTGAACAAGAATTTTGAAATCAAACAAGTGCATAATAAACCTCAAAGCAGCAAAACACATGAGCCCAGTCTCACACCCATACTCCCACACCTGGGTATTTTCAACAAACTTGTGCGGCGACTTTCTTATTCCTTCAAACAGCCATATCAGGACCAAAAGCATTTTAACCAGGTTTCTTGAATCCTTCAAAACAGAAATGGTAGCAACAAGCTGTGTGCTCTTCTGTCTTCCAGCCACACTTGCGTTCTCTGCAGCATTGCTACATATGACGTCAATAATAAAGACCATGACACAGATGAGTTGATTTGAACCCATTGCTATATATTACCAGACCAGCTGATAACCAGCATCATATCCCCTCAAGAAAGGACACAGATATAAATTATTCCAACAATTCCCATGTACAGCATCTATAGCAGTTTTTTTAAATGCACACATTCTTGCATGTTTTAACATTTTGTATCAGAAACGATTTCTCCATCCAATGCTTTGAACCCTGCACAAGCTAATCATGATTCTAGAAGAAGCTGTTCACCTGTGCACTTTTAAACAGTAAAGGACTTAGCCCAGGGGTAGGGAACCTGCGGCTCTCCAGATGTTCAGGAACTACAATTCCCATCAGCCCCTGTCAGCATGGCCAATTGGCCATGCTGACAGGGGCTGATGGGAATTGTAGTTCCTGAACATCTGGAGAGCCGCAGGTTCCCTACCCCTGACTTAGCCTATGGAGGCAGTACCTGCGAGGGAGCATACTGCAGCTCATCTCTAAAATGGATACGCTTGGTCATCAACCTGGGGGCGGGGAGGGAGGGGGAGAGCCAAGTGTTCTTCACTTCAAAGCTCCAAGGAGCAAACCTGGTGCCACTGGCATTCATGGCTACAAAGCTTGATTCTCCTCAAACCCCTTGTGCTATTCATTGGAAGTTTGAAAAAGAATTCCTATTTCTTTTTAGACAAATATTTATTTTTTCTTTCTTTTTTGGGGGGAGTAGAAATTGATTTGGTAAAAAGAGTGAAGAGAACATTAGTTTTGGGTGGGGTGAGTCACTGAACTGGAAGTATAAGGTAACCAGTTTACATGCACTTTAAATGAAAAATGGGAGAAATTAAAGAGGGATCTAACGGGGCTCTGTCCACACAAAGACCCTACATTTTCAGGGTGGAAATAAAACATTTCCTCAATGGAGTTCTGCATTGTTTTTTCCCTTCTTTGGCTCCAAAGACATTTCCAAGCAGCTTTTTCACTGTTTTTCAAAAATCCCTTTTACAACTATCTTTTGTCTGAGCCAGCTTCCTGCTCAGTGCAGTCATCTTTACAGTGCTTTATCTTTCCCTCTGCTGTTTTCCACACCTCTGTACCATCGCCCAACTTCCTCCTCGGTGCCATTTTTTCACACCATTCATTTCTGTTCTTTCCCTTTTGCCGATTCATTTTCACCATTTTGTGTGTGTTTTTGCTGTTTTGAGTGAATTTACAAAGCATCAATTAAATGGAGCTACAGAGCATTGAAGAAGGGATTCAATGAAGAATCATTTCTTCAATGAATAAGCAAAAAAAAAATGTTTAAGCCCCTTGCAGCAGTCATGAAATGTTTGGAGGAGGTGAGAGCAGACAAGCATCATGGTAGAGGGGGGAGGATCAAAAACATTATTAAAATGTTCTAGGTGACTTGTGCAGAAAGGGCCAGGAATTAGATATTGATAAAGAAGATGGACTGTGCTGCATCTTGCAAATGGGAAGCTGTTAGAAAATCTTTGTAACTACAGCTGTATTTTATGGCATTACTACAGGTGAGCCAATCTACTGAAACTGCTGAGGGCTTGAAGGGGGGCCAGGACACAGCCCCAGCAAAGCCCCCAGTAGTAAGCCACGTGATTCCTGACAATGAACCCTTTGCGGGGGAGACCCGCCCTTTCCCATCTAACTTCTCTCAGAGCAGGTGATTAACAAAATGAAAACCAGCAACAATTCATGTGATGCAGCAGTGGAGTGACAAAGGAAGGCTTGTACACCTCTCCTAACCCAGGCATATATTAATCTTTATAAATACAGTAATTCTACGTGAGGAACAGTAGAAAGAGCTCATTCAAGAAACCATCTTTCCATTTATGCATTAAACTCACTGTCCTGACAAATCCCCCAACATCTCAACAGATGCTTCTATGATATGAATCTTGAAAGCCAAAGAGACGGCTTACCGTCGATACAGCACTTCTCAGAAGTCTGCTAGCCTGACTCACTCAGGTTCAACATTTTCCCCACAAAAATGCAAGATGCATCCAACCAAATTGATTTGTTTGCCAATTAAAACAACACCGTAAGATCTCTGGAAGCTTCTGGCCCCAAAAAGAAAGAGTTTGCCATAAACCCCCCTCCCTACAGCAAAAAAACAAAAACGGAGCCTGAGGGAGGTCTAGCAATTGTAGTTCATCCCAGCAGTCATAGCTCATCCCTCGCAGATGATGCATCCAGGGAGGGCTGAGGCGACAAAGCATCCTTGTTCTGGGCATTTGTGTGGATCTGACCTTGCTGCCGTGATTTCCGAGACAGCGTTCTGTCCCAGTCTGTGGCCATGGTCTCATTGTCCCAGATTGTGGAGGTCTCTGTGTCACTGAGGTAACCTGGCTGCCCAGTGTAATGGGTTGGATAGATCAGCAGAGGCTCTGCAGAGAAGGCTTTCAGGTTTCTTGGTTCATAGTATTCCATGTACTTGGCACTAAAGGGAAGAAAGACCATGAGAAAGACCATGGATGATGGTATCAAAAGCTGCTGAAAGGTATAGGAGAATCAACAAATTTGAACTCCCTCTGTTTATTTCCTGGTGCAGGTCATCTGACCAGGTGACCAAGGTGGTAATAATCCAACGTTTTGGCCTGAAGACACACTGGTAAAGATCCAGATAGCTGGCTTCATTTAGGAAGTCCTGGAGTTGTCCAGTCAACATCTGTTTAGTCATAATCAACTGGACAAGTTAGTACCTGGCACCATCTGATCCTGTCATGGCTAATATAGAGTCCAAGCTGGTACAAATGCAATAGATTTTTTTATCCACAAATTTTTTATCCACAAATTTTATCCACAAAGTCCATGAGCACCTTGAAAACCAACAAAATCTCCAGGAGATAAGCTTTCAAGGGTCAAAGAGGGACTGTTGAAAGCTTATACTGTGGAAACAGTTGGTCTTTAAGGTGCTCCTGAACTTGAATCTTGGTCTGCAACACAACTATCCACATTAAACTATCTGTTGAGTGGTCACTGTGGAACACCAAGCACTCCTTCCTGTATAGGCCGAATTCCAGTAGGCCTGTGACCACTTGAAACAGTTCCATCGGTTTGCACTATGCAGACACAGCGATTGATTTATGTGACTAGTTTAACTATCTCTTTAAACAATTGGTGGCTGAAAGAAGCAGCAACATAGTGAAGACAAGAGAGAAGCAAAACTCCATTGGGCTGTGTGACAGTACGCATGTTGAAAAGCCAAATGTGCTAAGTTGTACTTTTAGGAAGAAATATATTGAAGCAACCTGCTGAACAACTGCAAATGGGTCACCCACCAATTGGCTAAAACATCATCTCCTTCTGTGTGACGGGCAAACAGGACATTAAGTGAACCAGGAGTTTGAGCAGCCCTAAAGCTAAGTATTAAGTTTTCCTCTCTGTGAGCAGACAGGATTATATATATATTTTAATGAAATAAATCTGAATGCCAGCATCAAGATCATACTGCTCAAAATACCTTTGGTCTACTGTTTCTGGGACCTCCTCTTAAAGCTCTCCAGTATTTCTTTAACAATGTATGGCCACACTTCCCACTGGGCATAATTCTACCTGATATGAATGCCATTTTTCTCACGCTAACTCCAATCTTCTTGTCATTCCCTAGTCCAGAAACAATCCCCTCTCTTCTGTTCAGCAGGCCATTTCCAAAATTATCACAGCAACCATTTCTGAAAGTGCTAGTAATCTCATAAAAATGGAGGAAGAGATGGGCAGCATTCTACCCCAACCCAAAATCACAGGCTCTTGCTGCTTAATTGACGGCAGTTGTTTACTTTGGATGTACATTGACATTCTGCTACATGGCATGGTAAAATCTCACTGACTATGATCATGCAAACTAACCAGGGCAAATAACTTACACAGGATGCTTGTTGTACATGACCGGCAGGAATTCATCGACTGGCAGCATCTTGCCAAAAGGCTGAGCATCAATCAACTTCTGTGCTCCCTGCAGGGAGATAACGTAGCCAAGTGTCCAGTAAGAGTAATCAGCTTCCACAAGGTTCATGACCCTGGGAACAGCCTTCTCGGGACGCTCCACCTGCATTCGTTTCCGGCCAATGTAGCTAGAAAGAAAAGATGGGCAATTCTCCCATGTAAATGTTGTTCCGTTTCTAGTCCCCAGTGTATGCTCATCCCAGCACTTGAAATTATAGCAGTTGTGAAGCCAAGAACCAGTAAACCTCATTAGTGCCTTAGTAAGAAACCATTGAGAGCCACACACACGATTCTCTTGGTCAAAGGAAAGGTGGGAAATGTAATAAATGCACAGGCAGGCACAGTTAATGCCAGTGCAAAAGAAAGACTGTCATAACTCCACTTCCTTACATTCTGAGCCATGCAAACATAAAAACCAAGAAAGCTACCATTAAAATGACCCTAGCTAAGGGCCCCACCCTCCAAAAGGACAGAGGGAAGTCAGGGCCACCAATGCTTTATGTGACACAATAAATAAATGGTTTATGGTTTGGTTGTGGTGGGTTTTCCGGGCTGTGGTTTATGGTTTCTCTGAGTTCTCTGACCATGTTTCAATTAATCTGGTCCTCTCTCCTTCCAATCAGCCATTGCTGGAGGAGGGTAATTCTGCTGCATTTCTACACTAGCAAGTAGCTCAATCACTCCTGATGCAGGGCATCAGAAGGATTACTTGGTCTCTGAGGAGCCCAGCCTTTATGTCTTTGCATAAGCCACCACTCCGGATTTGTTTGCTCCATATCAGCCTATATTGGAGATAGGCAGTTCTGCTATGGCTCCAAATCAGATGTGATTGAAAAATGCCCAATGCAGACTAGACTAATTTTATAGGAGGCTGACTGTTGTCTCTCTTCACAATCACTATTCTGGTTTGCTTCCTTCTGTGTGAATCAGGAGACATGCCTGGGTTTCAGTTCATGCACACACAGGAGCAACCAGGGAATTCCGGCAGCCCAATCCAAATGGAGGCAACTGGGCTATGGATGCAGTGCCAGGCTGCGCTGATGCTTTCCCCCCTTTGCCACACCCCTGCCAGTGAAGAGGGCAGAGGCTCCGGTGGCTGGGGCCCCACATTTTCGCAGCGGTGAAACCCAGAAGTGAGTGCTGTCACAGAGCAACACAGGCATCTGAGCAGACGCCCATGCAGAGTGGGGTGGGCCGGGACATCCCCAGAGGTGTTGCCAAATGTAGTTGGCTTTCACCAGCATTCCAGAGTCCTAGACCTATGCTGTATTTTTGTGCAGCATAAACCTGTTTAGGCTATGTTGTAATTTGGGCAACAGGAGGGTTTTTGAATAGCCCTCCTTTCTGTGCTGCCCGAAGCCACTGTAGAGGTGGCATGGCTCTACATTCACTGCTCTTATTCAAGGGCTGTGCAATGCAGTTATCTGGCCTTTCAGTCAGCCCCTCAACCATTTCAATACCTCCTCTCTAAACTCCATGGAAAGGAGAACCCAGGAGGGGTGAAATTGACTTACATGAGTTCCCAATCTAGCTGGGCTTTCTCGATTTCATCCATCAACTTCGTGAGCTTCTTCTTGAACTGATGCTCAAAGCGCACGTCATCTTCTATGACTAGGGTCTTCTCCATTTCCTTGTCCACAACCTTAGAAGAGCACTTTGAAAAGTCACTGGGAGAGATTTGATGCTCAATGCCCAAAACCCATTGTAAGGCTTACAGAATGCATACCTAAAACAGGCTGTTTTAAATCAATTCTGCAATACCAATGATGTAACATATCACACTGCTCAATTTTCAAGTTGGACAGAAATTGAAGCATGTTGTTAAATGAATGCATAATCAACTAAAAGGCAGTTAAATTGAACTTTCTCTAACTGATTGACAACAGAAAAGAGAAAGGAGGAAAGACATGCAGCTAATGGAAGAATGACCAGAGAACGCGAGTAAAGCTTATGAAAGCTTAACACAAGTAGAAGAGAATGGTCTTGCTAAGCCAGCATCCTGATTTCCACAGGGGCCAACCAGATACCCCCAGGAAAAGCCGGTGGCATTTCTCAATTACTTGTCTCCAGCACATGGACTTCAAATGGAACCAGTTTCTGAGGTGCCGCTGAGCTCCCTCAGCCATTACCCAGTCATACAACAGCCCTTCAAGAGTTTGTCTAATCCTGTTTAAAAATCACTACAGTAAACCTTCGCATAGACTTACCCACTAGTTAAAACCATCAGTTAAAAGTCACCCTCTCAAAAAAACAAAAACCCACCCAATTCTGCCTGATATTCATTTCTAAAATTTAAGAGAGTGGATGTCTTCCTGACAATCTCAGGAAAGCTACTTCATAATGCAGGTGCCATTAGTGTGGTCCACATCATTCACACTTGTCCACACAAAGACGCAAGAAGCAGGCCTTGGTAAGAGGTATGGAGTTTCACATGGAGACGTTCCAGGAAAGGCAACACTGCAAATATGAAGGTTCTACAGCATAAACAATAAATCAACAGCACCAGCAAGTATGATCTACCGGTTCTTCCAGTCAAACTGAGAATAGGCAAAGCACCCCTTCATGATAATGATCAAGAAAATGTGAAATGCACATCACCTCCTTCCAGATATAGAAGTGACTGAGGAAGCAGCCAATCTCCCCTCTTGTCAGCACCCTTGAGGAGTAAGGATCCCGGTAACCAGGAAGCATGTCTATGTTGAGAGCTTTGAGTTGGCTTGTATTCAGGGCTCTGCAAGATGGCAAGAATGAAATCATTCAACCATAGATCAGCAGGATGTCCTAGATCTCTTAATTTTATGTAATGTTCCCCAACATTAAAAACTACCTGCAAATTTTATAAAAAGGTTTTATGCCAATTTGTGTGATTGCTAAAAAGCATTCAGTATTGCAAGATTGTGTGCTTGCTAAGAAGCATTCAGTACTGCAGTAGGCAATGCAGTAGCATAAATGTGGCAATTTAGACTTTAGATTTTGCATTTTTCCACTTTTACAAATTAAATTCAACAGTAACAATGGTCTTTAGTTGATCAACCAGGGCACTTCACAGACAGGAAGATGAGCAGATCTGTAGGGACACCAAAACAACCTTTTCCTTTCTGCCAGAAAAAAATAATAAACTGGCACCAGAAGCTTGTAAAGTTAAAACAAAGAATCATTTTTTTTATTTACAAGAAATAAATCAGGCAGTTTTTCTGGCAAAGGAATAAAACTGAAATTATATACAAGAAGCTGGTTTCGGAGAGGTTACTATTTTACAAGTTGTTTCAGTATCTTTTTACAGTGGACACAAGGTTCACATAGTGCCTTTAGTGCCTTCAAGTTGTTACAATCATTTAAATTCTCCACAAACTAAAGCCCCACCAGGATAGTGTTCAGTTTGCTCCATATCAGCCTTGGTTAAAGTGCTAACAAAACCTTAATTTCTATCCTCAGGTAAGTATAACCTACACAGTTCCTCAAATACTAATTCTATTTCACATGGTGCTTATCAGAGAAAGTTGTGTGGCTTTCTTCCAGGAAACCTAATCCTTTCTCCAGTTACCAACTAAACCACCTTCAGGAACGTCATTGGCCCATATCTGGGTGGGTTCTCCTCAGAGAAATTAATCAAGCCACTGATGTGATTACTCAGGGTTACTGTGTTATGGTTAACTCCAGGACCTTGGAACAGATTTCCTATTTCACATCTGTCCTTAATCAGAATAGCTCAGCTCACTTAGAACTGGTCCTCAGCCTCCAGAGAACAAAGTTACCACAGAACAACTGCAGCAGTGTCTCTTAACCCCACAAGGTTCTCTTTATGCTTCCATAAAGTCTTTACTAAGATCTCCTTCTACCCTTTGGACCTTTAAAACTTTTGCAGCTTTGTCTGTTTGGGTTAGTCAGAAGCTATGATCTTGATGTTTTGACTATTCATGTTCTCAACCTGTTGACAGTCGTGGGGCTAATAGGTGTTCTAATTTTCTCTAATTTAGGGCACTTAGATCTAAAAGGTCCCGCCTCCTGACAATGAAAGCAAATAACCCCTACAGGCTGAGTGGTCCCTCACACAACCAAAGCCTTAGCTTTAACAGGAAGTGGCAAATGTTCATTGTACTCTTCCTTGTGGACACTGCCATGCCTGAAAATTCACAACATTTGACCAAATGGATTTTAGGTGGACTGAACATTTATTATGGGAGAAATAGCCTAGAGCTGCATATTGTCAATTCCAAGGAGGACTTCCCCCATGCAGGAGCCCTTGATGGCAATTACCTCTCACCCATAATTTCTCTGTAGGCCCTTTTTACCCTCCCAGTATAACAGCATTAGTAAAACAAAGTCATTCCCCACTCATGCAGTTCTTGGTCAGATCCCCTGGGAGTGGCATTTCAGGGGGCATTTCAGGCTGCAACAGGAGAGAGAGGGCAAGGAAGGTGTCCCCTGCAGATGTTAACTGTTTCTGTCCACGGAAAGTACTGGGGGATCCAAGCCAGCATTTCCAAGCAGAGAGTGAGAAATGAGGGCTCAAATACATACTCCATTATATTGACATATTCACTGTGATTAAAACCTGGGTTGCATACACTTCCTGCTTTGAAGTGCAAACTATGGCAAGCAGGAGCATCCCATCCCCACCCCCTTCCCTCCACCATTATGGTGGATTCCACAGGGAGCTGTCATTAGAGAGGATACTCTAATACCAAGCCATGCAGATAGGTGGGGGTGGATTCTCAGGTGGGGGGGGATTCTCAGGGGGGTGGATTCTCGGGGGAATCTCAACTTCATGGTTCACACAGAAACACAGTGTTTCTGTGCAAACCATGCTGCCTTCTGCCTCTGGGATCTCAGCTAGATCCTGCAGCTGCCATGTAAACGGCGGCAGCACAGCAGAAATGGGTTTCATGAACCTGTTGCTGCCTGTGCGAAAGGGGCCTTAGACTGTCAAAATAATACAAATCTCTTTGTCAGGCAGCACGTAAACCTTCCACAATCACGTGGCAACTCAAAACTCACTTTCCATCCACAGCTTCTACCAGCTTGACTGCAATTTCCTGCTCATACAATGTTTGTAACATACGGTCCCGCCTGTCTTTCCGACGTTTCAGATTAATCATGAAAATCTAGATGGAGGAGGAGAGAAACCAGAATTTAAAATATAAATGTAAGCAATGAGGAGTGGCATAGGAGGAGATTATGGGTAATTTTCAGGTTTCCTCTGGTTTGGGGCAGAAAGTAATAAAACATAGTGACTTAAATTTCTGAAACATAAAAGCGAGTGTGGGGGTGTAACTAGGGGCTATTAGGATTTTTCCTACATCCACCCATGCCATGGTCCACTTGATAACTTCTCCTCACAGTAATGGTCAATCCAAGGTTTGCTCTAAGCTCCTCCCAGGCAGGATCCCAAAGGGAAGCAGAATCTAACAGGCCCTAAATGTAACTTTTGGTGGGGGAACTGGATTCTACTTGCCCACTGCCTGAGAACTTCTTTCTGTGATACCACAGAGGAAATTCATCAGCTGTATTCACAGCCAGTGCTGAATAATGGTTAAAGTGCCGGACAAAGGCTTAGGAGCCCCCTGTTCAAATCTCAGCTCAGCTATAAAGTACACAAGTGGCGTACTCTTAAGCAGAGTTACACCCTTCTGAGTTAGGATAATACTGTGGGTGATCTTAGATCAGCCAATCCAGTCAATTTACTGAGTTGTTTTGTTGACTGCCTGGAGCTGTATATCTCCTCGCCTTGAGCTCCTTGGAGAAAGGGTGGGATTAAAAAAAAGTGCAAGCAGCATTATTTACTTTATTTATATCCTACCTTTCTCCCTAAAGAAAGGAGCATCACCCCATATATCCCTACTCGGCCTCTGCGATCAGCAGAGGCCAATTTGCTGGTGATCCCTGGCCCCTCTATGATGCGGCTGGCCTCCACGCGGGCCAGGACTTTTACAGCACTGGCCCCGGCCTGGTGGAACACCCTTCCTCCAACTGTCCGGGCCCTGCAGGACCTGGGTGAGTTCCGCAGGGCCTGTAAGACTGTGTTGTTCCACCGGGCCTTTGGAGTGTCTGGCCGCTGATATGGTGCCCCCTACTGCTCCTTATTGCCCTCTGGTTTTCAGGGCTGTTACATCAGGGTCCCCTCATATTGAGGGGCCTACCGTCCCCCCCTTTTTTCTGGGGGTAGGTTTTAAATTTGAGGTTGGATGCCTGCTTTTATGCTTTTATGTATTAATTTGTTTCCGCTGGTTTTAGGTTATTTTAGTGCTGACATGAGATGGAGCTTATGTCTTTATATTGTATATGTGTTTTGCTCCTGTTGTCTCTGAATCCTTGCTGTTCACCGCCCGGAGCCCTTCGGGGATCGGGCGGTATAAAAGCCGAATTAATAAATAAATAAATAAAAATAAATAAATAAAGGGGTCCCAGAGTGACTTACATCATTCTTTCCTCCATTTTAACCTCACAGCAACCATGTGAGGTAGGTTAGGCTGAGAGTACGTGACTAGCCCAAAGTCCATGGTAGTAAGCTTCCATGGCAGAGTGGGGATTCAGACCTGCGTTTCACAGATCCTAGCTCAACACTTCAAATACTACACCATGCTGTCTCTCGACTGGCATAACTCATCTCTCTGCTAGGCCTAGCTGTAATCAGTATATCTGCCGACCACAGAAATGCAGAGATGTGCAGAGAACGGCTAAAATCCTATATCTAAACTTGGGGAAAAACTCCAACCTATAAAACAAATATACCAGTGGAAGAAAAAGTCTGCCAGGAAGTACCTTGCCCAAGACAAACTATTCAGTGTCACTGAACACAAACATGGCCAAGAATCCTGGATTGAGCTTGTGGCTCAAAGGCAAGCAAAAACAAGTGCAACCTTGAAATATGGGTAGCAGGAACATGGAGACAAATATAAATCCAGCCGGTGGTGCTTCAGCATTTCCTTCAAAACAGGGTGCAACTAAATAAAGGCGGAAAATTGTATAACAGCCACATCAGGAACAGCACACTTTCAAAATATCAGACAGTCAGAATAAGCTCCAAACACAGTGTGCCACCACATAGCTAGGCACCATTCCTATATTTAATTATACAGCCCATGTACACAGAGACATCTAAAGGCTAGCCAAGTTACAGTGCAATCCTAAGCAACCTTTAGAAGGGTATGATGTTGTTTAGGATTATTCTGTTAGGAGCCCCGCTTCTTTGAGTCCAGCCCAGGTTTTCATAGGCCTATCACTTGTGTTAGTCCTTGTCTACTGGTACTTAGCTCTTGCCTACAGGTACTTAGTATCCCCAAGAAAGGTGTTACCCCCACGCTTAATGAATGCACTGTTACCCCATGCTTAATGAATGCACATTCTGTCAGCACTTTTTACCCACCTCTTTCTAAATGGTATTATTGTCAAGCCAGTTTTTTTAGACTACGGGATGGGTTGTCTTCAGGGATCCTAAGATGGATGGGATTCTGAAGAATATTGTGCCTTCCCCACTAGCCAAGTCCCTGGTTAGCCCAAATGCATGTGACCCTTACCCCTAAGCAGTGGACCATCACTGATACACATTGGATTTGAGGGGGGGGGGCTGCACATTTGCAATGCAATCCTAAAAACATTTTCCTGGGAGTAAGCCCCTGGAATAGACCTGAGCTGGATCCTGAGTAGCCCTGCTTAGGATTGCTCTCTTACTGTTCCACCATCCCAGCACGATTTGGAAAGAAAGGAACGCAGGAACAGCTCTGTCTTTACAACATTCTTAAGAGGGGCTTCAGATAATGCTGCTTTTAATTTCAGTGTGGGATTGTTATCCCAGTCCAGAAAGACTTGCGTGCAGTAGCAAGCTGGATCACATGACCACAAGCAAGGATCACTGCACGTTTCCCTGCAAAATGGATTACTGGAGCCAAGTTGAAGATCCCAGTATGTGAATATCCATTTAACAGGGTAGCCTGTTACAAAACAGCATGAGAAAGAGGGCTATAAATCTTTGGCTGGGTGTGTCTCATACACAAGATGCAAATTAAGATGTTTGTCTTTTTCCTTGTGTCGTGTGATTTCCTTACACCCTTGGGCATTTGTTGCTGTTAGCTTTGAAGAGGGAATTCAGCATCTTCTTTGGATTTTCATGAGGGCCTCATGGACCACCTTAGAACATCATCTTCAGATCAATGTTAAAAGTAAAACCTGATGGCAGACAGAAACTCTCAGACATATAGTGCAAAAAAAGGGGGGGCTGCAAACCATTTAGGCTGCATCTCTGATGTCTAAAACCAAATGGCCATCTGTTCAATTATAGCAATGGCTACTTCCAAAACCACCTGATATTATTCTTTCCCTTTTTGCTCACTAACACTGAACACTTGGAAATGTCTTTTAAAGCATTCATTTATCCATGTCAGCATCATCTCCTGTGACACATAATGTCTCCCCGGGGTCTCAAGTGTTACATCACTTATTATGCCCTAATTCTTTTAACTGGCGTTGCCAGGGATTGAACCTGGGACCTTGTGTATGCAAAAATGCTCTACCCACTAAACCCTTCCCCAAATTGGCCTGCAAAGGGTCATTTAATTACCTCATCAAATCCCATCTTGTCAGGGTGCTTTGGAGGAACTGTGACATATTCAGAAGGTTCAATTGTTGGACGGTCAACTGAAAGAGACAATGAACCGCTGTCATCTGATGTTAATAAAGAAATCATTGAAACTTGGAACAAAGGGCACTTTGAGAAAAAGGAAGGCTATACTCAGCTTCTCATTATGTTGGGCAAATTGTTGGCAGACTAATCCCTATATATGCTGAGTCAGAAATCAGTTTCACTGTGTTCAACAGCTCTTGTTCCTAGATAAGTATACATCCAATTACAGACTTACAATGCAATCCTATATAGAATTGTTCCAGTTTACATCCACAACGGTCTTAAGCCAGAGTGACTCTGCATTAGGATAGTGTGTTTATATCCCCTTCAGGGATGGGGCGGTATAAAAATCCAAATAATAAATAAATAAATAAAAAATAAATAAATAAAAAATAAATAATGTGATGATAACGAAGTGTACATAAAAGACAATTTAATTTCAGAAGTCCAGTCCTGGCTGTGATCTCCACACCTCTGAACTGAGCTTCAATTGAGGTGGAGCACCAGAACAGGTTTTGAAAAGCTACCTTAGGTGTCTCATTCCAATATCTTTATAAACCTTGGGCAACTCATATAATGTCAGCTTAACCTTCTTCACACTGTTGTAAGGATAAAATGGAAGAGAGGAGAAAGAAAGAAAGAAAGAAAGAAAGAAAGAAAGAAAGAAAGAAAGAAAGAAAGAAAGAAAGAAAGAAAGAAAGAAAGAAAGAAAGAAAGAAAGAAAGAAAGAAAGAAAGAAAGAAAGAAAGAAAGAAAGAAAGAAAGAAAGAAAGAAAGAAAGAAAGAAAGAAAGTGCCTGACACAGTCTTGTGAAGATGGGCACATCAGCCTACATGGAGGCTCTCTTAAAAGGGCCATTTGGCATGCAGGCTCACAGTTTATTCTTATAACAATTTAGGAGTATACTGAGAGGAAGAGACTATAGCTATCCATCTGGTCTCACTTCAGAAAGCTGAGGCTGTCCTTTGGCCAGGCCTTTTATACCCAAGGCAGTGCCAGATTTACCAACAGGCTTGGCAGGCTGAAACCTAAAAATCTAGGGGGCCTCCAGCCAGAGCTGGAGCAAGGGGGAACTGCGCCCTGGGCATGCGTGTGCCCTGCACCCCTGCCACACCTGCACCTGCCACATCCCAGAATGCCCTTGCCATGCCCTTGCAATGGCAACCCCCTGCCTCCATGGCACTACACCACTGCCCAAGGGCGTATCTGCAATGGAGACATGGGGGGAGGGGCGCAAAAATGCAGGTTTGTTGGTGGGTTTTTTGTATTTTTTAGTGTGTGGGGATAAGGGGGGTGCGTGGCACCGGGCGCATGCCTCAGGGCGCATGCAAAAATTCAGGTTTGTGTTTTTTTCAGTTTTTGGCCTGCAGGAGGTGCAGCTTTTAGGCTAGCAGCATCAAAATTTCAGGGATTTTCAGGAGACTCTCCTGATGATATCAACCAGGTTTGCTGAGGTTTGGTTCAGGGGGTCCAAAGTTATGGACTCCCAAAGGGGGTGCCCCTATCTCCCATTGTTCCTAATTGGAGCTAATAGGAGATGGGGCTACACCTTTGAGGGTCCATAACTTTGGACCCCCTGAACCAAACTTCACCAAACCTGGCTGGTATCATCAGGAGGGTCTCCTGAAGATACCCTGAAATTTTGGTGCTGCTATCTTAATAATTGCACCCCCGACAGCAGGCAGCCCCCAAATTCCCCCAGATTCTCCTTTTAAATTCAACCTCTTCGGCATGGATTTAAAAGGAAAATCTGAGGTCCCCAGTTTAAACATTGAAAGTGATGCTGTTTCAGGATGGAGGAGAATCCACCCCAAAATAGCATCACTTTCACTGCTGTTTAAACTGGGGACCCCAGATTCTCCCTTTATGGTGGATTTAAAAGGGGAATCTGGACTCCCTAGTTTAAACACCACTGAAAATGATGCTGTTTGGGGGTGGATTCCAGCATCACTTGTTTAAACTAGGGACCCCAGATTCTCCTTTTAATTCCACCTTAAAGGGAAAATCTGGGTTCCCCTGTTTAAATAACATTGAAAGTGATGCTGTTTTCCCCAATTGGGGGGACTGGATACAGCACCATAAAATGTTTTCACAGCAGGAATAAAACATTTTTAAAGCATTTCAAAAATGTTTGCAAAATTTTTTATTTCTGCTGTGTGGCATGGCCCATTGCTGTGTTCAGATTTGTGAGTTGCGGCATGTTCTATAATGTGATGGTGACTTTGAAACAACCTGGTGTAAAAAATCATGGTTTGGTCACGGTGCAGGCGGGCGGCCGCAAAACTCAAGACTTTGTCCCCAGGCTTCATTTTCCCTAGATACGCCTCTGCCACTGCCTCCAGCAGTTTTTTGACAAATTCCTGCTATTCCACAAAATGTTTACAAAGTTCAGTTATGGCAAGAGTTTTTCACAGTTTTAATTTTAACATTCATGAATTTTTTCCCAATCACTACGTTATTTAACAATAGCATCTTACGATCTTTAGAGAAGGAATTGTGAATTGCAGAATTGTAAACACCCATCAGCATCCTCGGGTTTGCTCAGTTTTGTTTTAAAAATTCTTCCATCTTCCTCTAGTCATGATGGTGGGGGATTGGAAGGGGCCTCACAAGTGGAATAGCCTAGGGCCTCTCTTCATCTAAATCCAGCACTGACCCAAGGCAATTATTTCACGTTCTCAATTTGGAACAGTTCTTGGCTTCATTTTGTCCAAACCCACTGGGCTTGTACAAATGGGGAGATCTTGTTGTAATATACAGTTCAGGCTCAAAGCCTAACCACATCTAGCAGTATCAAATTACTATTAAGAAGCTTGGAAAATGTAGTTGTTGCTTTTAGCAGCATCCAGTTTTAAGTAGGCTATAGGGAAGGGAAATTGCCTCCAGCGGCAAATTTTGGTGCCATGGTTACTTCATGCTAATCAGATTCTCTCCTAAGCAGGGTACGTTCATGCACTTTATACCCAGACCACTAAGGCAATCCTAGGTGGGATTAAGCATCGTTAGCACCAATGCAAACATAACACTATTTCATGTTTAAAGGACACTTTGAAAGGAGTGGAGAATTTATGCAGGAGGAAGAAAGGGAAGAGAAACACAGTATATTTTACCAAGCTAAGATTAGAAACCTGCTTAAAATAATCTGTCAATACCGTACACATTCCTATGTTTGCCAGGAAATAAAACTCACAGGTATCACACTATCATAAATATTTATTTAATGTTCTTGATTTGTATTCCATTGTTTAAAAGTTTCAGAAGGGTACATAATGATTAGCAAACCCCACACTTTCTCTCAAAAAGAATTAATCACTTGTAAAATGACAAACCCACAAAAATGTATGCAATTAATGGATAATGGCAGTTTTCATGCAGGTTATATGCCCTGGATTTTCGCTTCCTCACTGCAATGGGCTATATTCGTGTACCTCCAGGGTATCCTAGGCTTTTTTCCGATCTTTATCAGGCTTGCAGGCTTGCATGGATGGCTGCTGTATGGGTGGGAATGTCTGGATTTTTCCAATTCTACCTATATAGTAGATATTTTCTCTGCCTCTGTTCTTGCAGTGGCCATTGGGCCTTTTTCAGTTTTTTTTTAAATAATCAGCAATTGAATATTATTATATTATCAGGTTATTTGAATTTCCAGGTTATATATGCAAGCCTTTATTGGCATAAAGCAGTACAACAATAATAAAAACAGATTAAAAAGCATATACAATACAGGATATACATGATAGGACGAAGGAAATCTACTGGCATTTAGTAATTTCCAGAAGAAAGTCTGCCACTATCATACAGAGAGAAGGATCAGGGTTGTTCAGCAAGTAGTGTAATCTAATTAAATCGGGGAGATCTGGTAAATGTAAGGGAGTGAGATTCACATACTTGGATCTGATTTCCTTGAATCTGAGACAGTGAAGTAATTGGTGGGCCAGAGATTCTAACTGGAGTTTCATCGCTACATGGGCACAACCTTTCGCCTTTTCTTGCTTATTAAATCTGCCATGTAACAAGGCAGAAGGCATTACATTAAACCTGGCGAGCATTATGGCTCTCCTTTGAACAGGGTTTATTAAGCAATACAGGTAGTGTGCCAAGTGGCCCCGTTCAAATGGGAGAGAAAAGTACACGGGGGAGCAACGTTTTCTTGGCTGTGGTGAGTAGGGTAGAGAACTCTCTATCCAATAGTTGACCTTTTAATTTCCTATAAGCTTCTGAATAGGACAAAGGGCAAAGTGAATCCACTGACAGTCCAATGGAGGCAATTTTTTCTTCAATTATGGAAAACCAGGGGTTGAAATGGGTGACCGAGAGCAGACGGTGGACCAGGGAACTTACAGTCCGAGAGAAAGTGTATTCAAGCGAGCCAGAATCTAAAAGTCCTCAGCCGCGGCTGATTCCAAGGAGTTTTGACCTAACTCCAGACAAAGGGCTGCATAGGGCACACAATTTGGGAGTCCAGTTATCTTGTGAAAAAAATTGGATTGAAGAGAATTCAAGGAGTGGTTGATAGCTTGAATCCAAATTGGGACTCCGTAAAGCAATCTCGAGGCGACTTTGGCAGGTTATTTCCAGGTTATATGTAGGTATGGCCTCTTTCATTGTGGAGATATAAGAGAAAAGGCATATCATCACAATGAAAGGGGCTTCAGACTTTTCAGAGAGCCTGATATACAGATGAGCCTGACATTATAACGATATTGCAGAGATCTGAAGGGAACCTTTCTTGCAAAGTAATGAAGCATAGATGTCTAATGCATTTACTTACTCATTGCCTCAATCAGCACATGAACAATGTTGTCAGTGTCATCCTCCAGCATCTGGTGAGGTTTCAGGGGCACAGGGAGGTACCCATAATGTTCTCTGTTGCAGATGTACATCTGAATGCCTGGGGACAGAAGGGGAAGGGCAGAAATGTGAGGTAGACCCTTCTAGTAAGACATGGTTACCATGGGAACAGGCCATGACCTCTTTCAGAGTGTTTTGGACTGGTCTTGGGGGCAGAGCACACCACCAGCTAATCCTTCCTAATCAGCACAACATGAGAAATGGAAGGTCTCCTTCCACCAAGTTTGTTACCAGGGCTGAAGGTCAAGCCAGTCTCCCTGTACACTAGGCAGTTGTGCAATGCACAGCTCCTTGTCCTCAAGCTGTCAATCTAGATTTTTTTGAAAAAAGAGGAAAGGAGAGGGATTTTGAAGCATCAGAGAAAACTTTGGATGTGACTAAAAAGAAGCAAACCAGAATTGCCCAGGAAATCCTATACAGTAAGAATTTTAAAAAGGGAATCAAATGAATGTAGATCGATCATTGCAGAGGAGGTAACACAGGCAAGGGAGAAACATGAGCTGTTAATGAAGTCTCAAAATGCAGACAAGGAGTTATTTCCTTTTTTCTAGGGCCCTCTCTCACAAATTCAGCATCTTAAGGTTCCCTCTCCTGGTGGCCTCATCCTGGCTTCAGGAGTAAGCACTGAAAAATTAGCTGACAGAAGGAGAGGGTAAAAAACTGCAGTCATTTTTGGCTTCCCCAGAGGTGGGAGCAGCCAGGTGCCCTTGACCCTGCCCATGTTGATGATGACATGGGCAGGGTCAAGGGCACCAGAAGACGACGAGGCAGCAGATAGTCCTGCTGCTTTGCCGTCGTCCTGGTCACATGGAGGGAGGAGAGACTGCCTGCTGCCAGCTGAGAGCCTAGCCAGAAGCAAGGGGGGCAGGGCACGTGGGGGCACACGGCAGACAGGCGCCCTTGACCCTGCCCATGTTGATGATGACATGGGCGGGGTTAAGGGCGCCTGAAGACGACGAGACAGCAGGAAGTCCTGTTGCCTTGCTGTCTTCCTGGTCACGTGGGGGGCAGGGGCAAAGCCCCACCCCCAGGCGCAGGAGGGTGCCTGGAGACCATTTGTCTCCCGGCGCCATTTGCCCTCAATACGCCTCTGCTGTTTCTGCTCCTAACTGAATGTATGTAGCCAGAAAGTCCTACATTCAGTCTTGAATGCTCTATTTTACTTTCACGGGTAGAATTTCCAAGGTGGCCCCTCCTTTGTATTCTCTCCGTTTTAAAAAACATAATTAAGGGAGCGTTCCTAGCAGGCCTGCTCAGAAGCAAGTCTCACTTTAGTTACCTGTTACAGTAAGAATGCTGCTGATAAATGGAATCCATTAAATATTTGTTTTTAATACTGGCAAAGTTGATAGACCATGGGATAGACTTCTATGAATAATAGGCAAAATATTTATTTGCCACAATTTAAAAAAATTAAATATATGCTGCCAATAAACATTACTCAATGAACAGCGGATTTTTCATTGGAAAATATCGCCAGGTATAAGACTCAATGCAATTTCATGAGCCGCCCACTCTGCAATAAATTCCAAAGGTCTGGTTGCAAATGTGATTATCTTCTGCAGAAGCAGGTCCCTTCTCCGGTTCCGGACCTCATCCACAGAGTGAGAGGCTGCCAAAACCAATGGAAAAAAAGCCCGAGTAATGGCTATGGGATGCCAATCAGAGTCGCAGTTAAATCAACAGCAGCCCTAAAAAGCTGCAGAAACTCAGGATATCCCAAAGCTGTAATCCAATACAAAGATATATCTTCCCTAAAATTTATACCCCCCATTTTGTTTGTGTGTGTGCGTGCGTGCGTGCGTGCGTGCGTGCGTGCGTGCGTGCGTGCAAGTATGTGCGTGGTGTGTGTGTACTCACACACACACATAAATGTGGGTGGGGATATACATTTTGAAAGATCCAAGTTTAGCAGTTCAAGATTAAGCTCCACTCAGACATGACCAGCTGTGCCAGAGGCTCCAGATTATTAATAGCAGAACCCCCTAGGTATTTTTAGTTGTACATCTGCCCCATTATGAACTTCCCTCTGCAGGCAAACCAGCTGACTATAATCCTTTGCCAAACCACAATTTACCTGTCAGGTATCATTATGGGAAATGGATGAAAAGATATCCTGACATTAATGGATTTGGCAATGATTTAATCAACTCGTACATCCGCCTCCATCAATTTCCCAGACATTGACCTCCTTTGCCTTGTAAAAAAAAAAACATTTTCAGGGCCATTTCGAAGCAATTGCTCCAATAGTGTTTTTATCCTCAATATTTCCATCATAATGCCTTTCCTCAGGGGTACCTTAAAACCTTGAATAAAGACTAAGTCCAGGACATTACCCAATGCCCAGTTTTACAAAGGCAGCATGGCTTCTGTGACAGACAGGAGGTTATCCTGCCCCTGACGGGAAAATCGGCCACTCAGATGAGCCCACAGGAGAGCTGTTCCAGCATCCAATCACTTTTGAGAAGGGGAAGATGTTGGAGAGAACATAGGAGATGAGGGAGTTGAGTTCTCCCTTTGGAAGAGAGTAGTGATTGCTCAGGTCTCGCTCAGGAAACAGAGCAGACAGTATGAAGGGTAGCTCTGCCTGGTAGTGTGGCAGAGCGGTTTCTCTCTCTCTTTGGGAGAGAAGAGAGTGATCAATTGTTAGGCCAGTGATGAGCAGATCTTGTACCATTTAGTCTGATGCTAGAAAGAAGGGCATTGATACACTTGCACATTAGAGGCAATATACATCTATCAACACGGCTGCCCAGAGATTAGTCTTATTACAGCCATTACAAAATCACCTCAGTTCTAAGAACAGGACAGATTTGATTTATCTGAACAATCTCTGGGTCCATGACACTACATATTACCATGTTTGTCCACAGCAGTTTATTCACAAAGCCTACCTGCCTGGCGACTTGAGAAGGCAAAGACAATGATGTCATCGAAGGTCCAGGTATAGTGCTTATGTGGGGGATAAAACATCAGCTGATCTGAGGCCTCTTTTCTCAGATCAATCAGAAACGTGGAGTGGACCATCGGAACAGCAAAGCAACCAACCCTCTTCCATTCCCTGATCAGGATGTAATCTGGTGTTCTCTTGTAGTAACCCTGCAACAAAGACAACTCATAGTTTATCAAGCTGAGAAGGACTGCCGACCAGAAACTTTACTCCCAATTCATTTCGGCAAGCAGCAAACCTCCAGAATTTGAGGTATCTAATCTGCAGGCCTGTTTGAACACTGGGCACTGCAGGCAAAGAAATCTCACCCACTCACTCACAAAATATCGTTACAATTTTTCTCTTGGGTGAGCAACAAAAAATGGATCATGGCTGATCAATGAACTAAGTATGTGAAATATACTCCTACCAAGCTTGCTGAGATTTCTTGGGACTGTACCCTTAACAGGTCTGCCCTCAAGGCAGCTAGAGCAGGAGAAGAGACCTTGTTCCTTATAAAAAATAAATGGTGTGCCATGGAAATACCCCATACCCAGACTTCTTTACCCTCAATCTGAGCTACAAATGGCCATCTGGTTCTCCCTCTACTCTTCGAGGCCATTCTTCGAATGTCAGCTTTCATCTGCTGCGCTTTTCTTCTGTACCAAGTTGACAATATTACTTTGTGCCCTTCCTTGCCACAGTAGGAGCAAGTATCCAAGCAGCCTTTTACAGAATCATTTTCCAGGCATAGAAAGACAGGGTTTGCTGGAGGCTTGTGAAACAAACTGACTGATTTACAAAACATATATGACTGAACAGGTAGAGAGCAGGATGGGCACAGTGCAAGTCAAACCCCACACTACCACCAACACCGCTCAAGACCAACAGGCTGTTTCTGCAAGCTGAAACCATCACCAGAAATCTCCCAACTTTTGCAAAACACTTACCTAGCACCTATTCAGATAGCAGGGGCCAAGTCACACAGTTGGAAGACTTTGTGGTTGCCAATGATAGTTGTGGGCAAATTTCCAAATGCAGAAATACCAGGCGCCCAGGGCCATGTCCATTTGTGAAAACAGTACACTGACTGGGAGGCCAAAGCTCTTCTGAACATGCACAGTGGCCATGATCAAAATACTTAACTGGAGGAACAGAACTCCCAGGACATGTATGAAACAAAGTCCTTGTGGTATCCATGGCTAGAGGCATTTGTATCATGTGAATTGGCCCAGGTATAACAAAACATCAGGAGCACAACCAGGTAACACAGTGGGGATCAGTGACAACCTGTGTTTTCATGAACAGAGACAGGGGATGTTTCTCTTAGGGAAACAATTTAGGGGGAAGGCATTACACCCCCTGCAACAGTGCAGCAACCTGATCTAAATCCCCACCCTACCCTACCCTAATAGTTGCTTTTAAAAGAGATTAAAGATATCTGAAGAGGCAATCTCCATTCCAATGGAAGTGTGCCGGTTTTTATTTTGGTAGCCACTGTTACCGAACAGGACCCTATTGTCCATCGTTGTGTGGAGGGGGGTGGGCTTTGCACGATCAGGGAAAATGATTGCAACACTCTAAGTTCTTTTAAGGTCACTGGCTGTCGTGAAATTGACTGGTCCTTTTGATCAAAGATGAGATCCTTCCATGCGGATCTAAAACCTTTGCCATTCCTATTCCAGAGATTCAGTTCAGAAATAGGGCACCTTTTGAAGATGTATGGGCAAGGCATGACAAACCCCAAGCTGTGACATATCTTCATGCCTGGTAAGCATACTGCCAATGTGGGTTTTTCTGTTGCGCACGTCCCAGAAAATATTTTGTGCAAGTCATGTTACCAGAATATTAAGCGATGGAAATAATTGTCTAGCAGGTCCACCCTGAAAAAGCACAACTTGCGAGCTTACTGCCAAAAAGCGAGAACAGTCAGAGACAGGCCAAGGCAACACCAGAGATTGTTCCAGATACTGAGTCACCTAAAATAGTCACACTGAAGTGGAGCATTCTCACTAAAGTTGAGCATGCAGTTTGTTGTCCTGTTGTGCTTTGCTACCTCCCATAAACTGTAGGGTTGTTGGGAAGTTGTCCTGCTTGTTGGAAACATACACCTAGATGCTTCTGTAAGCACAATCAACTGAGAATGCCTGGCTGAACGACAAGGAGTTTGGGCTGCTCCCGCTTCTGAAGCCTCCTGCCCCATCACTGCTCCAGCTTCCTGGTGTTCTCAGGCTATGCGTCAGCTATTAATTCCCAGGAGGGAAAATTGATGGAACAGAATGAAATGCCGTCACTGGAAGTATTTATAAACAAAACAAATGAGGGAAAAGCAGGAGAGAAAATCCTGCAATAAGTTATTCCTCCAGTAGATTTTCTTCATCTTATTATGCAAACGTAAACAGATGATGTTAGAGGGTCTTGGAAAGTTATGTTGAGCTTCATGGACTAGAAATTAGGAACCATAAAAGTGACTCAGTTTTCTGTCTGCGCAACACGAACAGAAACAACATCCATTCAATGGGTTGTTACAGGAGAATGCTAGTAAGTGCAGCACTTATTAAATGTATAATAAATTATATTGGCTCAGATAATCAGATCAGGGTAGCATTAAAATTATTCCACCTTGGCAACTGAAGGAACCACCACCAGCTGCTGGAAGGAAAAGAATTGGTCCAACTAATGCTCAAAGAACGCAACATTCACATAGGTTAGAAATTTTTTGTCATGAGCTTGTTTTCCCTAATTACATGTGAGCTGCCTGGCCTTGAGGGCTTTCCAGTTGACAGATATACATAACAAAGTCAGCTGTCTCTGGCCTGCGAATACTGAGGAAGCATTTTTGGATGACAACTGCAACACTACCTGATGGTATAGTGTGGTGAAGTACACACTGCTTATTGTTTTAGTAGGCTGCAGTGAGTAACTATTAAAGCAGAAACTCATCTGAGTGAAAGAGGCCTCCCTATTTCACAATGCAACAATGAATCTGCTTACTCTTCTAATTTAAGGTCACGTGCCAAGCCCCTCCACATTTTTGCTGTATTTCTTGACCTTCCTTCAGAAAGGTTCTGAACCTCCAACCCAGGAAGTGACCCAGAAGAGAAGATCTTGATCTAGTTGCCACAGGCCAATATAGGCTTTTCTAATAAAGCTTGTGGGTTTTGATATGTGTGGTACTATTATACTGCAAACTACAGTATTCATATTGTGTTTGTGTTTTAAGTTATTTTGTTTTTTAAAAATCCTAAAGCAATCTGGGGAGAGGGAATGGTAATGCCTCTAAAGTACTGTGGTCTCAACCTACATCAGTCCTGACCTCCAAAAAACATAGTTGCTTCTTGCAGTTAATTACACATTAGTGAACCTAATTGTAGATTCTCAACGTCACAAACAGTTTAGCTCTTGTTTCATCCTTTGTTAGTGCTGCCTGTCTTCCTTGGGGCAGAGTCCTTTCTATCATTATTTGCTCACTCAAAAAGCCCCACGGATATTGGCAATGCTGTACGGTAAAGTAAGGATACAGTAACATCGCTTGCCTGAGGAGTCATTCCACACCAGAAGTTTGAGTAGAGAGTGCGCGATTCCAGCATTGGTGCCACAACGGTCTTGTTCTCCGCTATCAACAGATTCAGCACTTCTGGGTTTGTCAGGAAGTTATCAGCATCTATGAACTAGGAAAAGGATGATGATATGGGCTTGGATCCAGTGATGAACAACCAAAACATTAGCACAATTCCATTTGGGCAAGATCTTTTACAACATGTAGAGCTTTCCTCTCTACATATTATTATGCCCAGATATTGGATGCATAAGTAGAAATACAAATGGGGAAATAGTGCATTTGATGGTGCAAGTTGTTGTCGTGGGCATCTCTTGAGATTCCATTTATGCAAGAGCTCTAGCGCAAATGCAAGTTTTGCACTGGAACCAACCTCGTGAAGTGGATTTTTGTCCAATCAAATTGTGAGGATGGGTACCTAAAAGACTCACTTTTAAAAAGAGCCTCACCCACCGTGAGCTCCTGGAATACTGCAAAACGAACAAGTAAGTAGAAACTTCCACCACAAATCTATCAGCATTAAGCTAACCAAAGTTTACACTGAACTGCAGCCAAGGCAAACATTGGTCAACTTTATAACTGCTTATAGGCACATATCAACAAGCAACACTATTTAGTAGGTGATCGCCACTGAACTGGAATGGAGCCCCTAAACTTATTAACTCCATAAACAAGAGCAGAAACCTCCACATATTTTGTAGCAGGCCCACAAAAATAGTCCAAGGCTGGAGCCATTAGAGAACAAGGACTTAAAATAATCTGTGACTGAAATCTGCTTGGGCCTAACTTGGAACAGCTGTGGTAAGATGTATTCCAGCAGGACCAGAGTGCCTTTTCCTTAGCACAGAGAGATCACAACCAGCCAATCAGCAACTTGGGATGACAGGCATTAGGCCCTCCAGGCAAGTTAACACTTGACACGTTTTTCTTTGGACCTTTACTACTGGATAAGCAGGATAAGAGTGCCAGTTTGGACTCAGGAAGCACCTCAGAGCTCCCCCTTGCAACTGTGTCCCAACCCCAAACACCTTGAGGAGTTTAGGGCAGGGGCACAGTTGAATGCCAGCCAGCAATGCTTGCCCCTACCCCAGAACATCACATGGAGTCTGGGAATAGCATGGCCCTGTTTGATATTGGCTTCAAGCCTGCAAGTTGAAGCTCGATCTAAGACAGTGGTTCTCAACCTGGGGGTCGGGACCCCTTTGGGGGTCGAACAATCCTTTCACAGGGGTTGCCTAAGACTCTCTGCATCAGTGTTCTCCATCTGTAAAATGGATAAATGTTAGGGTTGGGGGTCACCACAACATGAGGAACTGTATCACAGGGTTGCGGCATTAGGAAGGTTGAGAACCTTCTGATCTAAGCCTTGCTGAGGTCAGGATCAAACTGTTGGCTCTGCCCTGCAATACACCCCCCCCAACTGATATGACCCTAGGAAGGGGTGCCTGGGGCTCTAGTCCCCCAATGCCCCCCTAGCCATGCCACTGATACTATCCTGCCTTCCCTACAGAGTAAGTCAACCACAGAATCACATTCAACCCATTCAGGTCAGATGTTCATCTCTCATGTATCAAGCTCAAGAAAACCTGTTGTTCCTCCTGTTAGCCATAGTGGCAATTACAAACTCACTTTTCCCCACCAAAGCTTATCCAATAGCAAAGGAAACAAACACCCCAACCTCTTAAAGGACTGATTGCAGGCAACTTACATCCTCTTCCAGGAAGAAGTGGAGAGAGTGATAAGTCTGGGAAACAGGACTTCGGGAGGTAGGGAGACCAAAGGTAACTAAATCCCAAAATGTCAAAGTTGTTTACAAAAACTTTTAGCAGTGGGGAAGGACTTCAGTACAATCCACACACACCCCATTTCCCCTTTTTAAATCTCAGAGGAAGAGTAAAAACACCATTCGGGTGTTTTTCTTTTCCTCTTCTGCCAGCAGCTTGGAACTCTCACCATGATGTAGTCAGACCATTTTTCTCTGGCAGTTCTCAGAGCCGCCTGCCGCAACTTCATCACATGGGTAAACCTGGAGTTCGACCAGTGTTTGGGCCCAATCTCGTCAGGATAAGACCTACAAAACACCAGGCAAAAAGGAAAAAATAGTACCTCACAGTATTACATACTTAATTCATGCAGGACTGCCCACTAACGTTTCCTTTCTGACATCAGCATTTTAAAAAGAGAGAAAGCAAATATACTCAGTCACCTTGAGTGCCCCTAAAAAGTACGAGTAGAAGGAGGTTTCTGAGCAAAGAAAATGCTTGCAGATTTATTTTGGAAGTGTGTGCCCAGGACTCAGCAGGACATGCAGAATCACTGCACTTCGTGCCCCAGGTAGGCATTAAAAGAAACGCTGTTGGAAAATAAAAATAAAAACAAGATGGAAACTTTCCCCCCAGGCTTGCACAAAGTGGCTTCCATAAGACAAAACAGCAATTAACTTATGAAATTCATGACTATGAGATGTAGGAACAGCTACATCTAGCTTCAATGGCTTACAAAAAGGATTAGAAAGATTCAAGGGGAGAAATTCAGCTAGAACTACCACTTGTATTCACTACTTGATCTTGAGGAGGCAGAGGCACGGGGCTGCCTTCTGATATAGAATACTGGACCAGATGCCCTTGGTATGATCCAGGAGGGCAACTGTTAATGTTTTTAGCATGGTCTTTTGGCATTGTGTTTTCCTTCTGCCTTTTGACAAGGAAGGCTAATGTGCTTAAAGTGTCAGGCTAGATAGGATCTGGGAGAACCAGGACAGAATACCCACGCTGCCACAGAAGCTCACTGTTCACTCTCTCTCAGCCTAACTTACTTCACAGTGGTCTTGTAAGGATAAAATAGAGGGGGGGGGGATGGTCATGAGTTTCTTCGGGACCTCACTAGGGAGAAAAGCAAGGTATAACTCTCTAAGGTATAACTCCCTGAGCCCTTCGAGGATAGGGCGGTATATTAAATCAAATCAATAAATAAACATATTAATAAATAATAATAACTAAGCAATGAATTGTTCAAAGAAGCAAACCTCAAAAACAGCAAATCTGGGTTATCTCTATGAAATATGGGGTAAGGGGAGCACTCTTTTCTTTAAGGTGGAAGATTTTATCTTTTTAGATAAGAAGAGCTCAGCTTCATGCCCTCCCTTTATCTCCTGTAAAGAGGCTTAAAGGGTCTTACAAATTCCTTTCCCTTCCTCTCCCCACAACAGACACCTTGGCCGTTTCCGCACGGAGGTGGAAGGGGTCGGGTCGGCGCAATCCACGCCGACCCGACCCCTCTGGGAACGTTCGCATGGACGGTCCCAGAAATGGCAGGGACGACGGCGCAGAGCTGCGCCGTTGTCAGAGCAACTCACCTGTCCTGCGGCCCTCCGGCACGTCGCCGAGGCCAGGGGACACACACCCCTGCCCTGCCCGACCGCTCCAGGGTCGCAGGGCAAAGGGGGCGTGTCCCCAGGCCTCGGCAACGCACCGGAGGGCCACAGGACAGGTGAGTCGCCCGGTCCGGGGGGGGGGGGGGGGAAGGCGCCTGTAAGCCAAGCCGGCGTTTCCCAACAACCTCGCTTGCCAAGCGAGGTTGGGAAACGCTGGCTTCGCGCCGGTCAGGCGCCCGTGCGGAAAGGGCCCTTGTGAGGTTGATGGAGCTGAGAGAATTCTAAAGAACTGACTAACTCCAGGGCACCCAGCAGACTTCATGTGCAGGAGCAGGGAAACAAATCCACTTCACCTGATAAGAATCCACCACTCAGGTGAAGGAGTGGGGAGTCAATCCAGGTTTTCCAGATTAGAGTCCCCCTGCTCTTAACTGGTACACCACACTGATAAACTTGAATAAGTGGAAGGAAAGCTATTCCCCTGTAAACATCTACTGTTTAAAGCAGAGTTTTGCAAAAACAGAGGCTGGTTTTGCCAAGACTGAAAGCTCTGTGATTTACATGTTTATACTGAGAAAAGTATGTTCAAACTCTAGAAGACTGTGAAACAGCGACATTCTCATCACAAGCAAGTGCCATAGCAAATGGGTATTAAATTTATGCAGAAGTAACCAAAGCCACCAGGGTGGCTGCCAGATCCATTCCATATGAAAACAGAACAGATCCCACAAAGCAAGCTTTGTACTGTGAAAGCATTCTGTCTAACTCCAAAGTTTGCTAACCAAACATTTTAATCGACTTTTCTCACTACCAGCAATTAACCTCAAATAACAGATCAACAGTTGGTGGCTTTAACATATTCTCCCTGGGCTAGGGTTTGACTAGCTGGCAAGGATGGGATGCTAAAACTTTTCAGGTGGCAGAAAAACTAGTATGGTAAGCTGCCCACTCACCTCTCTACAAGCAAACACAATGCTGAACTTCAGCAGTGTAGGTGGGCATGTGGATTCCAAGGCAGTTTCAGAATTTGGCATGAAAGTTGAACTAGGTGCTTTTTAAAAAACTAGTTTGGATAATTTCCTCTCTGGATATGTATATTCATGATTGAGTTCCAAAACATTTCTGCTGTTATTGGCTTGATAAATCAACGTGTGAGTGCAACTTAAAGCTGAACAGATATGAGAAGAGGACAGCACCTACAGCCTGACATTATCAGTATTTTGCCTACTGAACTGGAATTAAAACAACTTGTTGTAGAGGCCAGAATTAGAGGCAGAAACAAGCCACAGAAAATGCAGCAGTGTGCCAATTTCTGTCCTCCTTTTCCTGCTAAGTTCACTCTGCCATTTCCTTGTACTTCTCTTCTCTCATTATCCCAGAACATGGAGAAGACAGAGCAGGGGGGTGAATGGCATGGATAATATGGACTAACTATTGTTATGGGAAGCAACATAATTCAGGGCTGCCATTTTAAGCAGCAATCCTGTGTTGAATGACAAATCCAGTTCTACCCATAAAACAAGATGTGGGAAGGGCACGACAGAGAGAGAAAAGAACTTGCCAACTCCCTCAAATGTCTCTCACTGAACATATCTGAAAGGGAAGGCAGTGGGAAGGGGGTATTCATCCCTCCTACTTCTCTGGTATGGGTAAGATGGTATTGCAGAAGACATTCCCCAGCAGCAAAGGAACTAAAGTTTGTTCAACTCATTACTTCAGATGAAAGAGGCTAGTGCTCCACTACTTACTGAGGTTCATCCATTGGTCTCCACTCCACATAGTGATACATCTTTTGTACATTCTTCAACCACTCTCTCAGGATACCCACTGTATTGTCGACATTGTGGTCCGTAGCTACCCTAAAGTTGCAATAGTGAATACACAGAATAATTAATCTTCTGAGCATCACCATCTTCACATCCAAGATAACCCCAGAAAGATCCAATATGGTTGGCAACTGAGGCTCAGACATTACTACTGTACATTGTTCTAGGATAAGAGCTATATTTTGAATCTCAAACATGCGCGTACGTCCCCACTAACCAACCTCCAACAACATCCTAAAATAACACAATATCAATCACTAGATCTGCTTTGGTTGCGGGGGCAAACTTTCAGATTGTTTAGAATCGCAGCTGAAAATTCAGGTTTTAATTAAGCAGAGAGTATAAAGTTATAACAATGCAGCCCTTGCCCTGCAACGGTGAAAGTCCTACACTAGGATCTGGGAAATCATAGATCGAGACCTCATTCTATCCTGAGGATCACCAGGTGACCTTGGGCCAGTCCCACACTCTCAACCAACACAGAAGAAAGTAGTTTTCAGAAAGAAATGACTGTACGCTGGGATGCCAACAGAGGTAAGCAGTTTTGTCTGAATAGGTTAAAAAGAAGAAAAAAAAGATAGCAGCTGAGTCAAAACGGTTGTTCTAATTGACCCAAATAGTCTGTTAGGAACTGGTTGCTGAAATGGATTATAAGAGTAGTTTGAAAAGGGTCTATATGTCCAGAAAAATAGGTTAGTCCATTCAAGGACACCCTTTTATGAATTCTAGATTGTCTGCAATGTATAAGTAGCAGCTTCAGATACCAAACTGTTCCAGCCAAAAGCAATTCTGCCACTGATTTGTGGAAAAGTCATTTTAGATTCTGTTGTGTGCATTTTTTTTTCAGCGGCTGGGCTAAAAAGCTGGTGAGGAGGACTAGATAAGAAGAAGAAGATTCATCAGTCTCTAATGAAAATTGCTCCAGAGAGGAATGGCCAGAATGTTTAGCCACCCACAAAGCAACTCAAATCTATAAGGAAGCAATTCAATTGGCTGCATTGTTTCCTTCCTCTGTCTTTGGGAAGCATAAAAGCCTGCATTCAGTTCACAAGCAAAAGACGACTTCTATGTAGAAAACTACTGTTATAATGCAGAAGGGCTCCTGTGGAAATGACATTGGCCCCTGTTAAAGAGCAGTCCACACTCAACTGCAAACTACTAAGAGTAAAGCGCTTCCTTCAGCAAAACAAAACCGAAGTCCAGTGGCACATTAAAGAAAAACAACACTTATTGCAGACATCTCCTTTCATCCAACACACACGCTTCAAATACATGGCACAAATATTTTCTAAATTAAACCTGCAAGCAACAGGAATGCAAGAGAGCAGAGACAAAGGAAGACCAGTTTGAAAAAACAAAAACAAATGGAAATTGATTCATCAGTCAAAGCCTCATCTTACAAAAGACATTTCTACTGAATTGGTGACTGAGATACACAAATAGTGTTGTTGTTTTGTAGACGAGCAGAAATACCAGAGCCTTTTCTGACTTTTGTGTGACAGTGCAGGAAGGAATGACATGTTTAAGACAAGAATCTTCCTGGTGAATATTTGTAATGCAGACTGCAAGGCTGGGCAGATAAACCCTGGGGACAGTATGAAAAGAATGCAGTATTTAGCAGGTTTTTTAATTCTTCTTTCAGATCTGATAGCAGCATTTTTAGTCTCAAATCTTAATGGATGAGTGCCCATTTTACTGTACCCAATTTCAGGCCTAGACTTCTAAATTTCGAGCAAAGCCAGTATTATTTTCTCTCTAAATTCATGATTTGAGTCCAGTAGGACCTTAATGAGCAAAAAGATTTTCCAGAATATAAGCTTTAGACAAAGAGAGTCAAAGAACATGTATCTAACAAAGGAAGATTTGACTCTCGAAAGCTTATACCCTGCATAACGTTGTTGGTCTTTAAGGTGTTACTTGACTTGAGTCTTGCTTTTACATTGCAGACTAATGTGGCTACTCACCTGAACCTATCTCTAGATTCATATTACCAGGAAGTCACAGGTGAAAAGCAAGTAGGATGTCTTGACAAAATGTCCATAAGCTGCTTTTCGAGGCCATGTGTGACAAAGAATCCCAACCCACTTTGGAAACATTTCATTTAAAGGTAGCATATAAATATTGTAAATACAGAAATAAATAATCTCTTCCTCTCTTGGGACCTCAAGCCAGGTTCTGCTGGCCAGACAAGCCACCAAATTGCTCCTCTCTCTCTCTTTCTCTCTCTCTCTCTCACACACACACACACACACACACACAACCTCGGTCCTTGCAAAATTTGGTATACTTATTTTTAAGGAAATTTTCTTTCCTGCTGCCACTCTGATAATTAAGCTTCAGACACAGGGCCTGAATTTGATACCATGCGAAGGCAGCCAGATGGCCAGAACCAAAACATTTTGGTTTGGCAAACTTGTTTAATTTGCCACCCCATGAAAGAGCACACTGTTGTATATTCAACAAACACACCGAGACAATTTGTGTTACACTAGGGGTTCCATCCACTTTTTTCCTCTATATTATTATTTTGAATTTTTGCTTGTCCACTATGAACCTTGTATCAGCAGAGTGAAGGACTATTTTACTAATCTTCTGCCTTGTTGGAAAAGTACTGCCCCATCGAAAGCACACTCTGTGCCTTGTGGCTCTGCAGCGTAAATACTTCATTGTGGTCTATGAAGTGGGGGGAAAGCAAACATATTTCCTCCTCCCCACAATCCCCCCCCCCATCCTAATATTCATTCATTTATTACTCAGGTAGACTGGGAGGGGTAAGGGAAGGAGGAGCACATTTGTTGGCACGAACCTCCCTTATACTGGAGAAGGAAAAGCAGGAAACCAAACAGGATTGAGACAGAGGACATGAGCTACACAGGACAAACATAAATAGCTTCTCCTTCATCTTGGGAAAGAGTAATCTTTTGTGGGAAAGGTTCTAGATGGAAAATCTCAGGTTTACACATACAGTATAATGTGGTGTTAGATAGTTGAGACTGAAAAGACTATATCAGTTCAGGTTGAGGTTAGCGGCATATTTAAACACTCCCGTGTGAAATAAAACAACATACATTACCCAGGCCTTAACTTCACCCTCATCAAATTATGGAGGCCTCCAGAGGAATGGCCAGAAGTGTGGTGTGGTGTGGCCCCATTTTGCAAGGGTATGCACGTGAATAAGAGGACAACACGGGAAATGACAATGGTGTGGGTCTGTGTGTTGATTCTGACAGAAACTGTCATGCAGCTGGGCCCATCCACATGGTTGCATTCATATGCCTCTCCCTACAATGTGAGGTCACACCATATTGTTGAGCATACACCAGGCCTTGACAAGTTTTCTTTGGCCGTTTCCGCACGGCGGCGGAAACGGCTGGGTCGGCGCATTCCGCGCCGACCCGAAGACACTGGGGCCGTCCGCACGGACGGTCCTGGGAAGAGGTGGGACGCCGGCGCCGCAGAGCGCCAGCGCCCCGCCGACCCGGCTTGTCCCTGGGCCTCCGACACGTCGCCAAGGCCTGGGGACACGCCCCCCTGGCCCCGCGCGCCTGCTCGAGCGGCGCAGGCCAGGGGGGCATGTCCCCAGGCCTCGCGACGCGCCGGAGGCCCAGGGACAAGGTAAGTGCCGGGTGGGGGAGGCGGCGTGAAGCCCCTGCCGTTCGCTCGGCAGTGGCTTCACGGCGGCGTATTCCCGAAAAGAACGTTTCCCAGCGTTCTGGGAATACGCCGGCTTCAGGCCGGGCGGGCGGCGCGAGGTCGGCGCGGCTGCGCTGCAGCTGCGCCCCCCGTGCGAATGGCGGCCTGGAGACGGCGTTTTTACCATCTCCAGGCCGTCATTTTCTGCCCATGCGGAAACGGCCTTTGCCTCTAGGAGCCAGGCACAACATTGAGCAGCCAGACTCATTTTTCAGCCTTCAGGGTTTTATATTTAAATGACCATATTACCTAATTATTCCTACCACAAAACCTAATCCTCAACTATTTGCTGTTTCTCATAATCGTGTTTAAGTGATGACAAAAGTGTTGCATTATATAAGTAAATCTGGAGCAATACTGATTGTTGGATGTTTAATACCAAAAAATTTAAAAGGTGGGGGAAGACGTTCTAGGTCGTGACAATTGGCCATGCTGGCAGGGGCTGATGGGAATTGTAGTCCATAGCATCTGGAGTGCCAAAGGTTCGCCACCACGGTCTAGGTCATGACACAAAGTCTGTAATTCTTCATCATGGGCTAAAATCTCTCTTTTTCTCTACCCCCCATTTTTATTTTATATTCAGCATCTAGCTTGAAGAAGAGATGAAGAATTCTGGTAAATTTAAAATCTTGCCCATAGTTTCATGATATTACTATCTATAATTTATTACTATTGTTTTTTAAAAAATCATGTGCACCAACATAGCTTCCTACAACGTATTCCAAACAGGAGAAGCTTTGAACAAGCATCCTTCCCATCCAAAACACCAGAATTGATAGAAAAGTAGGACAGTCCTAATACAAACCAAACAACATGGTTTTAGCTTCCCCATAACCAATGGTAAAAACAGGTGAGTCATTTATTCCGTCTTATTCATAGGGACATGCAATTTCTGCCACAAGTAGAAACCCAATTTTAAAAGAAAACAGACACTTTTCATTATAAGCCAAATATCCTGATGAGGAATCAGACTCTTTATTCCTAAACACACACAACCCAGATACATGCTGTGACATACTGCAGCACCTCTCAATACTTGAATTCAAGATATTGGCATAGTTAGACCTTTGGTCTATCAAGGACAGTGTTGTGCACTTGGCAGTCCAGGTTCTTGGCAGAAGTCTGTCACATCACCTACTTCCTGGAGATTGAACTTGTGACCTTCCACATTCAAAACAGATACTCCACCATTCTGCCCTGCTCCTCCCCATTCTTTATGTCTGTGGACCAAACACTCCTTCAGTTCCACCAGTGAAGGTTCTCCAACCCCTTCTAGTGACCGTGCATTTCTCCCTTGCTGTCCCCTATGTTGGAACTGCTGATACCATGGCCCTTTCCGCACAGACACCTTAAAACCTTTTGAGACAAAAAAAATAAAATGTTTCCACTGTGGAATTCCGCATTGTTTTTACTCCAAACTGTTTTATTTGCAGCCTCAAAAATTTTTTTTAATGAATGCCCTTTTAAAATGATTCTTTAGTTGAAAGGTTTTTAGAACGGCTTCATTTGCCTGTGCAGTTTCTTTAAGATGTTTCCCACACCTCTCTGCCTTTGCACTTCCTCATCGGTGCCATTTTGTGAATGTAATCTCACCCCCCTCCTCCTGTTTTTGGAACCTTTTTTCATGGGAGGGCGCTAATCTTCAACAGATGGACTGTAAAAGGCATAGAAGATTGCAGCACCTCGCTGTGAAACAAGCAAATATTGCTTGGACAACATTCTCTTTAGAAAAGGGAGAAATCACAAAAGAGCAGCCAGGAATTGTTTTGAGGGGGTGAGTGCAGACAAATCATGGTAAAGATGGGGTCTGAAAACATTTCAGAAACCTTTTCGAGGATTTGTGCATTTCCTTCAAGTACCTCTTCAAACACAGCATTACCACAATATCTTTGGTACAACCCCTTATTATGCTTCCTCAGCCAAAAAATAAGCCGAGGCATTTACAGCTCAAATAAATGCTGGCTTTTTTTCTGTTGATCCCTGCCACATTCTTTCTCCCTTCTCTTTGCTTATCTTTACTGAGCTTCAGATTATAAGATCCTTGGAAGAAGGACCTGTCTTGTCATATTAATTAAAGTACAATGAACTCTGATGGCACCCTACAAAGAAATGAACAAGGAAATGAACAAGCAGATACTGGCTTTCATCCTATCAGTCTACTCATCCCAATGTAAAGTCTTCCTCTGGCCGAGGGAATACTAAGATCCCCAGCTGTGTAAATTAAGTGAATGCAAGATAGCTACACCATGTAAATAAGTTATCATGTATTAATGTCTGTGTGTATAAAATGCCCCAAAGTCACAACTGACTTGTGGCAACCCTGTGGAATTTTCAAGGCAGAGATGGTTTGTCATTTCTTTCCTCTGCATAACAATCCTGGTATTACTTGGTGGTCTCCCATCCAAATACTAACCAGGGCCAACCTTGCTTAGCTTCTAAGATTTGATGGGATCAGGCTGCCCTGGGCAGACTACTACTGTCAAAAATAGACAAAATAACATCAAAAGGGAAAGAAAAATGGAAATGTAAACTGGTCTTACTGGACTAGTTGGTATCATATTTTGCAGCTTCACTGTAGGCATTCTAGGATTTCTTGGAGAAGGCTACCTTTTCTCTTTGTGTGTAGATGATTCCTTTCTCAAATGGTTTTATGTAGCATGTGAAGCTTCCCTGATGAAGCTATTCGCCAGAACAAAAGGGGGAAAAAAACAGGGAGGAAACCTCCTGAGACAGGAAGGCAGTCACTCTTGCAAGTAAATTGAATAAATTGTGTTTCATGCTTTTCCAGCCACCAGTGAATATTTTTTTGGCACCAGCAGCCTGTAAAAACACAAGTGACCTTCCAAACAAAAATGTAGTGGCTACCAGCAGGTGGGTTCTAATCTAGAGAGCTGGGTTTGATTCCCTGCACCTCCACATGAGTGGGGGGCTTTGATCTTGTGAACTGGATTTGTTTCCTCATTCTTCCACAAGGAAGTCTACTGAGTGACCTTAGGCCAGTCACAGCTCTCTCAGAATTTTCTCAGTGCCATCTACCTCACAAGATGTCTGTTGTAGGGAAGCAAAAGGAAGGCCATTGTAAGCCACTTTGAGTCTTCTTAAAGGTAGAGAAAAGCAGTGTATAAAAACCAACTCTTTTTTTTCTACGTATACTTTCGTCAAGACCACTATTTCTGCTGGGGAACAGGGCAAGCATGCAAGAATGTTTGCAATCCCCCTGCAACAGCTACGATTCTGAGCAACAAAACCTTTATGCCTCACTCAGAAAATAAGCAAACCCCTACTTTTCACTTCAAAATCACAGTCCCTTACAAAGTTTACACTTCAGGAATTGATCCCTTCCCCAACGTCATTATATACATTTATTAACAAAATGGCAAGCACAGGGGCAAAATCCTGATTCTCAGGCTTCCTACCTGACCCCATACTATTAATAATCTCCATCATTTTCTTAGGAGCAAAGACACCGGCAAGGGTCAATTCTATCCCAACACAAGCTCTGTTCACAGTTTTGGTGAAAACACATGCGTTTCATGTATAGTGCACACTTGATCTTTGAGTAATTCTCAGGTTACAATCAAAGCATGTAAAGCTGAATGTGTGACACAAACTCTACATGTATCCAGGTAGGGATCCCCAGTTTCATTTGCAAAGTAAATGCACATATTACAAACACATGTGTGTACTGGAACATGTAGCCAGCAATAGGGATTTGGTGAGATTTCCTGTTTTGTGTATCTCAGTTGTTTACAAGCCAGGTCACCAAAGATAGCCAAATGGAATAGCTACCCAAAGATTTTGTGTTGACAGCAACAACCCTAAAGACGAGTGTGCTGTTCTTTGCTTTTCCATGCAGGTGTGCTGGGCCCCTTTGAAAGTGTAGCTCATGAAGAGTATTCAGGAAGGAAGATGAATCCCCGGCAGGCATTTTCCATTATACCCAATCAGTTTTCTGGAATGTGCATTGTCAGGAAACAACTACCACAATGCCATCACAATTGCTAGCCAAAACATTGATGGGGATCAACAAAGCAACAAACGGGTACTATATTAAGCCGTTGCTGTTAGCCAAGTTTCCAAAAGGGAACACAAAAGATA
Organism: Sphaerodactylus townsendi; assembly: GCF_021028975.2. Taxonomy (NCBI): domain Eukaryota; kingdom Metazoa; phylum Chordata; class Lepidosauria; order Squamata; family Sphaerodactylidae; genus Sphaerodactylus; species Sphaerodactylus townsendi. The sequence continues at coordinate 2,736,468 of NW_025950341.1, read as the reverse complement.
TGCAAATTACATTCAGGTCTTACTTAAGGCAGCTGCACAATGTTTTCGTTTGTTTTAAATACCTTTTTATCCCACTATCCAGTTCAGGGAGGCTTAAAAGAGAAGAAAAAGTTATACTATAAAGAATGTAAGTTTATTTAAGTAGTACCTTACACTGTCACTCTTACAATTAATCTGGCTGAGATGTACTACTACTTAATAGCCATGAGTTGAAATCTGTCTAGAAGATATTTTGAAAAGGAAAAGGGGCTTCAAAGCTGATATGAGGCTTCACAGGTGTTCTGTCTGTAATACCTGCTTTTCATAATCTTGCCAATTCCATTTCAACTTTTTGTCTCATTTCAAAAGGAATAGACCTGTACTTAAAAATAAAAAAAGGTACTGTTCAATTTCACATATATTCTTGCCACCGTACCCTTAGTAGGATATATTGTCCAAAAAAAGATCTTCCCTTCAGGTTGAAAACTTGAAACTGTTCTTCAAAATTAAATCCAAATCAGCTAACCGTCTCCTTCCAGGTAAGTTAGGGCTGTTCCCTGAAACCACAACCCATGGTAATAGTATAACTTTGTAGGCTATAGTGATCAAAACTTCATCTAGCAATGTGTTTCTCCTATATATGTTCTTAATTGAATTGTACTAGGCTGAAACAAAGATGTCCTCCCATCCTGCCCAAAAGCCCTTAGTGAAGCTTGACTCATAATAGTTATAAGAACATAAGAACATAAGAACAAGCCAGCTGGATCAGACCAAAGTCCATCTAGTCCAGCTCTCTGCTACTCGCAGTGGCCCACCAGGTGCCTTTGGGAGCTCACATGTAGGATGTGAACGCAATGGCCTTCTGCGGCTGTTGCTCCCGATCACCTGGTCTGTTAAGGCATTTGCAATCTCAGATCAAAGAGGATCAAGATTGGTAGCCATAAATCAACTTCTCCTCCATAAATCTGTCCAAGCCCCTTTTAAAGCTATCCAGGTTAGTGGCCATCACCACCTCCTGTGGCAGCATATTCCAAACACCAATCACACGTTGCGTGAAGAAGTGTTTCCTTTTATTAGTCCTAATTCTTCCCCCCCAGCATTTTCAATGAATGTCCCCTGGTTCTAGTATTGTGAGAAAGAGAGAAAAATGTCTCTCTGTCAACATTTTCTACCCCATGCATAATTTTGTAGACTTCAATCATATCCCCCTCCCAAGCCTCCCTCCTCCCTTCCAAACTAAAGAGTCCCAAACGGCTGCAGCCTCTCCTCATAGGGGAAGGTGCTCCAGTCCCTCAATCATCCCTTGTTGCCCTTCTCTGCACTTTTTCTATCTCCTCAATATCCTTTTTGAGATCGGCGAAACCCAGAGACTGGACCACAAGTACTCCAAGTTAGTGGTCGCACCACTGCACTTTATATAATATGGGCACTGACAATCTTTGCAGTTTTATTATCAATTCCTTTTCTAATGATCCCCAGCATAGAGTTTGCCTTTTTCACAGCTGCCCTTTTTCACAGCTGCCATGCATTGAGTTGACATTCCCATGGAACTATCAACTAAGACGCCTAAATCCCTTTCCTGGTCTGTGACTGATAGCACTGACCCCTGTAGCGTGTATGTGAAGTTTGGATTTTTTGCCCCTATGTGCATCACTTTACATTTTGCTACATTGAACTTCATTTGCCATTTCTGAGCCCACTCACCTAATTTATCAAGGTCCGCTTGGAGCTCTTCGCAATCCTTTGTGGTTCTCACCACCCTACATAATTTGGTATCATCTGCAAACTTGGCCACCACAAGTTTATATTGCTACTTGTGCCCCTAAAAGCTTCTTATATACAACAGTGCCTTCAAGGTCTATGAAGATACCAGTTCTTCCAGTAAGTTACCCTGTGAGAGGAATTGATATTGAGTTGTCGGGTGTGTAACAAGGGTGGGGCAAGCCAAGGCATGTACCCTGGGCAGCACTTTAGTGAGGGGGTCCTGACCACCCCTTTGTAAGACAGGATCATGGCTGATCCAACCTCTTACCTCCACTCACCCACCTCTCCCCCAAGCTCAGAGGTACCCTGCAAGGGAGAACCACCCCTTCAAAAACCAATGGTGGGGGCACAGCTGTGAGTAAGTGAGGACCTGCCCCGCCTCACTCAGCCAGTGCTCAGGCTATTGCTATCGCTGCCATTTATCCACCTCTCTCCTGAGCTCAGAGGCCTTAGAGCAGCAGTGGCGTAGGAGGTTAAGAGCTCGTGTATCTAATCTGGAGGAACCGGGTTTGATTCCCAGCTCTGCCGCCTGAGCTGTGGAGGCTTATCTGGGGAATTCAGATTAGCCTGTACACTCCCACACACGCCAGCTGGGTGACCTTGGGCTAGTCACAGCTTCTCTGAGCTCTCTCAGCCCCACCTACCTCACAGGGTGTTTGTTGTGAGGGGGAAGGGCAAGGAGATTGTAAGCCTCTTTGAGTCTCCTACAGGAGAAAAAGGGGATATAAATAAATAAAAAGCTCCTGCAAGGGATAGCCGCACCTCCAAAAGCTGACAACAGGGGAAGGGGATGGGTACAGAGCCACTAGCAGGCAAGGGCCCAGGCTGGGGAGCAATAGCAGGTGCCCTCTTCCATTTTTCTTTCCTTGCCAACTCTCTGCCTTCCAACACACAGGAAATTCATGATCATACACACCCATTCTTACAATTGTATTACACTCACTACCAATCAAAGTGATAGCTTGCTGCCATGATCCTGCCAGTCTTTGTTTGCCCATTCAATAACCCCCCAAACACAAACCTAAAAGCATTTAACTATATTTCTTGTCTAGTTCTGTTCACCACTATTCACATGGCCTGAAATTCTAAGAACACTTTCCAGGAAGCAAGGCCCATTTAATATTTTATCATCTAGTCCAACAGCAATACATGCATGCACCTCTTCAGGACATGAGGCATGCATTCTTAACCATGTGGGTATGTTCTTTGAAACAGCAGCTTCAGGGTTTTTACACATTCTCACATCTAACTTCCCATTTTGGTGGTGGTGGGGGGGGGGGGGCAGAGGTGGGATCCAGCAGGTTCTCACAGGTTCCCGAGAGTAGGTTACTAATTATTTGTGTGTGCTGAGAGGGGGTTACTAATTGGTGATTTTGCCACGTGATTTTTGCCTTTGTTACGCCCTCCTCTCAGCAGTAGCATGCAGAACTTGAAGCAGTCTAGCAGGAGGTGCACCGGCGTGCGTGGCAGCCTGCGCCTGCGTGCATTTAGTTCCCGCCCAAGGACCGGTGCAGCGGCTGCATCCTTGCCACAGCCCTGCCCAGGAATGCCGCGCCCCTGGAATGCCCGGCCACGCCCCCGTCGTGCCCCGCCCAGCCCCATTGGTGCTATGCCACAGTTTGAATCCCACCACCATGGGAACCTGTTACTAAAATTTTTGGATCCCACCACTGGGGGGGGGGCTCAGTTCTGCACACATTTTTCTCCTTCTAGTGGTCAATTTTTCTCCTTCTAGTGTTCAATTCAATTTAGCACCAATATTTATCAAGTGCAAAAAGCTGCTGATTTAAACTGCAGGGAAAAATACTTCATTTAAAGCTGTGTGATGTTGAGTCAACCAACAGAAGGAGTAAGATACATGCAGAGCTGAATATATATACACACAAATAAATAGGAAATTAGATGTGAGGAAACTGGGAATGCTTAAAAATGGTCAGTCTAAGAGACTGGGCTGAGAACTAATCAATAGCAAACTAGAAAGAATAATACTACTAAATCCACATGTGCTTTGGAAAGTCCTCTCCCTCAGCTTCTGCACTGTTAAAATGCTCACAGACTCAAGTGACTTTCTTTCCACAAAACTATCCTCTGCATTTGACCATCCTGTGAAATCAAAGTGATTTAGATATGCCAAAATAAATGAAAGGATGTTTTCTGTTGATTTATCCATTATTTTCCTTCATCTGTCCTGTTCAATCCTGTTGAATGTGTGTAGAAATCCAAGAAAGTTTTTCCACAGGCATAAGAGTCAGGGAAATTTCTTTGCAAATGCTCAAAATTTACTAAATAAAACCCCAAAGTTTCAGCTGCAAATAATTTAGTTCAGAGAGACATTCAATCAGCTAGTGGTTGTTGAGTTTTTAGCTGGATGGCATCCATTTTTTGCTTCTTGTTGCCAAGGGTGTAATATGATAGTAGGCACACCCTGTGCCCATTGCAGTCCGCAAAATATTCTACTCAGGATGCTTACCAAGAGGTCGCAAGATACTGGCCTGAAAAATCTGAGGGTCGACCCCTCACTTCAGTGCTCTGTGTTTACTGTCCAGCCAGAGGTAGAGTCATGCAGAACTCAAAAGATTCAAAAGCTTGCACGCTGCATTGTGTTATTTGTATTATTTTATTGTATTATATTGTGTGGGTCTTAAATATAAGATTTTACATGGCTTTTGGTTTTTGCTATGGACCCACACAGCAACCTACATGTTGCCCTTCTCCGCATGCAACACAGCTTAGCACAGATTTCACCAGAGGTCAAACTTTGTTTCTTGGAAATGTTTTCTGTAAAATCATTCTGCACACTTTCTTTCCCTCTGTCATTTTGGTTTTTCCCTCTTGTCTTCTCCATTGCATTTATGCTGAAAAAATTCCATTGCATTTATGCTGAAAAAAAGTATTATTCCCAATGGAGGTAAGCTATCATCTGTGACGCAGAACCCTCTCCCCTTTTTTCTATTGCGTAGGCATTCCAGCGTTACTGTACAGTCACCTTTTGAAGCAGTAATTAAAAAATGTCTCAGCCTCCAATTCTACAACTGAGAACTACCAACCCAAACTGGAACCAAAAAACCTCCTGGAGCAGGTGCCATTACCTAAAGGGACAGAAACACATAACGCACCCACCCCACACACAAAGAACCACTTTTTTTCAGCCAAATTTGAAGGGGAGGTTGGGCAATTAAACGGGGCATGGATAAGGGAAGACTGCCAAAGAAAAGCATGGATATGATGTGGAAGCGTGCAACGGCAAACCACCTCTAAACATCTCTCGTCCTGAAAACCCCACCAGGGTTGCCATAAGTCAGATGTGACTTGACAGCAGGAAAAAAAAGTGGGCTGGTCACCACAATAAAACAACAGATGGGCTTCAGCAATCAAAAGTCATCTAAAGATGACTTCCAGGAGGACAATCAACAAATATTAGGAAGGCCCATAAAATGTTAGGAGGTTCCATCACGTGAAGCATTTTCCAAATGGGTGTCTCTGAAGACACAACAGTGTTACCTCCTAATAAAACACAGAATTTGATGTTTGCTTTTGGGAGGACTGGAGGAAGCAACTAGGCATCAGGAAATACATTAGTAGGCAGCTGCAGACTCCACAACCACCAAGCTGGGGATCACTAATCTAAACCTGTTTCAAAACAATACAAGAATGGAAAGTATCTACAAAATGCTTGATAAGATGGCTCATATAAATCAGAAGGTCATTGTTGATCAGTAAATGAATCTATCTCAAAGTTGTGCAGCAGAATTTGTTTTGGAACAGTAATCTCCATAAGAATATAAATAAATGGACAGCTCTTCAGGGCTAAAAGGCAAGGCAAGATTCAATTAAAATGTATGACTGTGGCCCATTCCACACAATACAAATAAAACGTCTTCAGGACATTTAAAAAAGCATTTTGGGGTGGAATTCCACACAGTCTGCCCCCCAAAGGTTTGGAAGACATTTTATTTTTGTTCAAAACAGACTTTTCCGAAAATGCTAAGTTAGCAACTTTCCAGTGTCTGTGGGAAACTTCTGCAAATGGCAGGTGGTATGGAGAATCCTGAAGCAGTAGAAAAAGACAGGCGCAAGTTGTTTACAAACCAAAAGTGAGAGCTGGGGGGGGGGGGGGGCAGACAATAGAACCATTTCCCCCTGAAATGCTTTTTTTGCTTGCGCTAATGTGAATAAAAAAGCCAAAACATTTCTTTTTAAAACAGCAAGATGTTTTATTTGTGTGGTGCGGAATGGGCCAGTACGAATGATAGTTTCATAGCAGCATAGAAAAAGCTGGCAAATGTTGTAACGATCACAGAATTGAGCTGCCCAAGACCTAAAATAAAACAAACCTGTATGGTTGCAGATATATACATGAAAGTGTGTGGGCAACCCCCAGCAAAACCTCAGCCTATCATCTTCAGTATTTGCAGCCACCTTAGCGCAGAACTGTATCCCTTCCAGACCTGCCCTATTTTTAAATATACGAAAAACAGCAGGTGGTAAAACTTCAGTAGCTTTGCATAAAGGAGTCCAGAAAACAGTCATTAGTAAATTCAGTCAGATTTCTTTCCTATTCTGATGTCAGTTATATTCCTGTGGTGTTGGCTGCTGGAAAATTACCTACTGAGTGCGCAAGGCACAGTACGTTCTCTTACCCATCTGCATTCCTAAACATGACTCTGCATTTTCCTTTCATGAAAGATACTCCTGTTTGGTTCATGAAATGACTGAGAGAGATCTGCAGTAGTTCTCACTAGCTACAGTTAGAAGGCAGAGGAGCAGAAATGTTAAATATTGCTAATGATGCAAAGCAGAGAATATTACGGAGAAAAAACACATTAAAAAATCCCGATATTAAGTATCTTGATTCTATTTTGAATGTCTAAATCTGGATAGATTTCCCTTTTTTCTCCACTCTTCCAGTATGTTTATCCTGTAGAGAAAGGAAATAAATATATAGTATGTTAAAATAAACCATTAAGTATTGTAACAGGTGATTGTTTTCTTTGAAGTAATTATACAGATCTGTTTCGATAGCGGAAGCAAAAAAAGCTGTTAGAAATTTTAATCTCTTCTTTTTCTTGAATCTTACAACCCTTCTAACTCTTTTTCTTTTTTTCACTTTCCTCCTTTTAAATTTCTTTTCATTTTTGTCTTCTATAACTACTAAATTACACGGTAATGCTTTATGTGACCATGATTGCGAACATTTCAGGATGTATTTACCCAATCAGCATAAAGTTATATCTGTAAATCATTTTATTATTTTGCTCTTCTTTTTGTTGTTGTTATTTACTCAAAGTTTAATTTTTTAACAAATTAAATGCCGATAACAGAATCTTGAGAGATTTAGTAGTGATGGGTTGCATGTGCAAGAAAGAAAATCTGTTAAGAATACAGGAGAAGTAAACAGTCTGGAAGACATCAGACAACTCTTAATTTAGGACTGACCTGCAAAATTGGGAATGTGGAAAAAAAACTAAAAAAAGATTTGTAGAGTTTTGTTGGGTGTGTTGGTACTACAGACATCAATGAATACAAAAGTCATTCCCAGTCATCCAATAAACTGTGTTTCTGTGAGGTGGCAAATGGACAAAAGGAAGTTCTTTTTCATGCAAAAACAAATGGAATTTGCAACCACAAGATGAAGTAAAGGCCAACTCCTTAGATGGCTTTAAGTGGGATCAGACACATTCACAGGGGATAGAAATGCCATCAAAATTGACGAATATGATTAAATGGAACATTCGTTTTTAGCCATGCACCACTGAATACCATTTGTTCAGGCAAGAGAGAGGACAATCAATAGTTTAAAAAAAGAGAGAGCTGTGATTGTGGCTGAGTTAGAACACACAAGTTCAATCCCTGGCATCTGCAGTTAAAATTATCAAGTAGCAGGTGATGTGAAAAATCTCAGCCTGAGACCCTGGAAAGCCACTGCCAGTCAGAGTATAATGGCCTTGGCAGTCGAGTGTCTCACTAAGTATATGACTGTTTGATGCATTCAAGCTTCCTTGCTCTCACTGAGAGCCTTCAGGGGTCACCTGCTAAGCCACTGTGGAGTAACAAAATCATGGAACAAGATAGATCCTGAGGAACTCTCACAGAATTATCTGCATTTAACTCATTTAACTCAGGCTCATTGCAAAACTGAGGCCTTTTCCACACGTCACTTACAACTTTTCCAGGATGATAATAAACTGTTTCCGCCATGGAGTTCCACATTGGTTTTGCCCTGCTTGGTTCCAGAAATGTTTTTTCTCTGTTGTTTCTGAAAACACATTCACAGTGTTTTTCGCTTAAACGTTTCTGAAAGTTTCCCGCCAAAACAGCACCAAAACAGCAAACTACTATCCATGCTCACTTTGCAGTTGCCCAACCTCCCTTTTGGTACTTGCTCCACTATTTTTTTTGTCCCTCACCTTTATACTTCCCTCCTCTGCTCTTCATTTTTCGTTTCTTGCATTTTTTGTTTTGTTTTTTGGGGACCATCAAGTCAGCGAAGCTATGAATCATCATGGCAGCACAGGCGTGAAAAAAGCAATAAATAAATAATTGCTGCGAGGAAACAACATTTGGAGGAGGAGGTTGTACATTGTAAACGATGCAATCGAGAACAGGTTGAAAACAGGATAACTGCAGTATGCAGAAAAGGCCTACAGCTCTCAGGAGTCTTTCTAGAAAGCCATGACTGCTAAGCTGGCATGAAACCAATAGTTCAACAGCAAGAACACAATCTATATAATATTGGTTAGCATGGCTCAATTAAAAGGCATTACATGGACTTTTTTCTTGCATGGGCAAATATGGCATTCACAAATTCTTTTACATAACCAATAGGACAGTGTAAACAAGACAGAAGAGCCTTCAGATTTCTACAGATGGTGCAGCATAATGGCTAAGAATGGAGAACATTCCAGTGCTTGGTCATAAGGAACATGTAGGATGACTGACTGCCCTTAACGCCCTAAATATGTAAACACTGTTTGAGCCAATAGCCATTGCCCCTCCATCCCACCCCCCAAATAGTAAGGGCATGGGGTGTCTCTTTGGATGTCGGGACTAGCCCCTGGCTGTCATCACCACATCTGGTTCTCTTCTGGAGCCCTGCTTGTTGTTTGTGAGTTAAATGCAGAATGATTAGCTGCTACGGTTATTTCACAAGCCTCTGGAGAAATCCAGTCATCAGAAAACTGAGACTGTCAAGTGTTGGAGCTGCTAGTTCAGAACTCCAGATTGTTGCTTGTATGTCCCTCCTTGCCCTGCCTGTTTCATTTTCCCTAACCCAGCTTCTCTGCCTGGTTGCTGTTTTTTGGAGAACTAAAACTGTGCCCCACAGATCACAGCTGCCTTGAGATCCAGCTTTCGTTTAGCGGTCCTAGATATCACATTCCAGAGACCATTGCATTTGCTTAGGAATTCAGTATCTGTGAATCTGTTTTGGGTCATCTGGGTCCTGAACTGACTGGCACAGACTAGCCCAATCTCATTAGTTCTCAGCAACTAAGCATGGGTTAGTACTTGGTGGCTCTTACCTTGACAACCCTGTGGGATTGTGATAAGTCAGCTGTGACTTAATGAGCACCACTGTTCTCCAGCTTGTAGTTATGAAGTTATCTTCCACCAGCCTGCCCTATATTTAGAATCATAGAGTTGGAAGAGACCACAAGAGCCATCCAGTCCAGCACCCTGCCATGCAGGAATACACAAAGTACTCCCAACAGATAGACATCCAGCCTCTGTTTAAAAACCTCTAAAGAAGGAGACTCCACCATCCTCCAAGGCAGTGAACACCGTTGTCGAACAGTCCAGACAGTCAGAATGTTCTTCCTAATATTTAGGTGGAATCTTTTTTCTCATACTTTGAATCCATTACTCCAAGACTCTGAAGCAGCAGGAAAAAAAAACTTGCTCCCTCTTCAACATGACATCCCTTCAAATATTTAAACATGGCTATAATGTCACCCCTTAACCTCTTCTTCTCCAGACGAAACAAACCCAGCTCTCTAAGATCCTTTCCACACAGCAAATGTATAGAGCAGTGATGGCGAACCTTTTTGAGACCGAGTGCCCAAACTGCAACCCAAAATCCACTTATTTATCGCAAAGTGCCAACACGGCAATTTAACCTGAACACTGAGGTTTTAGTTTAGAAAAAATGGTTGGCTCTGAGGCGTGCGTTACTCAGGAGTAAGCTTGGTGGTAGTTGGTAGCTTTGCTTTGAAGCAACTGTGCAACTCTTCCAACGGGTGAATCACAACCCTAGGAGGGTTTACTCAGAAGCAAGCCACATTGCCAGCAACCGAGCTTACTCCCAGGTAAAGGATTGGGCTTTAGTTCTTCGCATGAAAATCAGTAGGGCCTAACAGCGCTTAACAGGATTACCTGCGCTGCTTCCCCAAAACTAGGTCTTAGGTTTAATGCTAATAATCAAGCCCAGCGGCCCAGGCCAGCCTAGATGTGTGTGTGTGGGGGGGGCGATTTCCCCCCCCCCCCATGATGAACTCTGTTTGTGTGTGCCCACAGAGATGGCTCTGAGTGCCACCTCTGGCACCCGTGCCATAGGTTCGCCATCACTGGTATAGAGGGTTGCAGTTGGGATAAAGTAACCGACTTTCCGGTTTTTGCGTTAACATGCATCCGTGCAAACTGCAATTGGAGTCCAGGGAAACAACCTGGGTTGCTGTTGTGCCTTCACACTCAGACACATCTCTTTTTTTTATTTACTTCTCACTGAGGCATAGATACGCAGAAATGCACAAATGAACTCCCACAGCCATGCTGACATCTCACAGTGCGACTATATGTACCTGCGTGGCTATGCAGATGTAAGCCACGAAATTGTTTTTTAAAAAAGGAAAATGGAGGCAAATAAAGCACCTCCTACCTGACCATTCGCTCCCAAGCGGCTGCAACCTGGGATTTTTCAAAAGACTCGCAAATAGCATGATTCTCAAAAAAAAAAAAAAAAACTGGCTTGAGGGAAATAACACGGGGCACTCATTTTAGAGGTGGGATCATTTTACCATCCTAAACCTGTGTTTATTGGCCAATGAGGAATGGGCCTTAGTCATGGGCATAGATTCCAACCCTTTTGCAGCAGTGGCGTAGGAGGTTAAGAGCTCGTGTATCTAATCTGGAGGAACCGGGTTTGATTCCCCGCTCTGCCACTTGAGCTGTGGAGGCTTATCTGGGGAATTCAGATTAGCCTATGCACTCCCACATATGCCAGCTGGGTGACCTTGGGCTAGACACCACTTCTCGGAGCTCTCTCAGCCCCACCTACCTCACAGGATGTTTGTTGTGAGGGGGGAAGGGAAAGGAGATTGTAAGCTCCTTTGAGTCTCCTACAGGAGAGAAAGGGGGGATCCAAACTCTTCTTCTTGTTCTTTACATTTTGATTGCCCTTCTCTGGATACACTCCAGCTTGTCAATATCCTTCTTGAATTGTGGTGCTCAGAACAGTGGACACAGTATTCCAGGTGAATACGGGGACGGGGGGGGGGGGGGGTCATCCATATTAATATATCAACATCCTACAGAATTCATTCACCTTCCTTCCAGGACAAGAAACTATCTACAACAAACTCTATATGCTCCCACTACACTTCCCACACCAGACACATGTGAAAGCATATAATGGGTTTCTCTATCTGTGGATCAACAGATGAACCAAGGACAGGTCACATCAGTCACAGAAGCACAGGCAGACACCTCAGGACAGGTCTCAACTTCAATGGCAATACCTGGGAAAAAAGTTGACACAACCCCACCTTTTTCCCCGCCCAGGCAGGAAGTATTACACTTCTCAAATTACAGAGTTTCTTGGAACTTTGAATTAATCAATGAAGGGAGGGAACTAAGACAAGTATATATCTGGCACAAACAATCAATGGCATCAAACTAGGGAAACTTGAGAATGGGTGGAAGAAAACTAGGGAAACTTGAGAATGGGTGGAAGAAACTTGAGAACGGGTGGAAGAACAGCACTGGGAAAAAACCGGTGCTGTGTGTGCAAGAGGGTGGCATTGTATTGAAGTTAGATTTCTTGCCACAGAGTTCAGAGATCTGGTTGCACAGGTTCCTTCTATGCACCTCTCCAAATGAAAAACATAGACAGAACTGCTCTCAAGTATCAGAGATACAAAGAAGTATTGTTTAGACAAATGAATCCAAGCTCACCTCTTCCTGGTTCACATATTAAGCAGCTACTTTGAAATCAGATGCCATTTCACCAAAATCAATCTGCACCTGTTTCCAGGACACTTGAGGCTTTCTTATTCTTTTAAAACTATGCTAACTTCCTATTTTACATTTGATGTGGAATTGCAGGCATGCAGAGGAACATCGAATAGTTGCTACAACAAGGGAAACAGGGCGAGAAGCAGGATGGCAGAAATGAAAAATAAATGCACAGCCGCTTTAAACACTGAGCAGTGGATCCTTAGTTGCTTTGGGCGAATTCCCACTGGCGATTAATCCTGGGATAGTCACCTGAAATATGCAGGTTTCCTCATGATCTTCCCACTGTCGAACAGCAGAACACAGATCAGTCCCGTCCCCCACCCCCCTCCAAACACGGGATTTTCCTGGGACCTGCTTGTATATGCACCTTTTTGAAAAAACACCCTAATGGGAGCTAATAGGAGATGAGGGCTACACATTTGAGGGTCCATAACTTTGGCCCCCATGAACCAAATTTCACCAAACCTGGGTGGTATCATTAGCAGTCTCTCCCACAGATACCACCCAGGCTTTGTGAAGTTTGGTCCAGGGGGTCCAAAGCTATGGACTCCCAAATGGTGTGCCTTCATCTCCCATTGTTTCCAATGGGAGCTAATAGGAGAAGAGGCTACACATTTGAGGGTCTATAACTTTGGCCTCCATGAACCACACTTCACCAAACCTTGGTGGTATCATCAGGAGGGTCTCAGATGGCACCCCCAAATCTCCATGAATTTTCTGACCCAGAGTTGGAAACCTTACATGTGGCAACGCCTGCTCCGCCCTTCCCTCTCGGCTACTCCATGTGTTGCTCTCAGGCTTTCTGTTCCGCCTCACTCCCATTGGCATCAGCCAGGCTGGCGAATAAGCTACCGCTGGCTGCTAGGGAGGAAAGAACCCAGGAAGATACCTGATCCTGGGTTAGATGGAATGCTTCATTGGGAAAGTTCTGCTTTTTTTTACAGGGGAAGGTATTCCACAGCCTCCGCAACAATATTTGGAGCCCACCCTGTACTTGACATACTTTGGTCACTGTTCTAAAAATAGACCATGACAGAAAGGCTGAAAGGTGAAATCAAACATTTTACAATCATTTGTGCATAGGAATTTGTTCATAGTTTTTTTTAGTCCGGCCCTCCAACAGTCTGAGGGACAGTGAACTGGCCCCCTGTTTAAAAAGTTTGGGGACCCCTGGTATACATGATAAATGCCAAACACAGGGGGCACTCTTCATTAGCACTCACAAAAACAAATTTAAATTGTGTCAAAGCAGTTTGCCTCAGCCTTAACTGAGTTCACCCTGAACACATTCTTTTAGAAGTCTGAAACAGGATGCTATTATTGTACTTCCTTTCTCACCCCATCAGCATTTACAGAAGCATTTTTATAAGCCCTCGGTTTCTCTAGGGGCATCAATTATGAGGACGATTTATTTTCAAAGCCCTGAAGCACCGGTGTTTGTGGAGGGGTTTGTGGAGGGGGCAGGGGGCAGGTAGGACCTGTAGGAAGGATTAAGTGTACTGTTCACACAGCTCAAAAGACACCGGGTCAAGCACAAAGTGGGATTACAAGATGATCCATATCAATTGTAAGCAGCTTTGTTTATAAAAGGCAGCAGAGTGGAATGTGTTCAGCATTAGTTATTTCTATTTTTATGGGGATGTATTTATTTTCTGATACCAGGGCTTTAAACTCAACACTACAATAGCTACTTTGTTGATATGTCAGAGTCAACTATGTGCATTAACCATTCAGTTTTGCTTTTTAAATTAATGCTTCCAAGTGTTTTTGAGGTGATGGGAAAAATTATAAGGTGTTCGAGGCCTATGAGATTATGTAGGAATTAACACTGATTAGTTAAGTGATTTTTTTTTTACAAAAGAAAGAATTAAATGGAAGATACTTCAGACAGATCCTAGGAAAATTATCTAATCGATTTGCTGATTTGCAGTCTGGTCAGCAAGTTGTTAAGTTTCATGTTGGATTGTTTTAACTAGCAATTCTGGCAGCAACTTTCTAAGATCTGGACAACTTGAGGCCCCAAGCTGTAGTTAGAAGGTATACCTAATAAAACTCCAACTTTAGCTTAAAAGACTACCAAACTGAGAGGGGCATTTTATCAAGTTTTAATGAAGCTGAGAACAAAGTAAAGGAAGAAGATATGGCTTGGTAAATAGCCAGTGATGAAGAGTGTTCCCCAAAATGGCACCCATCAGGTGGTTTTCTATTGCCCATTTGGTTCTTTCATAAATAATCTTTTCCCAAAAGCAAACAGCAAATCCTTGTTTTCTTCTGCCCCACTAGAGCTGGTAGTTATAATAAGCTTGCCTGTTCTAGGTTGGACAATTCCTGGAGATTTGGGGTTAGTGCCCGGGGAAGGCAAAGTTTGGGAAGAAGAGAGGAGCACAGAGTGGGTGAGGTGCCATATGGCCTACCCTCTGAAGCTGTCATTTCCTTCTGGAGAAATTATCTCTGAAGAGCAGCTGAAAATTCTGGGAAAACTCCTGGCCTCACTTTGAGATTAGTATCCTGAGGCCTGGTATTTGTGTCTCCAGGTATCCCCCATTGGAAAACAGCTGCCTCAATCCTAGGTGCATGCTTGGCTTGCAACCTACCAACTTTGTGATGTTGTCTAAACTATAAGTCATCCTACTGGCTGGACACAAAACCACTCGATCCTCATCTTCAAGGAAGTGAGAAGGAGTGGTGTTTGGCTACTGGTTGTCACAAAGGAGGAGCCAGTCTACATTCACGTTCTTGGGCCCCAGGAAGAAAGAGAGGTTGGCCCAGGGAAGGGGCATATTTGGGCCTGGTCAAGCTGACCCTCCCTCTTTAAAAAAACAAACATTTATTTTTCCATTCCCTATTTCAGTGACACACCAGAGTCAAAATAGGTTAAAACAAATAAGCATGTTTTAACTTCTCATTAGATTAAAATCTGTCCTTATAAAGCCCCATATCATTTGTTCTGCCCCCCAAGTGAATCTGTTTTTGGTGCCCTATACTTGGCTAGGACAGAGTCGGGGAGACATAACTCAGTTTCAACACTTCAACAATAGGTTTATTACTTCGGAAAATCAAGACCCTAACTCCTCCCTTGGGTCTATCTAAATCAGAGTACTTGCTTGTCTTGAGCAGATTTGAAGCTGCAGACTGTGTCCTCTCTTAGTTGCTTTCAAGAAAGTCCACTATGTCTCGCTTCCTTTTAGTTCTTTCAGTCTTTGTCTGGTTCTAACTGCTGTTAACCTTAACTTGTGCTCTATATATCACCATATATGTCACGAATATTCCAGTCTCCAGCTACTCTTGGCACCTTGCTCTGACTGACTGGCTAGAACTAAAACAGGGGATTGCTGGGTAAAAAAGGAGGACTGCCTATTGGGAAATGTCTTAAAGGAACAGGGGCAGAGGTGGGATCCAACCAGTTCTCACCACTTCTCTAGAAGTGGTTACTAATTTTTTCTGAGTGCCAAGAAGGGGTTACTAAAGCAACCTCCCTGCCCAATAGGGACTGGAGGTCCGTGTGTGCGGCGGCACCACTGTTTGAATCCCACCACCATCCGAACCTGTTATTAAAATGTTTGGATCCCACCACTGGACAGGGGCTAAATAAATACCCTCCCTTAGAAGACTGAACAATGAACTAAAACCATGCTAACTATGGGGAAACTAGAGCTTAATGGGGAAATAACAAAAGCCTCTGTGGGGGGCATGACATCATTCAACCAAAATTCTAAATAAATGAACAATTAAAGCTGGCAGGAGCAAACATAGAAACTATGGTCCTTTCCGCACAGCCCATGTGAGCAGGGGCAATTCGCATGAACAGCCCCACTGGCCCAGCAACCAGTGGCACAGTCTGCGCACGGGCCACAATGATCCCAGTCCCCTTTTACCTCCTGCCGGCTCCCGTCGCTCTGTGGAGGGCAGGGGACATGCCCCCGTGGCCATAGCAACGCCTGCAGGGTAAGAGGCCAAGAGGCATGTCCCCTACTGAACTCCACAGAGTGACAGGAGCCAGCAGGAGGTAAAAGGGGACTGGGAGCAGCACGGGGAAAATGCCGCTTCCACTCAATGCCATTCGCTCAGCACTGGATGGAAGCCGGCGTTTTCAAAAAGAAAACACCGTGGGGGGGGGGGGGACGCCACGATCTTCTCCACAACAGTGTCTTTACCGGCCCCCCGCTGGTCTAACTGGCCTGTGCAGAACAGGCCAAAGACTTAGTTTTCAGGACTAGGATCTCAAAACTGATGCAGAAAGTGAAACGCCGGGGATTATAGAGAAAGCATTACTGCCCAAACGTTCCCTTTTCTCCCTCTTCCTCTTCTCCCTCCAACACAGAACAGAGGGTTGGCTAGCATACTTTTAGAGGCTTCAAGATTAATTTCTCCCTTAAGCTTCTCAGCATCTTTTTTTCTCTCTCTCTCCAAAAAGCTTTTTGTTTTTACACATAAATCTGCAGGGTACGCTTCCGGTACAGTTTTACAAATCTACTGGAATGCAGTGAAGAAGCTCATAAATTTTGGAGAATACTTAATGGTGAACACAGCCCAAAGGTTGAGGCACAAGAATCAAATGTCATGGATTCACTCCCACCTTTAAATTATGGCTAAACATTATTAAAGTTAACCTCCAGAAGTCGTGTTTAAACTGACAATGAAGATCAACCTCAGAATATTATTCACAAAATTTATAACCCACCAAGGGCCATCAAGGCAACTATCAATTTAAAACAAACAAGGGTCCAATTTTTTTGTCCAACTGGACATAAAACTGGACCCCCTGATCTAACTTTATCAAGTTTAGAGGGTTGGTGCCTACACTTTACAAAAAAAATAATAATAACCCAGCTCCACCAAAGCCCTGGAAAAATACCCCATAGGCTATAATGCAGCAGGAGGTTGGGGGAGATTTAAACTTTAAAGAACTGCATAATTTGATGTGAATGTGCCATGCCAAAGAGGGTTTTTTTTCTTTTAGAAAAAGTCTCTTCTCTTTCTACAGCTAGCTAGTGATCCCAAAAAGATCCCAGAAAAAAGCCAGGGGGTTCCAGCTTTTGGGGGATCAGGATTACCAACTACAGGTTTTTCCCCCAGTTCTGCTTTACCTAATGAACATATAGGAGCTGTATAAAGGGATTGCCATGAGGAACTGAAAGGAGGGAGGACTATTGAAGCTCTTATCCCTACCCACCAGAGTCTTTTTTAGTTTCTAAACTTTCTCAATGGACAATAAGTCTACTTTTTGCAAAAAAGTCAGGATGAGTGGGGAACTTATTTATTCAGTTAATTTCAATGCTGCCTCATACAAATAAAACAATTGGTAAAAATAATTTAAAATTATAAAAATGGAAGAAATAGAGTCATCACCAATCAGTCAGATTCAAAGGCACTCCAAAATTTAAAAATGGAGGGTGTCATGCCCCTAGAGAGACACCCTCGCGATTTTCTTTGTTTAGGTCTCAGTTATACCTTTAGGTAGAATGGGCTTAGTTGTTTTTGTGTAGTATTCCTTGGGAGGGAACTTTAGTAAGACCCTGTCCCTTTAAGAAGCCAAGAGCACTACGTATCTTTATTAGCTTGTAGTCCTTTTGTTTTACAATTTGTTTAATCTCAGGTGTCTGTGGAAGGCTGAGGACAGCAACATCCCAGACATATAATGTGTTAAAGATCTTTAATATTTTGAGTAATCAAGTTTCAACAGAATTGCAGGAAAACAGAGTCCAGCTAGAGGACACCGGGAGATTTCAGAAGAGGCACAAGCAGTGCAGACTTTCTAGAAGCAGTTAAGGAAGAATTGGTGCCTGCAAGCTCTTCAAATAATCTCCAATTGTTTCCAGCATCGCAAGTATTCTTTATTAGTTAGACTTCATGGGAGGAGTCAGAGTCCTAAACTTTCAATACTCTTAAACTCATTTTGAACTGTTGCTCATTTGTCTGTGGGTCTTACATTCTGTTCTAGCTGAGTGCAAGGCACCTAATATTAGTTTACTTGGGGAACAGAACAGAGGGGAAAAGTACCACAACCTGAGGGCAGCAGCTGCAAAGGTGATCTCATTGGTCTGAGGTAAGTCAATCGTACCTCAGACAAAGCAGGTACTTGCAGGAAGACATAATTCCTATATCTTAAAATTTCAAAGAGGTCGCTATGCAACGACTGCTGACTACTTATCCATGAAAGATCCCTCTTCTTTGAGGGAATTAGGACATCTCTGGCTGATTTCCACCTCTTGTTAGGAAGGCAGGAACTAAAATCCTTATCCTTCCTGTGGAGATTACCCTTCTCTCTTTCAGTTCTAAGACTCCAGCCAAATATAAAACTGTGCAAACATTAACAATAATTGAAAATTGATAAGAGAGCATAAAGTTAGGCAGAGTATGTAGGAAGAAGTAAAGAATACACTATGATCCCTGCTGATAACAATGACATGGAAGGGCAAGATGTCCTCATTAACTCAGAGGAGAAAGACCTTTCACATGTAAGTAACCAACAGTCATTCTCTCTCTGAACTCCAAGGACATCTTTGGGACTTCCCATAGAAGTGTCCTTATTTGTTGGATGGGTCATCATTGTGCAATTCTAACATGTGTTTTCTCCCAAACACCGCATCAGCAGAACTGTATATGTTTATCTTGTAATGTCTGATAAATGTGGAGACTGACAACCACGTTGCTGCCTCACAAATTTGCTATATAGAAGCATTCTTTCTAAATGCAGCATTGGTGGCTGAACTTCTTATTGAATGAGTAGCAATCCCAGAGGGTAGATCAAGTGTTTGAGCCTTGTATGCTTCCACTATATAGTCTTTTAGGCATTTGCTGATGGAAGAATTCAAGATTTTGTTTCCTAGGTTAAGTGGAGAAACTGCTATGAACATCGCCTTGGTTTTCCCAGTTGAGAGCAGAATGAAGGAAGGCATATTTCTTGTTGTCTATGAAAAGTAGTATTCACCCTGGGAATGAAGGTCAGTGTCATGCCCCCACAGAAGCCTTTATTATTTTCATTGTTAAGTATCAGTTTCCCATAGATAGCATGGGTTTAGTCTTCTGTATAGTCTCCAAAGGGAGGGAATTTTAGTTAGCCCTTGTCCCTTTAAGAAGTTTCCCAAGAGGCAGTCTTTCTATTATTTCCCAGCAATGCCCATTTAACTCAGTTCAGTTCAGTACAGGTGCCCAAGGAGTTAGGAGGCAGCAGTATTTTGCCACATCAAAGGTGTATGTTGAGCACAAAGTTGAGGTTTACAGAGAATAGTAGCCAGATAAAGACTCAAAGAACTTAAAGAAGTGGACTTTCCTGAAAGCAGTCAAAGAAAGAACAAAAGTCTACAGCTTCTACTGTCCAGTCAAGCAAGTACTTTATTTGAAGCAGACCCTGGGAGGAGTTAGGGTCTCCATTCTTCTAAATATTAAACCTTTTATTTGAACTGTTAAACCTTGCTTGTGACTCTCCCACTCTGTTCTGGCCAGGCACAGGGCACCAGAAACAGTTTTGCTTGGGGAACAGAACAGTGGCAAAATACTGCTGCCTCCTAACTCCTTGGGCACCTGTACTGAATTGAACTGAGTTAAACAGGGGCCTTGCTGGGAGATAACTGAAAGACTGCCTCTTGGGAAACTTCTTAAAGGGACAGGGGCTAACTAAAATTTCCTCGCTTTGGAGACTATACAGAGGACTAAACCCATGCTATCTATGGGAAACTGATACTTAACAATGAAAATAATAAAGGCTTCTGTGAGGGCATGACAGTCGGGTTTGCCCAAAGTATTACTTTGTCCTTGTGGAAGAAATGTAAAGAGGATTCGACTGACAAGGCTCCAGTTTTTTAGATTCTCCTTGATGAGGTGACAGCCTTGAGGAAGATAGTCTTCATTCTGAGAAATCTGAGTGGGATATCCAGTATAGGTTTGAACAGATGTTTGGTGAGTACATCCAACACAGTGTTTAGCTTCCAGGTAGGGAATCTATGACATCGAGGAGAGTCCTTTGATTTAGGTCCTTTCTCTTCCCCGATCTTCCTCAGGAGTCAGCTCTACATCTTGAATGTCCAGAAGATGTTGTACTGCTTTTCTCTCTTTTGAAGATTTTTTGCTCTAGGAGAGAAAATAAACTGTTCCAGTTGGAAGGAGGTAAACTCTATTGAGTAGCCTTTTGTCACTACCTCCATGGCCCTGGCTGAGAAGGTCAATGCATTGAGTATGGCCTCAGATATGAAAGTGACTGCCTTGAGTAAGCAACTGGTTCCCTCCTGCAGTCTGAGGCTGGAATCAGCCAGTAGCTGCACCATCTTTCTTGCCCATACAACGGACATTCTGGAAACTAGGGAGGCAGCTACAGATGCTTTAATCATCAAGGAGAACGCCTTGTGCTCCTTCCTGGAAAGTTGGTCAGCCTGCCTATCACCCGCTGTCTCCTTCCCCATCCTCAGTCATGAGGATGGAGGACTGCAAGGCTGCTATGGGACCATCCACCAGCAGCACCTGCAATAAATTGTTAGCATATTGGGGAACAGAGCACAGCTTTTTAATAAAGCATGGGTATTGGCAATTGGCCAATGGATTTTTCCATTCTGCTTTCATCTGGTTTCCAAAAAAATTCTGGGTAAAGGACGTTTCCTCGGCAGTAGTGCAAGGGAGAAACTCTGCATGCCCCCTGTGCTGAGGTTTTGTCTTTTTCTTAGGCTGTTCAGTTTCTTCCTGCACTTCAGTTAGGTAAAGGGCAGCCAGAGTATCAAACATTGGAAATCTTCCTGTTTGAAACATCTGTGCTCAGACTCAAGCACTGAAATATCCTCCTCTTGTTCCACCTCAGAAAGGAATTTGCCTTCCTCCGTAGAACCAGGCTCACTATCAGAGGAGTCAGAAAAGTCTGCGATGGAGCTGACTCTCCTGCATTTATGCGCTGCTGTGGTAAGGAGTCGGGATTGCACTCCCTCCCCGCTCTTGCCCCAACTAGTAGAAGGCGAATTAGAAAGCACAGGATTCCTGATCTCCATACCAATTCCCCCCTGCTGGCAGAACCACTCCATCCGCTGTATCATTCTCTCTTTAATAAAGTCCAAACATTGAAATTACCACTTTTGACCACTGAAGAAGGCCAGAGGGCCAAAATGCATTTGGTTTTAGGTCATAAGGTTTGACATAGGATCTTTTTGTGTTAATTCATTGTGATTTTATACACATAAGGCAGGTTATCATAGGCCGTCTGTTATGACTGGGTGATTTTAATCTGAATAAATACATATGCATTTTTGCTATACAGCAGTTTTTAATTTAATAGCTCTTATCTATTCTTAACCTTTCAGAACTTAATTATTTTTTGGGTTAAGTTTGTTAATTTCCCCTTTTCTTGTTGGGACTGGTGATCAGGGAATCTAGAAACCCAGTACACGGACATTTTGAAACTGCCTGTTTCCCCACACACGGACACTAACAGTGGATTTGATTAGTTCCTCCAGAGACAAGTGGTTGTAGAATTCATCACACATGGATTTAGAGATGGCTGCTAGCATAGGTGGTTTTAAAAGGGAATTAGACAGTTCCGCGGAGGGCTGGTCCATCAGTGGCTACCAGCCACAATGACTAAAGGGAGCCGCCACATCCAGAGGCGACAAACCAACGAAAACATATCTTGACCTGTTCAAGCAGCTCTCGTTTAAGACTCAAGTATGCGGAGAGGAATTATTGGCAATAAATTTATTTTGCATTGAAGGACTCCAAAAATGGAATCTGTCAAGGAGACAGCCATGACTTCACCAGCCTTAAATAACACGTAACTGGGAGGGTCACTTGTTATGGGTTCAGCAGCCACTTACCTTTACGCTACTAAGGAAGCCCCAGATGCTGCTCTAAAATTAACAGTCCCTTCTCACGCTGTTTTCTAATCAATACAGTCCTCTGATGAGCCCTGATTTGCTTCGCAAAATTACTGAAAGTTGAGGTAAAGTACCTAAAACAGCCAAGATGAGTAATTTGAGGGCTGTCTGTTCCAGGAAAAATGTTCAGCAAGTACACTAGGCAATTATTACTCTTGTGTGAGCTACAAAGAGTGACCATAACCATGTTGTTTCAGTAACATGATACTGCTTTGAAAAGACATTTTAAAAAACCCTCCCTATCCAAAATAATTTCCTGCTCAAGACTCATGCAATTCACTGAAGAAGGGCCACAACTGAAATGACTGACTTTGTTATGAGATTGAACTAGGAGCACCTTCTGCCAAACTCTGCATTAAACAGTGCAAATTGAAAGGCATGACAAATTAAAGGAAAGCTGAAATACTTAGGCAAGCGCCATCAAGTCTCAAACCAATATGGCAGTGGTGGCGAACCTTTGCCGCTCCAGATGTTATGGATTAATTGGCCATGCTGGTAGGGGCTGATGGGAATTGTAGTCCATAACATCTGGAGTGGCAAAGGTTCGCCACCACAGCAATATGGCAAGGCCAGCAAGGGGCCTTCCAGGCAAGTGAGAAACTGAGGTAATTTGCCATTGCCTTCTTCCGCAGGGTTTTCCTTGGTGGTCTCCTTTCCAACTTCTGATCTTGCTTAGCTTCCAAGCTGTAGCGAGTTCCGGCTATATAATACCATTTTCCCTACCAAGCCTGAAATACACACACACCGAAAGAGGTTCCCCGCTTTATCTCTGAATAATCTATTGCTCTGGTCCAATTTTCTTCTAAGCATCTGCTGGGAGAGCCACAATTTTGCCTTGCCTCTGCAACAGGTATAATCACTCTGAATGCCACAGAATTACCTGCCCTCAGGTAGAAGCTGGATGTTTAATCTCAGCCTGAATATTTCTTCTTGGTCTGAGAAGACCTTCAAAGTCAAGATGTACACCCCAAAATTAACTCACACGAGCAGGGAAGATACTTTCATACATTCTAAAAGAAAAAAAATTAGTACAGTTCGCTAACATTTGCCTCCCACTTTAACTCAAATATTCCATTATGTTGCAGCTTTTATGGTCACAATATGAGTTGGGAGAAGGAAAGTATTTTGAGAGGTTCCTCAGTCATCTATGGAGGTGGGCTTTTTTGGAGGAGGGCTACAGGAATAGACTTTGCTCATTCTTCTTCAGTAACATCTCAACTTTCAACCTATGGTTTTTCTGGTTTACATTCATTTGAACTTAATAATGCAAGTCTGTTCTTTCTGAGCAAGGGACCCCACAGAAAATGCAGTTTTCTGCATGCATTGATAACATTAAGCAATCAAACAGAAACATCAGGATCAAACCACAACCACACAGCCTGCAAAAACCACAACAGTCAGTTGGTTCTGGCTGTGAAAGCCTTCAATAATGCATAAAACCCCAAGAAAAGGTGGCAGTAATGCCTCCCAGGAAAAGCAGCATAGATTGGAGAGGTTGGCAAATTAAATGCAGCACAGCCAAGTCTGTAGGTTTTGCATCCAAACACTTGGATGGGGAGCAGCAGCGGCCACATTGAAGTTGCGACTTATAATCTTGCAGCAGGGGAGACATCTGTGCAGAAGAAGTCTCACTGTAAGGCAGCTTCATGGATTCATTGCCCGCTGTTTCACACTATGCCTTCTCTCACTGCCCTGCAACCGTTCACAGAGGATAGGGTTCCTTGGAGTATCTGCTGAATGTGTCCTTTCAATCTGAATCAACAGTACTGCAAGAATGCTTAAAAGTCACATTTCTTAGCCTGACTTTCAGACGGCTTTCGGTTTTGCAAGCTGCTACTGTGCAAGTTAAGTCAGCGGTACCTTGGATCCTCCGCACAAGTGGTGATCATCTGCCTGCCACAGCAGTCAAGCAGACTTTTCAAGGTTTGATGCCATAAACTATTACTGGGTCAGTGTGCATGAAATGAAGAACAGGCTTCAGCCATGTGCAGGCTTTGCTTGCTGACTGAGATATCAAACAGTTGAGGTTAGGGGAGTCAAAAGTCCCTTTAGGCAAAGTTTGGTTTATTTTAATTTTTTTTAAAAAAAAAAATCAGACTGTTTCCTTTTTTTGCAGCTGAGGAGAATAAAGCTTCCCTACGCTTAGTCCAGGGAAAACCAAATCATAATCAAGTCCAAGTGTCCTCTGCACTAAAATAAAACATCTGTACACCCCATCCCCTAAAGCTGAATTCTACAACTTTTATCAAATTGAATAGCTTTGCATTTCCCCTGCAATCTGTCTTAAAAATTACAGAGCACGGAAGCCATGGCTGCATCCACACATGACTGGAGTCTTTTTTTAAAGTCAAGTTAAATTTATGGTTTCTGGCCACAGGCCATTACAATTACCCACAAGAATATAAAATTAAATTAAAAGTACAGATAATAGATAATTAAAATAATCCATTTTAAATGGTGCTACAATTTCACAACACACAAAAATCAAGTAATTATCCAAAAGCCCCATCCAATGTGTATGTGTGGGAGGGGGGGAACGAATCCACTCGAAGGAGTGCTGCGCTTTGCCCTCCCTGGGACACTTACCCCAGCAGTGGGGTGATTCTGCTGGCATCCGGATGCCACACTCCCTCCCCCAGGACTGGAATGTGGTGCAAGAGGCCGCACCAGCATCCCAGGAGTGCTGCCACCACCAACATAGCAGGATGGGAGTATCGCTAGGGGAGGAGCCAAATTTAGTCGGCTCCCTCCTGGCCATTACCGGTGTTGTGCTGGCAGCCCAAACTGGGGAATTAAGCCACCTTTTTGGCCTATGTAAGTCCATTGATACCCATAAAGGCTTCTTGGTGGTGGGAAGACTTTTTTTACTTTTATCTTGACCCTCCTTACATCACTGGGAAGCTTGTATGGGGGCAGCAACCAGGGGTGACTCCAGCATCTCATCTAGGCAGGGGCGTACCTAGGCAAACTAGCGCCCAGGGACAAAACCTGAGTTTGGCGCCCCCCCGCCCGGTGTATGGGCGGCCACCCTCCCCCACCATGACCAAACACTGATTTTTTGTACCAGCTCACAAAACACCTCCCACTCCCATCAAAACATACATGGTTTTCTCCCCACCAACTCTTTTCCTAATTTCCTAATCTCAACAACCCTATGAGGTAGGTTGTTAACCTGAGAAACAACTCCAAGCCAGTGCAAGTGGGTATTAAGCATGTAAATCTCTCACAAATCACCCCCAGCAAAACATTTACCAAACAAATGTCAGCATCATCTCTCACAAAACACCTCCAGTGGAATCCACCCCCAAACAGCATCACTTTCAATGGTGTTTAAACTATTGCTATTATCAGGAGGCCCTCCTGGAGCCACCCTGAAAGTCTGGTGCCTCTATCTTCAAAAATGTGCAGCCTGCCTACACACTCAGAAATTCCCCATTGGCTACAATGGAGCAAAGTCACTGCAAAACAAAGAATCTTGGGCAAATTTCTTGGGGTGCCTGGAAGGGGTGTATTTTTAAAGCTAGTGACACCAAAATTTCAGGATATCATCTGTTAACTATTCTTATGTTGCCATCCAAGTTTGGTGAAGGTATGTTCAGGGGGACCAAAGTTATGGTCCCTCAAGTGGGTAGCCCCCATCTCAGGTTAGCTCCCATTGAAAACAATGGGGATGGGGCACCCCCTTTGGGGGTCCATAACTTTGCTGCCCCTGAACCAAACATCACCACATTTGGGTGGTATCATCAGGACAGTCTCTGGATGGTACCCTGAAATTTTGGTGCCACTAGCCTTAAAAATGCGCCCCCTGCAGGCCGGAACGTGAAAAAACACTTTAAAATGTTAAAATGCACAAACGACCCTGAAATGTTGGCGCCCCCCCACGTGACCAAATGGGGGCGCCCGGGGACATAGGGTACCCCCTGTCCCTAGGCAGGAACGCCACTGCATCTAGGTGCCCAGCTCTTGTATGGAGCTGCCCAGAGGTGGGATCCAGCAGGTTCTCACAGGTTCCAAGAGTAGGTTACTAATTATTTGTGTGTGCCGAGAGGGAGTTACTAATTGGTGATTTTGCCACATGATTTTTGCCTTAGTTATGCCCCTCCTCTCAGCAGTAGTGTGCAGAACTTGAAGCAGTCTAGCAGGAGGTGCACCGGCGTGCGTGGCAGTCTGTGCATGCTTGCATTCGTTTCCCGCCCAAAGACCGGCGCAGCGGCTGCGTCCTTGCCACAGCCCCGCCCAGGAATGCCCCACCCCAGAATGCCCGGCCACGCCCTCGTCGTGCCCCGCCCAGCCCCATTGGCGCTACGCCACAGTTTGAATCCCACCACCATGGGAACCTGTTACTAAAATTTTTGGATCCCACCACTGGAGCTGCCCGTACTTTTGTAACTCCAACACTGTTTAATGTATTCTTAAATGATCTGGCTCCTGCACTAAAAGTAATAAATTCACACTGCCTCGTTGTGGATAATACTTTAATACCCATTCTGCTCTATGCAGATGATGCAATTCTGCTCTCAATATCTAGAGCAGGGCTTAACCACCTCATGACGAAGTGTACTGAGTATTGCGCAACTAACCGATTAACCTTAAATACCACAAAAGCCAAAATAATGGTATTTTCTAATAAGTTTAAACTCCATAGATGGAACTGCTATCGAACAGGTGGAACTCTTTAAGTATCTGGGGATTTATTTCCAATCCAATGTGAAGTGGGTTCATCACAGAAACACTGAAGTCAAGGGTTGCTCTACTGCTACAGCAGCAGTGAGTAACTTCTTCTATTCTAAAGGGCAGAAATATATTTCATCAGCCTTAAAGGTATCAAGCCAAGGTATTGCAGTAGCTTTTATACGGGGTCCCATTATGGATTGGTGCACGGAGCAAATCAGTAGAAAGGGTCCAAACATCGTTTCTATACAGAATTTTCGGAGTACCCCATTACGGCCCATATGTAGTTCTATGCCTAAAGGCTGGCCTGCACCTGTGAACAACTAGGGCATGGTTACTAACCTTCAAGTTCTGGATAAGGTTGTGCTTCTACACTGAAACTAATAGCCTACTGTACAGGGCCCTACCTGAGCTATAAGCCTCGGAATGGTGCTGCACAATTATTGGTAAACTTACCTCTTTGGGCCTACCCCTGGAAGCCTTTGCTATGATGGAGCCCCAAGAAATATTAAGAGAAGTTAGAGCAAAACTACTTGACCAAGAGCAGCAACTCCCAATGAGTCAAGCAAGAACAGCATTATCTCATTTGTTCCTTGGTATCAATCCAGCAGCTGGCAAGATGGCCACATGCCTATTGAATCTTGCCAATCCTAGGCAATGGTGGGTCCTCACCAGAGCCAGATGCAATGTTTTCTCTCCAGCCTTGTTACAGGGTCGTTTTGGGAATTCCCCTCTTTCGGACAGAATATGTCCACATTGCCCAACTTGCATTGAAACGCTCAAACACATCTTGTTCTACTGCCCAAAATATAAGCCTCACAGGGAAGCCTTATTGTCATAGTACATACGCAACTGCTCGCCTAAAGCTACCACCATAAAACTACTCAACAGTAATAATCCCTTGATGCTAGGGAACACAGCCCAGTATTTGCTGCAGGTTTTGTTGGCAAGAGAAACCTAATCTCTCTCGTTATATTTGTTTCTTTTGTGATTTTATCCTTGATACTTATGCCTAATAAAGGTCTTTTGATTTGTAACTAATTTGGCACATCTTTTTGGCAGTCAGAACCAAAAAGTGAGACACTGTGAGAAATAAAAGGATCATTGTCAGACAAAAGCATTATCAATTTATTTACAAGACTACTACTGCCAAAAATTTGGCTCTAGGTTCTGAATATAAGGGGCGAAAAATATACTGAATTACACTCTCAGTGGCAAGAGCTCCACAATACAATCACACAAGAATGCTGGTATTTAAATAGAGCATCCAACTAACTGATGGCATGATCTGAAAACAAAGCAATATAAAACTTGTTCTGGGGTCAGCATTATTAGTAAGGTAGGAAGCTCTAATATGGTCTTTTTAAATTAAGTTTGAGAAAATTTTGACTGGTAGGTGGTTTGTCTGTCTTTTGCACCATTATATTGGAATATCCACTTTCAGATTGTAAATCCTGGTAGAAGATCTAATGGGCCACATGATTAGATACTGTACTATTGTCACATTATAGTAGTCATTATAACTTTTTATAGTGGGTTATTTTGTTTACACAGCAAAGTCTAGTTGCAAATAATTGCCATGGCAAAAGTTTCAAAGATCTGTAGATACAGCCTGTCTTTAACCCTTGAAAGACCTATGCCAGTGATGGCGAACCTTTTCGAGACCCAGTGCCCAAACTGCAACCCAAAACCCATTTATTTATCGCAAAGTGCCAACACGGCAATTTAACCTGAATACTGAGGTTTTAGTTTAGAAAAAACGGTTGGCTCCAAGGCGTGCGTTACTCAGGAGTAAGCTTGGTGGCTTTGCTTTGAAGCATCCATGCAACTCTTCCACAGGGGGAATCACGATCCAAGGAGGGCTTACTCAGAAGCTAGCCCCATTGCCAGCAACCAAGCTTACTCCCAGGTAAAGGATCGCGCTTTAGTTCTTCGCATGAAAATCAGTGGGGTTTAACAGCACTTAACAGGGTTACCTACACTGCTTCCCCAAAATTAGGTCTTAAGTTTAATGCTAATCGAGCCCAGCTCAGGGGCAGTGGCCCAGGCCAGCCTAGATGTGGGGGTGGGGGGGAGACTGTTTGTGCGTGCCCACAGAGAGGGCTCTGAGTGCCACCTCTGGCACCCGTGCCATAGGTTCGCCACCACTGACCTATGCAGTCACCCTACCCCAACTTATGAGGTTTCACTGACACTTTTAAACATGTCTTGTCAACCTTATGCACTTAGAAATGGAAGATGATGGCAGTGCTGATATTCAGAAAATTAAGTCTCAACCCCAGGAGCATGATTTTTTTTCTCTTGAAGTTGTACTGTTTCAGTGTTCTGGAATAAATGACAATGTTTGAAAATAGCAGCTGGCTGTTCAAACAACACCCACCAACCTGAAATTTACAGCTCTTATCAAAACCTTTTTACAACCACAACACATTCCAGTTCTAATATAGGAAGCTGCAGGACGTAGTCCTTTACTGGGCAGTCGTCCAAGACTGTGACCTTCAAGTCCTAGACTTCTAGATTAATCCAGGACTATGCTAGGACACATTACTGTGCTGTTAGAGAGGCTGCAACGTGTCTTGATAATTTAACCGGCCATGTGATGGATACATTCACCATGCAATGCCAAGGGTGTGGCAGAACTGAACAACATGCATGCCCCTTCTTTGTGACACGAGAAGAGCAGCAGCATTAACCCAAGGGAAGAAAGATGCATGGAATTCCCTGGTCCAGTTTGCAATATAGCTGACATGCATGGTGGAATCCCAGAAACATCACCCCTGACAGAAAGCATGGCCAGATTGAAGGGCAAAATATTGGGAGGAAATATTAACTGTCATTGAAAGGCAGGTACATCCCAGTTTTCTGGGAGACAGGAAAATCCATATGTATCTTTGACAGTAAAATCTAAGCGTGCCTCCAGTCTTAGTCCAGACAAAAAGAAGTTCCAATAGAATTTTCTGAGGAATGTTGTGCGTATATTTTGAATATCTATCCAAATCCATATGGACCAGAATAGCTGCTCTGAACAGTAGGCAACACAAACATGGGATATGATGACAACACAATCTTTTAAATGAGCATAAATGTGATATGTTTATGATTTTCCACTTGACTGGCTAAAGCATAAAGTTAAGGAGTCAACATGCAAAGTGTTAACTGCTGCTATTTCATGAAAAGGGTTCACTTTCTCCAGGATTGAAGAGTCTCCCAAAAGTCACTTGATGAAGTTTTAGGAAACTTTAGGAAAGAAAACTTTAGGAAAGTTTTTGGAAACTTGATGAAGTTTTAGGAAACTAAAGTTTTAGGAAAACTTTAGGAAGTTTTAGGTAGGATTCCACCATTCATAGCACAGTAGAACTCTATGAGGAGGTTCAGCACTGTAGACATCTTCTAAAACTTAAGCAAAGCAGAGCTGGGGTGCAAACTCTGTTTATCAATACAGTAGGCTCAAACAATGGCAGACTCCTACAAGTTCTATAGTATCGACTGCTATCACATTCTAAAAGAACTTCAGAAATATTGATCGTACACAACGCAAATTATGAAAGATCTACACTTGCCTAATTCTCTGAGGGCCAGCTGCTCCCAAAACAATTTTATTTGGTCCTTGGTTGCCCTATACAACTTCAAGATGAAAATATGGATAGTTCAAACAAGATGGTCAGTCTCACTATACAATATCCAGAGAAAGAGAAAGAAAACTACATGTCTGCTACTTACCATCACTTAGCAAGACTGAAGGGTTTAAATTCTAACTTGTTTGTTCCACTCAAGTGCCATGGCTAACAGCTACATATTGTCCCTCCCACCATGAAAGTAACTTAGTTTAGCAGTAATTTCTACATGCCAACTACTCATGATGTGATTACATATTTTTGTCTGCCACAACTGAACCTACTAGATCAGGGGTCTGCAACCTGCGGCTCTCCAGATGTTCATGGACAACAAATCCTATCTGCCCCTGCCAGCATGGGAATTGTAGTCCATGAACATCTGGAGAGCCGCAGGTTGCAGACCCCTGTACTAGATTATCAGTCCCCTTTAGTGACCTCCTCCCCTGTTCTAGCACTGGAAGAGAGATTTCTATTCATACAGTTCTTAATTGTTTATTCCTCTTTCCCAACTACTTTCTATCTCCTTGTCTTTTCCTCTATAAACGAAAATGATTCAACGGCTTTAAGCCTTAAGAACACAAAGGTGCCTCAACCCCTAAGTTGTCCCTTTTCAAACTTTTCCTAGGCTATCCTTTCTGAAATGGGGAATCAACCACAACTCAGCAATGAACAACCATATCTGATGCACCATTTTAAAATATTCTTCTATATCCCAAACAGGTGGCTTTCTAACATGGAGGTCAACAGTTCCACTCAGGGAAACAATAAAATGCTCTCTAATTGAAAGAGCACCATTCTGGAGTCCAAACTGTCAACAAATTTATCCTTTCCCTCAGACAACCTAGGGAATTCTATATCACCTGGACATCTGCCAGCATTAGCTTTATATTTTATTTCTAGCTCAACTTTATGCAAGCATTCAGAATAAGTACTTTTACTGGAAAACCAATGTCCTAAATGATATGAACAGTTTCTGAAGAGCAACAGTGGATAATTAAAATAGTAAACCTTTGTCATTTTTAAGAGGTCCACAGAATTTACGAAGGTAGATAAACAGTAGCTAGGGGGGAAGAAATACTTTGGGCAAATACCTTAATGCAAGTTTGTTTTGGAACTGACAAGGTTTTTAAAATATGACTCCTTCGTCCCAAATCACTGATTCTGAAACTTGCAAAGATTAATGAGTCTCGTTTCCATCCTAAGATGGAAATATGTTTTTTTAGAAACCCTAAGCATATAAACGTCCTTTCTGTTTAGATCAACTAGTTTCTGCTGCTGTGACCATGTATTATTCATTTTCAACTGAAAGGAAATGTGTTCACCCTTTTGCATACATCCGTAGACTATGTTTCTGGCCAATAATATTTTGCTATCATACACTTCATTGGCTTATATCTAAGGCTTGGTGACCGACAATTTTTGTCAACTTAGCAACAGGCAAACACTACACCACTGCTGCTCTACCCACCCCACTCATGGCCTCCTAAAGATGCTCATCCACATCCTTCTTTTGGTAACTCTGAAGTGACAAAGAGCAACATGAAGGAGAGTAGGGCTATAGCCATGTGCCACGTGGAGATGGAATATCTGATTAGGGAGGGATTAATCAATGATTATATTTAAATTATATTCAAACAAATTCAGAGCTTTATATGGAAGTTATTATTTTCATCTGAATAATACTTGAAAAAATGCAAAGTCAATTCATTGTTTAAATATAAGAAAAAAAACCAAGGCTCTGAAAACTGTTAACATGCTAATTTTAGCATACCCAAAGAATTGTATGCGGTATGCTGTGGATGTAGTCATCCACCCAACATTTCAACAAAATTTAACTTTCTGTCATGGGGGTGGGGGGGTCACTGATGCACCCCAATGTCACTGTCACTCTTTGTAATATCACCTATCAGTTTATTATTTGACTGATGACTTGGCTTTTAATTTTGATGTGGCCTTCATAGTCAATCAGGGTATTCAGAAATTGCTTTTTTAATGTTTGGATCATAGTACATATTTGTGGTTTTATCCTCCTGCCCCCAGTTTACAAAACAATAAAACATACGTGTACTCTTTCACACAATTCCTTGGGATAATCACCTAAAAAATAATTACAACTTTGAAACTGAAAAGCTTCCCTAATATGGTACTGGCAACAGCATCTATTCATTGTTACTAATCTTATGAGACAATTATGGAAAATTTCTGACAGAAAAATAAAGAGCTGTAAAATTCTTCGATTCACGTTTCTGCTGCAGTCAGCAGAAGGGGTGTCTGTGTCATTTGTTAACGCCTAGCAAAAGCATGCAAAAGCATGAGATGATTGCTGCATTTATTCTTGAAAACAAAGTAGACTGACCCTGTTGCCTATGCTCATATTTCACAAAAGGTTCTCAGAAGTTAACTCATGGATTTGTTTTACTTGTAGTGAATTACACCTAATCATTGACAGTCTTGCAACTACTTCTTGGTATAGTGACTAAGTATGGCAGCCATTTTATTCACAGAAATGCTGACCACTCAGGCTGAAAGACCTTTTCCAATGGGGGGCAGGGCCAGAGCGAGGGAAAACTGCACCCGGGGCATGTGTGCGCCCTGTGCCCCTGCCACGCCTCCGCACCAGCACGTGCCTGGGGCAAGATGCCGCCCCCCCCATCCCCTGGGCACTACACATCTGCTGGGGGGTACAACAGGGAGCAGACAACCCAGGCAAGTGTTATGTAGAGGGGCACATTTGGCCACCTGCCCATTACCGCTGCTTGCCAGCCTGCTGCCGCCATCTAGAAGAGAGTAGAGTTTTGGATTTATATCCCCCCTTTCTCTCCTGTAGGAGACTCAAAGGGGCTTACAATCTCCTTGCCCTTCCCCCCTCACAACAGGTAGGTGGGGCTGAGAGAGCTCCGAAAAGCTGTGACTAGCCCAAGGTCACCCAGCTGGCATGTGTGGGAGTGCACAGGCTAATCTGAATTCCCCAGATAAGCCTCCACAACTCAAGTGGCAGAGCTGGAAATCAAACCTGGTTCCTCCAGATCAGAGTGCACCTGCTCTTAGCCAGTGTTCTTAGCCACTACACCACTGCTGCTCTACCCACCCCACTCACTTGCCACCGCCTCTCACCCACCCTACTTCCCGCTTGCCAGCCCCGCTCACTTACTGTCACTTCTCACCTACCCTGCTCACTGCTCATTTGCCTGCTGCTTGCCTGCCCTGCTCCGCACTAGCCCACACTGCTTGCCTATCCTGCTCACACAGGCAGTTGCCTTAGTTCCTCCATAGAACCTTAGTTCCTCCATAGAACCAGAAAGCTGGACTGGGAAGCTTGCTGCTGCCCCCGTCCTTCCATACCACATCTAAGCAAAATCATTTTCTTTTGCAGTCTAGAGAAGAACAGACACCGGCCTCCCTTCCCTGCCTGAACTGGCTCTTCCGGGGGAAGGGAGGGCAGCACCAAGGCTTGCCCCAGGTGCCGTTTTATAATGGTATACCCTTGCCCTTTCCTGAATGAACGAATGTGTGAATGTATTTAGTGTTGTGGCCATAGGCTGTAACAACATGCACATACAACAGCAGATAACAGACAACGTACAGCATAGCACAAGTTTAACAGAGGAATAATACAATGACCCAATAAATAATAACAATACTCAAAACCTGTTAGATACCAAATAAAGCACTAAAACAATAAACAGTAAACCAAACATGACTGTAAAATCTCATCCAAGATATGTTATCCTAAAATCTCTTTAAAATGTTTCCTGAGGGACAAGATTGTTTCCTTTCCCACTCAAAGACAATCCAGGATTGTGGGGTATTCCAGTGAATATGCCTCATATGGCTCATGTACAGAGGGAGTGGGGTTGGATCCAGCCATCGTTTTCACTCAGTCTCACCCATTTCCCTGCCTTACTTCTACATCTCCCACCGCACATGGCTTTTATACATGCCAATCCCGTGTTCCCTGGCACAGCCTTTCCTGTGGTCACAGGGGATCCCTCCTTTCTTTCTCTCCAGCTCCCCCACCCCCGCAAAAAAAAGATACACTGCGACAGAACTGTTTCAGCCATGTTAGTCCATTGTAGAATTGCTAGGTTCAAGTCGAGCAGCACCTTAGAGGCCAACCCGATTTTCAGGGTATAAAGTTTCAAAAGTCAGAGCTCCCTTCTGCAGATTCCTGATGGATTTTTGACTCTCAAAAGCTCTTGACCCGGAAAGTTTGTTGGTCTCTGAGGAGATACCGCCCTCTAATTATGACTCTGTGTGCGTGTGTGTGTGTGTGTGCGTACCCACGTGCTGACAACAGAAATGGTTAGGATGGATTGTCTTCAGTCTTTGCTTCTCCCAGTCTTGACAAACAGGCAAGAGAAAAAAATTCTGGACTGGCCAGTAAAATTCTGGCAAGGTGGTAATCCTGCATCCAACGTATATACAGCAATGCATTTTACAGGGGTTTTCCAAGGCTGAAAAATATTTATTTCTAATATGATTTATTCCTCGACTTCCAGCTATTCATTCAGCAGGATCCCAGTCTCCAACCAAGGCCAATACCCAGACAACACCATTTCTTGAGATACTTACTTGTTCTGGTCTGTATTTACCACTCGTAAATAATGTTGGGTGACCCCAAATTGCAGTTCTTATGAGTCAAGATTGTACTTAGTATACACAAACCTCAGCACAAACCCACAGCACAGTTTTCCAACTGTGCAGTTACATGATTCTAAGCCCACTGATTCTGTTCTGGACTGTGCAATAGAATTACCTTACTATCAGTCTCAGGACTGATTTCTTCTGACATTTAATAACAACAACAGACTTTTGAACTGGAGACCGCAGCAACAGAAGGGGAGGAACTAGAGATGTAAAATTTCTGGTAATTTTGAAGCCACTGGAAAAACACATCCAAAAGACATCCAAGGCTGCAGGGACAAATTGAGCATCGGAGGTTAAAAAAAATTCCTCTAAATGATGGCTGTATTCTTTGTTTTTATTGCTGTCTCTTTAGCATGCAAAATCCAAGAGAGTGAATATTGAACTCCCTAATTGAACTTATTCCATACAGCAGCCTGATATATTCCAATATGATAATTTTGGCCTACAAAATCAAGCAAATACTTGGAATGTAGATACTAGGAATCTGTACGCATTCATCTGTCGAATCAAGCCACACAGTGATCACCTGGACCCATGCACTGTGGCATAACATGTAATCTGTCTCTTTTCCCCTGGAAGTTCTGCTGCATTCAGAAAGCTCACTTTGCTTCCCTCCACCCTGTCCCTGCAAACTGGAGCGACAGAAATGAGCACTGAAGCATTTTCACCACTGGCATAATTAAAGAGAATGCCCAGAGGGGAGAAAATATTTATCTGGATGTAAAAAGCTGGATGAACTACTGTTCAAAATAGCAAACTATTTTTATCACCAGTCATAGAACTATATGGCACATTAAATTAGTCCAGAGAACTATAATTAGATAACATTGTGTAAGGTACATTGTCTCCTTTGCATTGAGCATGAACTCCCTTTGAGTTTGATTCTTGGTTACACACACATTTTCCCCTCTTTGGTGGTCCCCCTGCCTTCAGATCGGAAAATCCTGATGGTTTCCAAAAGCTCTGAAAGTGCAAGTTTTCATCTCCCTTCACAGGGAAAGCGAAGGAGATCGGAATGTATTTGCCCACACCAAAGCAGCTCCTCCCATTCTTTGGGCCACCATTTTAGAAGGATCAGAAGGGTTTTCCTTTTTTTTAAAAAAAATTACACTGAAGGTCAATCACTTCAGGGATAGACCTTCTGAAATTGACAAGAAATTGACATGATTTAGCAAACTAATGCTAGACTAAAGAGGATAGAAAAAAGGCAGCAAGCAAACAGAGATTGCACAGAAAGAACAAGGAAGTGGCAGGCAGGCAAAATGGCAAATCAGCTCAGCTAGGTACAATTTTACAGGAGGAGAATCCCTGTGTGAACAAAAAACTGCAGGAAAAAGCCACTGCAAAGCAAAATCCACAGGGTAAGTACTGAATGCTTAAATGGCCTTGTATTGGCAGAGCTTGAGCTACAGTGTTTCCCCGAATATAAGACAGTGTCTTATATTAATTTTTGCTCCCAAAGATGCGCTATGTCTTATTTTCAGGGGATGTTCTGTTTGTCGGACATGCTTCCAAACAAAAACTTTGCTATGTCTTACTTTCAGGGGATGCCTTATATTTCGCACTTCAGCAAAACCTCTACTATGTCTTATTTTTCGGGGATGTCTTATATTAGGGGAAACAGGGTAGCAAAGCAAAAATGCACACTTCAAATTACTGTCGACAACCACACTGAGAGCCACATCACCTCTGTGGTGACCACATCCACGTATCACTGCATACTGTGGTATTTTTGTCCTATAGCAACCATTGTAACTGGACTGCTCTGTGTGGACAAGTCATTCCTGTTGCAAATTGCTGCAACAGCTCAATAGTGCAATAGCTGCCAATGTTCAGATGTAGCCAAAACATTGCTCTGAGTAAATCATTACAGAACTTTTCTTTGTCCATTTTCAATTTGCACATGGAGAGGATGGGGAAGAATTTGCCGAAACTAATTTCTTTTTAAATGCCCAGAAAACAAATTGTTCTACAATAAATCTCAGTTAAGTTCTTTAAAGAACTACAACAGCAACATATTCCCTCATTACTAGTTGTTGTCGGAAAACAATTCCACCCACACTGTAGGCGAAGGACCAAATCCTTCCCACTCTGACACCCTCGCCTCTCAAGTGCATGGCTTAAATGCCTCACGTGTTAGTGTTTTTTAAGACTGGCCAGATTTTAAATATGAAGACCAATGGCACAGAAAAAAGCACCCTTACTCATAGATACTTTATGTTTGCATCTGAGTTTCTACTTGCGCGAAGCAGCGAGGCTGCACATGTAGCTGTTTGGCACAGGATGCAGCCTCATTTAAACGTGACACTTTGCGAGCATGAAGTCCTTTGCCCCAACCAGCATTATGTTTAAAATCAAGTCATAGTTACTATGAGGGAAAGTGGCACTGCAGCCTGCTATTAAAAACCCACCAAGCGTCTTCTGAGCTTAATCGATTCAATGGTTGTACCTCAGAAAAAAACAGAATTAAGTACATACTGCACATACAGCCACATTGTGAATCTTGCCCTCCATTCAGGATAAGAAACAGCTACACATCCCACAGGATCCAAAATGTATCTTTCTAAAACAGACGCATCTGGCAAGAGTTAAAGTTATAAACAGAGAGCTGTTTCGGGGCTAGCCAGGTATCGTAACCAAAAAAAAAGGTCCAATTGAGCCAACGGTTTCCCCTGTTCTCTTGTCATCACTGGCTCAGCACTGTTAGTCCAGCCTGCCAAACTGCTAACAACTGGATTTCTTCACCCAAACCGTGCTTTGGAAGGTCCTCAGTCTGTGAAGCCATGACGTAACCAAACAAACTTCTGAGCCACCAGGACTCCCCTTCACATTTCTTACAAAACGCCCCCCTTTCCTCTCTACCCTCATAACCTGACCAGTCTGCCATTTCTGACTTTTCAACAATTTCACACACACTTCCATTCAGGTCGTGTTCTTGTTTATTCAGTGTGCCACGGAGTTTGGCGGGGATTAGTCAAATGTAAGGAGGAACAGGACAGCAGTGCTATATTCCCGTCCCCCCTCCAAAATCCAATCAGCATCTATCCCTTTTCCATTCACCAGGACCAGGTGGTCTTGGGCAGTCCCCCCACAGCAACCTCCACCTGCAGCTAAGGATGGCCAACTGTCTTCTCATTGACTTTTAATCCTGTGCCTCTCACAGCAGCCTGGGCTGCAGGCACCAACTGGTAATAAGCATGGGTTGTGTTGTGTGAAAATCTTCACCTGCTGAAGGCTACGTTAAAGGCAAAGCACCAAGTCAGGCCTCTTTCCGGGTCAGTTGGCAACCCTACGTGCTTTCCTCCATCCTGATGGAGCACCCAACTGAGAAACCTTTTTGCATTCCCTGTTGAGCCTGGGATACTGCAGAGCTGCCCCCTCCCCCAGCCCTCCCCCCCTCCCCCAGGTGCTGGGGGCTCCTTTACCAGATGGCGAGCCTGTCCTTGGGGTACCGCAACCTCTCCACGCAGCCGAGGAAATGGGGCAAGGAGCGCGCAGAGTTCCTGGCCAGGATGGCTAAGAAAACGGTGGGCTTCTGCAAGGCGGACTCCGGCAAGGGATCCGGATGGGGAAACTCCTGCGCTTCTTCCGTGCAGCGGCTCCTCTGCAGCCAGAAGGATGAAGACAAGTAGAGAAGCCCCAGCAGCCGGATCGAGGCAGGGCTGGAAGGGAGAGCGAGGATCGCAGCCATGTTTCCTTGGAACCCCCCAAAAAATCCGGGGAGGGGGAGAGAAAAATCTTCCCGGTGGCCGCGCAAGGCCAGCAGGGGCTGCGAGAGGACGAAGCGAAAAAAAGCTCCAGGC
Source organism: Sphaerodactylus townsendi (assembly GCF_021028975.2). Classification (NCBI taxonomy): domain Eukaryota; kingdom Metazoa; phylum Chordata; class Lepidosauria; order Squamata; family Sphaerodactylidae; genus Sphaerodactylus; species Sphaerodactylus townsendi. Next base: position 2,697,909 of record NW_025950341.1, on the reverse strand, counting down.
GTACCTGTGGAACAGGCTGAAAGGGAAGGAAAGGAGAGCGGGCTTGCAGGCTCCGCTCGGATGGCATGCGTGCGTCTTGGAGTGCTTTTGCGAGCAGAAGGAGGAGGAGGCTGTCGCTCCTTTGCAAATAGGCGGATTGGTGGCGGCAAAGTGGCCGCCAATCCCCTTTGCTTTCCATTCTTGGGAGCAAGTTAGCAACAAACAAAGCTGGCTTTCTCTCTCTTTCTCTCTCTCTCTCTCTCTCTCTCTCCCAGCCTTCAATCAACGTCACTTTGTAATAATAATAAAGTGGGGAGGGGGGGAGGGGGGCAGAGAAAATACCAATTCAAGCATCAGGGTAAAAAGAGCGTTCACACAAATGGGAAATTGCAGGGGGAGGGGATCTCAGGCCGCCAGCACCTTCCCCCTATGCCATGGAATGAGGACCGAAGCCCTGTTCACCTTTGGGATAAGGGATAGGATGCCCCTAACATCCTGCATGTGGGCATCTGTGTGCCAAGAAGGAGCCAAGTTGTTGCAAATTAAACTGGGGGTCTGCATAACGTAACGACTATCCAGCGCACCACATACACATAGCAAAATCACGTTGTAAGGTGTGAAAATGACACACCCACCGGCTCTCCTTCACAAACCTTCTTCTGTGAGACTACGGGTTGCCCACACCCCACCAGCACCAGCACCTGTGGTAGGGTTGCTAGTTCCAGGTTGGGGAACTCCTGGAGATTTGGGGATGGAGTCTGGGGAGAACAGAGACCTCGGTGGGGTACAGTGCCACCAAGTCCACCCTCCAAAGCATCCAGCTTCTCCAGGGGAACTGATCTCTGGAAATTAGTTTTTAAATCCAGGCTATTCCCAGGCATCCAGGTTCATCTATATGTTGTATTTGTGTGTCTATGCACAGGGCCAGTTGTCCAGCCAGCCCACCAGTGCCCGATTTAGATGAAGAGAGGCCCTAGGCTATTCCACTTTTGAGGCCCCTCTCAATCCCTACCCTCATGACCAGAGGAAGATGGAAGAGAGTTTAAACAAAACTGAGTAAAGCCAGACGACAGGTGTTTAAAACTCTGCAATTCACAATTCCTCCTCTAAAGGACATAAGCTGTTATTGTTAAATACTGTAGTGCTTGGGGGGGAAATGCATAAATGTTAAAATTAATGGGGTGCTGTGTGGTTTCCGGGCTATGGCCGTGTTCTAGCAACATTCTCTCCTGACATTTCGCCTGCATCTGTCGCTGGCATCTTCAGAGGATCGACAATACATGTTAAAATTAACATTGTAAAAAACGTGCAATAACCAAACTTTGTAACTATTTTGTGGAATCAGCAGGAATGTTTAGGAAAATTAAATTGTAAGTTTACTGTTATACTCTTTTTAAAAAACCTTGTCAAAAATATATCTCGCTAGCTCGGCCAGAGGCTCCCAATATATTGAGGCCCTAGGTCAGTGATGGCGAACCTATGGCACGGGTGCCAGAGGTGGCACTCGGAGCCTTCTCTGTGGGCATGCACACACAGGATTTGAAAATCACTCCCCACACACACACATCTAGGCTGGCCTAGCCCACTGAGCATGATGTGCATGCACCACGGTGAGTAGGGAGGACTTGGCTGGCAGGCCTGGTGCTTGTGCTCCGGGTGGCTGCTGCCCAAGGGGGTGTGTGTGCAGAGGAGGCAGAGATGCTAGAGAGGCACAGAGCGGTGCTACAGCAGGCTGGCCCCTTCTTGAGTGGGGGGGGGAGGTAGACGGAGCCAACCGATTTTTTCTAAACTAAAACCTCAGCATTCAAGTTAAATTGCCAGGTTGGCACTTTGCGATAAATAAGTGGGGTTTGGGTTGCAATTTGGGCACTCGGTCTCAAAAAGGTTCGCCATCACTGCCCTAGGTAAATCCGGTACTGCAGCCCACCCAGCACAGTAACCTTGTTAGGACACTTCAAACTTATATGCAGTCTCACCAGAGAGTACGGTTGAATTCTGTAATTATTGACATAATAGTGGTATGGTTCTTATCTAGATACAGGGATTACCAGGAGCGACCAGGTCTCCATGCTGACTGGTTTATCAGCCCCTGCCAGTATGGCCAATTGGCCATGCTGGCAGGGGCTGATGGGAATTGTAGTCCATAACATCTGGAGTGCCAAAGGTTCGCCACCACTGAATTACAAGCATTCAGTTGGGCTATAAACCCAACTAGCAAGCCCCTTCACTGGAAGGCAGTGCTATCCACCTAGTAGATTCCTATTAATCTCCCCCACACAATCCAGAGTTTACTGCCAGATCTGGTGTACATCCTAACATTAAATCCACTGGTTTAGTTACAAGTCAACTGGCTCAGAAAAATCACCTGTGTGATGCAGTGGTTTCATGTGGGATAGCAAGTTTCAAATCTACTCAACCGTAAAATTGTGTCTCAACCTAACCTTCCTTGTAGAGTTGTTGCAAGCATTTTTTAAAAGTATAGCTCCTCAGGGAACAGAATGGGGAAGAAACTTACATTCACGTGAGGCAGTTTTGTGTTTTAAAAATGTCTAAAAACCTGTTTGCATGGCGCACTTGTTCTCACACAGGCTTTTAATTAACATTCTTTGGAAACCCAAAAGGAGCTTTCTCAAGGTTGCCAATTTGTAGGATTATTTTTAGGAGGTTCTTAAGCAGAACACAGTTTGAGAACTTCTTTCTTGTGACATAACACTGAAAGGGCCAATAATTTGCCTTCAGTTTTGGTAGAAAGGGCTACAATGTCAAGGCTGGGGCACATGTGAAATCAGGCAATTGCCATGGCTTTTGTGTATGTACGTATGTGTTTTATGTGCCATCAAGTGCCTTATGACTTATGGCAACCCTATGAATTAATGACCTCCAAAATATCCTATTATTAAAAGCCTCGTTCAGGTAGGAAAATACCAGGTAAGAATATATCTGTTCCTCAGTTCTCCACCTACAGTGTGGGTATAAGAATACTGTCCTACTTTACAGAGTTGTTTGAAAAATGTTTGTTAAAATCAGTATGGGGTAGTGGTTGAGAGCAGGTAGACTCTAATCTGGAGATCTAGGTTTGATTCCCCACTCCTCCACCTGAGCAGTGGACTCTTATCTGGTGAATTGGATTTGTTTCCCCACTCCTACGCCCAAAGCCTGCTGGGTGACCTTGAGCTAGTCATAGTTTGTTCAGAACTCTCTCAGCCCCACCTACCTCACAAGGTGTCTGTTGTGGGGAGAGGAAGGGAAAGCAGTTTGTAAGCTACCATAAGTCTCCTTACAGGAGAGAAAGGTGGGGTGTAAATCCAAACTCTTCTTCTTCTTTGTATACTCCAAAATGACAATATTCTAACCATAAAACACTAATATTATTATTAATAAAAATGAGGATCATACTTATTGACTGGTGAAAAAAAGGAGAAGGGAAGAGCAAACAGGAACCTGAAGTTGTTATAGCATACAGAATTAGGGTTGCCCACTCTTTTGTCACCTGTTTCCTGTGCCATTAACAGCAGCTTGGTTTCCAATTGTTACTGCCCAGGAAAATAAACTGGGGACTTCACATTCTCCCTTTAAATCCATGCCAAAGGGGCTGGATTTAAAAGAAGAATCAGTGGAAATTTGGGGAATGCCTGCTGTCAGGGGTGCAATTGTTAAGCTAGCAGCACCAAACTTTCAGGGTATCTTTAGGAGACTCTCCTTCTGATACCACCCAGGTTTTGTGAAGTTTGGTTCAGGAGGTCCAAAGATATGGACCCTCAAAGCTGTAGCCCCCATCTTCTATTAGTTCCCATTGGAAACAATGGGGGATGGGGCACCCCTTTTGGGAGTCCATAACTTTGGACTCCCTGAACCAAACCTCACCAAACCTGGGTGGTATCATCAGGAGAGTATCCCAACAAATCCCTGAAATTCCGGTGCTACTAGTCTAAAAAATATGCCCCCTGCAGCCCAAAAACTGAAAAAACACTAAAAATACAAAAAAACCCCACAAACAGCGGGCGGAGCTTTGGACATGTAAGGCCGGGGGGTTGAACCTGGGAAAAACCCCCCCCTTACCTACATCCTTGCCCCACCCCATGGTTTGTATTCCACCCTACACATGTTACATTTGCCCTATGTGGAATTCCATCAGACTTCCAAAGAACTGTGACTAGCCCAAGGTCACCCAGCAGGAATGTAGGAGTCCACCAGATAAAAGTTGGCCACTCATTGGAGGAGTGGGGAATCAAATCCGGTTCTCCAGATGAGAGCCCGCCTGCTCTTAACCACTACACCTCGCTGGCTCTCTTAGGGCGTGCAATCCAAGATGTCCCTGTTGTAACCCCAGAGCTGATTTCTCCACATCAGCAACAGCTAAAGAGGGAGTAAGGCTTTTTCTCTGTCTCTTGCCCCCACCCCCAGCAGGCAACCCTGGAATACCAAGATTTGGGGGAAATAGTAAGGTGGAAGAGGTCTGGGGATGATCCAGGCACTGATTTGTGTATTGAGGGGACTGGTATGGAGAGGGTTGAATATTGCTTCTTGCCCCCTGCTCCACCAAAAATTAAAATCTGCCTTAGCCTTTAAAAACAACCCTTAAACATTTATTACAACAGTTCAACGATGGCTGTAAATTTAATATTTTTGAATCCATGAATAATTATACTTACATAGGCCATCATATAAAGTGTGAGTGTAAATAGAAGCCCATGCATTGATTTTTTAAATTTTTAGATGTATAATCATCTGTGAACATCTCTTGCCTTGAAAACCTTACAAGGTCTCCATAAGTCAGCTGCAACTTGATATCGCTTTCCTCCACTACCATATAACGTTGCGTCTTCATTTAAACAAAAAAAGTTTTAAAAAGTTAAAGCACTGGTTTTTACTCAGAAGGCGGGCGGGGGGGGGGGGGTTTAACCCACAACTCCTTCATAATAAAAACCAGCTCTTTTACTGAGGCTTCTTCAGGCTTACATTCTTATAAGGGAAAGCGGAACCTTCGTGCTTGTTCGTATGTTTCTAACCGTGCCCGAAATACTGAGACACTGGCCGGAGCGAAGCTGCGAGGCACGAGTATCCAGAATGGAAGAAGCGCATAGTAGTACTTTTGGGCTCGAAATTGCAAAGAGTAGCGGTCTGTTATTGGGGGACTCCGGTTTGTCTGATCAGGAACAGGACGCCCCAGAACCTGGAAGATGGGACCTCCGAAAAGACTGGCTGGCTGCTCATCCTACGGTTGGTGATGTGAAGTTGTCCGGGTCCGCTTTCCCTGTTCAAAGCAACTGTCCTCGAAATACTATACCCTATCGGAGATTCTGCAAGGCGAAGCCTCCTCTTTAGTGTCCCATCCCTGCAAAGAAATATCGGCAAACTTCCATAGAGTTGTATAGGGCACAAGGCTTTTTTGAAAGCGATGCTCTGACTTGCTAGAGTTGTCTAAGAGCATGTGCAGAGGGCAGAGCAGCCTTGATCTGCTTTTTCAATCTAGCAAAAATAGCAAGTCGTTGCCTTTCTCAGTTTTTGTTAAAAAGCGTTCCTGGATGGAAATAGGAGTTTCTGTAACGAGTGGCTTTGACCATAAATGGAAATTTATTCTGTGCCTGGTACATTTTGTAGTCCTTTGGTGTGATCTAACAGGAGAGGGGATACTGCCATATCAGGGTTCCTCCTGGATCACTCCCCCCCCCCTTTAGATTTGTGTCTATCTCCTTGCTGTCATAGGAGAAGTAATGGGTGTGGGGAAGCAAGCACCAGTGGTTTAACTGCCCTGTTGCACCTGCTGTTGCTGGCAGTGGAACTTTTACGGCATTGTTAGGGCAACCCAATATACTGCCTCAATGATTTTTAAAAAATGTATGCAGATGTTCAGGTGTAACTGCTATCATTTTATTATTTTACTCCCTTGGTTTTTTTTAATCAGATTTTTCTGTAGACCTAGAGTTGCTCTTGGGTTTGTAGGAAATTAAATCGTGGCCTTAGCTGTATGGGGTTTCAAATCAGAGAGAGAGAGAGCTGTCAAATTGCTTCCAACTTATGGTGGCCCATAACATCCTTGCTCAGGTCTTGAAAACTGAGGGTCATGGCTTCTTTGATTGAGTCAGTACATCTCCTGTTGGGTCTTTTTGGCTACCCTTGACTATTAGAAGTGGCAGCGGGAATACATGTGTTAAGGAGCATATCCTTGAATCTGAATGAGCGTGAAGGGACCGCATGGTTGATATAGTGTGTGCAGCCACTTTCTCTTCATTTATCATCACTGATATCACTATTCTAGGGCTATCCAAAAATTAACAAGAAACCCAGCTCCGTACGTAGACTTTGAAGAGGACTTGGGGAGGGGAATAGCATACACACTGAATTCAGAAAACTTATAAGTATCATCATAAAGGAATAGAATAGAATAGAATAGAATAGAATAGAATAGAATAGCAGGATTGAAGAGACTGATGGAGACATTTAGTGATTCATGGTGTTACTAAACAAAAAGACAAATGTCCCAGGTCAATTCTCTTTGGATGACAGTAAGAGTTACTCCACTCTAAATCTATTGATGCCAGTGGCCTGGGCTGGAATAACTCTGCATAGGATTGCACCGGCGCTGTCTAACTTTTGGGGGACATACAGAGTAATTACAGTACATTTAGGTGATAAAATATATATTTACATTCCTTTATTTGTAGTAGTTACTCTGTGTTTTTCTGAATGTCCTAGATGCAAACAGAGACCTCAAAGAAACCCAACATTTTAAATTGCTTTTAAAAATGGCAGGCCCATGAAACTGGATTGATACAGAGAGCATGTAATGCTTCACTGGTAAAAGCATTTTTAAAATTTGTTTCCTCAATTATTTTTAAAATATAGGCCTCATTTAGACTTGGATGTACTCTGTCCATCATTTCTTGGTGTTTGGTCTCTCCGTATATGGCACCCAGCCTATGACTGTATGAACTGAATGCAATCAAAAAGCACTTGTCTGAGGTAATACAAAAGAAAATACAATTTCCTGATGATGATTACATTTATACAACTATAAACAAGAGTAGCTAAAAAGAAAAACTCCCAAATTGCAAAGGAAAGTAGACACTTAAGAGAAAATTGTATTATTATGTTTTATTGTATTTTGTAAACTGCCTTGAATATGGCTATAGGAAGACTGGTATAAATATTTTAATTAATAAATATTATTCATAATAAATGCTTAAATCATGTCACCTTTTAACAGTGTAACAATTAAACATCTTAAAATTCAATTTCAGTTTAAGATGTCAAAAATCAAGAAAGTGTTTCCAAGTTGTCAGAAATGGTCGTTTAGGTGCCTTCCATCTTTCAGATAAATATTTTCACTGAATCTCAAAAAATTATCCATAAATCAGATTTTATTTATCTGGTTTGTGATGCTTTTGTTTAAATTTACAGTTCTGGGTTATTAACATCTGTTTGCAAAAATAAGATCTAAAACCATGCTTATAACCTCTCTTGTGTCTTGGAGATTTAACAGTGAAATGAAAGTTCTTTTATGAGCTGTTCATATATGCAAGTCATTCCTTGATGTTTCAGAGTTCAGATTACATATGCTTGTCCAGATGAGGCTAATGATCTCATAATTAAGTTCTGGCAAACCAAAATTGGATACTATATAACAAGACAATTTAATTTTCATTTATAAATTACTATTTTGGATTTGTCTGTTCACCTTGTTGTATCTACAGCTGAGAAATATCTGTGGTTTGAAAACTCAACATCTTCCAAATCTCTTTTCTTCTTGATGTGCCAAAAAGTTCTACTTGCACAAACAAACAAGTAATCAAAAAAGCTTTCAGGCAAAGTTAAGTTGTGGTAATTTTCCACCCTTAAAACACAGGGCATCCTCAACTTCAGTACTGTCCTAGAGTGAACTGAGTCTTAGGACTCGCAATTTAAGAACAATAATGCTGAACAGCAATGTTTAAATAGTACCAAAAAGTTTCTACAGTGGCAATAAAACAGAATCAGTAAGGATTACTGAGGGAAGGGAGATTCAGACACATTAGCATCAAAGCACCTGGCATCGAAATGTCAACAAAGATGAGCCCTTTGCAGATGTTCATTTTTTTGTGCAAGAACCATGAATGGAACACTAGATTTTCTGAAGTATGCATTTGCATGTAGCAAAGTTGTACATGCATGGAAAAAATGCATATGTTGCCCACACAGCAACTGCATGCAGCTGGACTAAGTACCTTAGTTTTAATTAATTAGTTTATTTCTGTTCTGTCACATCAGTTGATATAGGCCAATGGTCCCCAACCTTGTTGAGGCTATGGGTACCTGTGGAATTCTGACAAAGGGTAGTGGGCACAACCACAAAATGGCTGCTGCAGGAGGCAGAATCAGCCGCAACATACCAAGAAGTGAGATTATGGATAACTCTATCAGTAACTCTTGTACATTTGAAAGTGTATTTGATGATGTATTTGATGATTCACACAATACACGAGAGAATTTTTCAGAAGAGTGTTGTTAACCTTTATTTAAACATAGATAGCAACTGCTGTGAGCCTTTTTGCAGTGTATTTTGTACTGGTATTCACCATGTGCACTGATCCCCACTTAATTTATATGGTACAGTCAGAGAGAAGCAGAAAGGCCTAAGAACAGGGGAGCCACCTGACTGGCTGTGGCCTCCTGAATTCTAAGTAACTGTATGATGCAGAAGGGGGAGGAGATTAACTCCCTGAGAGAATAATTTGAAAAGCTATTTGGTCTTGAGCATTCCTGCGTTTAGTGCTGTCTGCCTTAATTTTGTGTGAAAAACTAAACATCTATGAGGGAAGTAGTCAACAGTTGATTATGCAGAGAAGACTTACTTGGGACTCTTCTCTCTGCAGCGGGCTTGCAGAGGGCTCTCTTCACATTTCTCTGTTCACACACAAGGAGGCAGCCCGGTGCCTGCCCTGCAACTGCTTACTGAAGTCTCAACCAGTTTCTCCTTGCTGCTTCTCTCAACTCTGCCCATCAACAGCATTTAAGACAGAGGTGGGATTCAGCCGGTTCACACCGGTCCTGCAGAACTGCTAGCTAGTGTTTCATTTAGTTCGCCGAACCGGTTGTTAATCCCACCACTGATTCCTTAGCATCCAGTGACTGAACCTCAACATCCCTCCTTAGCAGAGGCGTAGGGCCCATGGGAACATCCGGGAACATGGGCAGGACCCACTCAAGTCACGTGGGGGGCAGAAAATTGCCCCCACCCACTTCTTGTCTAACTGGGCCTGCCTGGGTTAATGAATAAAGTCATTGGGCATACTTCACCTTCTGGGCGTGTTACAGGGCTGAGGGGAAGTGCTTTCAATCAAACACTTCCATTTTCTGAAGCTCCTCAGTCCCTGAAGAGGAAAAGGCATGAAAAAACTGACAGGACAAGTCATTGAGTGGTTCCCTACCTGAAGAGGATGTGTGTGTGGGGGGGGGGGAGGGGGAGTCCCATCACAGATGTCTTTTAAATGAACATATTATTCAATTTCTCTCTCTCTTACATACAGCTTACCTTCAGTCACTCAGTGAAGATCCTTGTATTATGGAGACAGCTGCTGCCAAAGCAGTGTGTTTTTGAATTGGACAGTCATCTCCAATGTCTAATCAGAATCTTTGCTGTGCAAAAGATCCACCTGGCCATGCCACCTTTCTAAAAGCACTTGGCAGGGACCAGAAAACACGTTAGCAGACGTCATGGTGTCCATTACACTGGGGACCCTGATGTAGGCTAACAGTAAGTCCAGAACCCCATTTTTACATACTGCATTCTGTAGAATATTCCCCCATGCACACACATTCTCCCAGCATCCTTGGAAGAGAAGTGAGATTCTGTGACAGTGACGCTGGGATTCCTTAGCAGACATGTCACCGTAAAAGGGATTCCAGCAATATTGAAAGTCTGAAAACCACTAATGTGGATGGCAAGAGTAATAGTTGTCTGAATTTAGTGATCTTTCAAACAGTGACGTGGTTTGATTATGCCACAAAACCATGGTTTATTTTTATCAGGATTAAGACTGCAGATGGCCAATTAAATCTTGGTTTGCCTCAACAAATGACGGTTTTATCATATTTTCTCTGTACTTTGTGAGCCAGAATTCTGCATCCTGTGAGCCAGAATTCTATACTCTGTGAGCCAGAATTAAAACAAGATGTCGGTATTTGCATATGAGAAAAATAATTGTTAAGACTAAATCCAATTAATTAATTAACTTTGAACCATGGTTCCAGACCTGATGACAGACCCTAACTATGTTATGTTTGTATGTTTACATGTTTTTGCTGAATTGTATCAATATTTTAACACCATTTAAAACATTTAAATGGTTGGATGTTCAATGCTTAGGGACTCTATTTTGGTGGAAAGACAGCATAGAAATGTTTTAAATAAATAAAAATAAATAATCATAGAGTGGCTTGTGTTCACACAGTCACTCTGGACCTAACTGATAACTCACCTAGCCTGTGTCATCTCAAAAGTTTGATATAATAATTATGCTAAGATAATAAGAACAAAATAAAGAAAAACAGCAATGGATAAAATAATTAAACCATAATTTTGTGTGTTGTCAGGACAGAACCATTATCTTAAATGCAGACTGAAATTAATCTCACAAAGCTCTGCTTCCTGGGCATAAAAGCAATATTCTAGATTAGGACAAAAAAAAACCTCCTATAAAGCCTCAGAAAGTGTTCAATAAATAAAAAGCTGGTCAATGCAGTCAGTTTAAATGGACTAATCTGAATTTATCAGATTAAATGTGCATAAGCTTTTAAAGTTTTGCAGAACTTTCTACAATAGTTCTCTGTACCAGGGCAGTGCTCACATATCTTTATCAGGATGTGGCACTTACTCCATGAGCTGATGTGCTTTTTACTGCTACAACCCTCTTAGGAGTTCGGCATGTTGAAATAGAGTTACTTTGGCCAGTTGGATAATACAAACAGTCAGGCGTCTGGAAAAGCATTAGCTTGTTTAAGCCTATAAAGGGCAAAATTTGCATCTCAAGTATTTAGCTTTTTGGCTTTTAATTCTCAATATACAGAAGGATCAGACTCTATAAAGTGGCTGATGCATTTTACTGTGCCAAGCACAACAGAGACTCTATACTTTTCCCTCAGAATATTGCTGACAGACATTACTACCACACAGAGGCATCTTGGGGGGAAATGGTGCCTGAGGACAACACCTCCTTCAGGTGCCCCCCTGTCCCTCCCACCCCCACACTTGGAGGGGGGCTTGGGGGTGACTCTAACCGCCCCCACACACTCTACCTCCCCACGCTCAGGCAGGACTCAGGGGCAGGGGGTGGGGGCAGCTCAAACAGGCACTGCAGCGGCAGGCCAGCTCCGCCCCCCCCCCGAGCCCCCCCTCCCGGTCAGGCGCCACAGCAGCAGGGCTTTCTGGTGCCATGAAGGGCTTCCTGGTGGCAGGAAGGTTTGTTTTCTGGCAGCAGACTGGCTGTCTTTAGGTGTCTTCCCCTTGCCGACCCAGCTCTTCCGAGCCGGGTTGGCGCAGGGGAGGAGGGGTTGAGGTGATTTCTCCCCCCCCCCGCTGTTGCACCTGGGGTCATCTGTCCCCCCCCCCCCCATCCTCATGGGCAGTACACCTCTGCTACCACTCTAGCTATGCATCTCAGGATCTGCAAGGCTTAAACATCATAGGAGACTTAACCTAGGGATTGATCTATGACAGCGTGTGCTCAAGATTAGGAGATCCCTTCAGGCATTGAAGGGATTGGAGTTGTACAGTATCACCCATTGCTAGTGACATACAGTATGAAGTTTCTGAGTTGGGGAATGGGAGATGAATACTGGTCATCTCCCATTGCCTGGTCAACAGATCAGCATTGTTTGCCTCTTGCGTTTGGGATTGATTTCTGCTTAATCCATGGCTCCAGCAGCAGCTCTTGTTCCCATTCTGGTTCCAGTATGGACTTCCATGCCTTGGCTGGAAAATGTCCATTCCAGGCCTGTATTTGGGTATGGCTTCCCACACCCCCATCCAGGTATTCTCCAGAACACAGGAATAAAATAGTCTGTTTTCCAAAAGACTCACAAGAAAACTTAGCTTGTTTCTGTGCAATGCATTTAGTGCAATAGTTCTTCCTTCCCGCAAGCCCCAAACCCTGCACACATACACACATTGACTCTTTAAAATGCTTATTTGGAAAGAAAAATTTACTGTTTTTTTAATTGCCTGTAAGTCTTTCAACAGGCTGTATCTAGCAATAAATTCTTCAACAGGCTATGTATTTTGTTTTATTTTTTCCAAAAGAATTTGTGCATGTTGTGCTTTGCTTGGGTTTCTGCCAGAAGTCTCTGGAGTCTGTGGGAAAACATATCCAAAGCCTGTGGATAATGTTCAGCTTGCATTTTATTCCATGCAATATGATTTCTCCCACACTTCCTGCAAGAGACCCATTACTTGCTTTTTGTGTGTTTCAGCTGACAAAGATGATGTCATTGGATGTGGCTGACAGCGGCTGTGTGTATACCGCTTTCTTAGTATACTTGGACCTCTTAGAAGGTAAGCTAATTAAGGTCCTTTCTCAGGGCAATCTCTGAAATAAACTAAGACATTTTGTTCTGGAATAAGAAGAGTGCCAAGAATGTCATTCTTGTGCTGGAAGGAAATGCATATGCATCTTGAACCCACGTGAAGCTGGGATTTTGGAACCTATCCCCAGGTCCACTTAGCCTCCATAATATTGGATTTACAGCCCAATCCAAATTGGGTGGGGAAGGGGCTGAAGCAACTCCTGAAAGTGGTGGGGGGCCACGCCAGTAGATTTGCCCTCTGCAGGTCTAAGTGTAGCAGAGGGGCAAATATGCCAGCAGGCAGCCAGTGCAGCCCTCTAAGTGGCACTGAGCGCTGTGTGGCCCTGCCAATGTAGTGGAGGTGTTATGGAGGCATTGTCCTGTTTCACTGTGGCATGGGACTCTGATTTACGCCACCCTTTTGGTGGCATAACTCCATGTTGCTCAATGCAGGGCTTTCTGGTGGCAGGGAGGTTTGTTTTATATTTTTGCCTCCCTGCACTGCTGAAAAGCCCTCTGGTGGCAGTGGGGCAGTATGGCAGCAGCACTGTCCCTGCTCAACCAGGTCTCTCCCGGAGTGTTTGTACACAAAAATCTCAACAGTTGTATGTAATCTGTTTAGTCCCATGTTTATTAGAAGGGCACTGGAAGGGGACCTGGGAAAGTCCTGATCCTCTATGTTCCATGAAGTTTCATCCAGATCTTTATAGGCTTCTTGTTGATTTCATTGGAACATGATAGCTATTGCCACTCGTTGAGAATCAAAGTGATGGGTTGCTAAAGAGAGCTTAGCTGGTATTGCCCAGGAGAATGGCATGTGAGCTTTTCAGAGGCAAGGGAAAAGAAAAATGTACTAGCAAAGTGCTGTCTTTGAATATCAAATTGTTAAAAGGTTGTAAGGGTGAAAATAGGTCCATAAATGGGTCCATAACATAAATGGGTCCATAACATCTGATTGCTGTTTATTTTCATTTTGGTCTGGTCTCTAATGTACCACTCTGCATTGACCGTTGCATCAGCTAGAAACTGGCATGAGGTCTCCTATGTTGGACTCGCAGAATTCCAGCTGATATGTCTTCATGGGCGTGAGAGAGAAACTGATGATTTACAAGTAGTGGTACCAACTCCAGTCCATGTGTCGTTTAGTCATGAGAGGTAAGTAAGTATTCATGGAGCACTTTGCCTTTGAGTTTGCAGCTAGACAAAACTGAGGATGTTCAGAGCTGATTTCATGTTGTAGTTTTGCTCTGTCGACTTGTAGAAGCCAGATGCATTGTTGATAAGATTTCCGGTAGCTGTGGACATGGATTCAGTGGTCTGCCCAGCTTCTTGTACTTCCACATCACTCTTTTATGCAAAACAAAATGAATTGTTTTGCACAGTTAATACATTTTGCAGAATTTAGCTTTTCTCGAGGCACAGTGTAGAGTTCCTTGGTTCGAATTTTGAGAGAAAGACAAGAGAAAAAATATATATGAAGATCAAGTAATAGTAAATGAGAAATAGGTGAATTTTGGGGAAACATTCCTAATTTTAAAATATTTCAGACTTGTGCATAATAAATAGAAGAAGCAGATTCATATTGTTAGGGGGCAAGGATGTTAATATGCAAAAGGATCACATAATTCTCTCTTTTTTAACTTGTTTGCAGGGCCATTTCAAACAGTTACATCTTGTTAAACCAGCTGAAGTTAATGGACTTAGATGGTTCTAACACTATGTTGTCGGTGTTCTGACTTTGAGAACAGTTGTTTGGTTGTGCATAGGACTTTAAGCCTACTGAACATTCAGTAGCAATTTACACTTAAGACTTCATAAATGGAGCACTGAAGGATATATTCTGAGCTCAGGATTATGACCTAGAACACCCCTGTTGCCGTCGCCTTTAGACTTTAGACATGTTTCCTCCCTCTTCAGGAAATTTAGGAATACCTACCCTGTTTCCCCGAATATAAGACATCCCCGAAAAATAAGACATAGTAGAGGTGTTGCTGAAGTGCGAAATATAAGGCATCCCCCGAAAGTAAGACACAGCAAAGTTTTTGTTTGGAAGCATGCCTGACGAACAGAACACAGAAAAATAAGACATCCCCGGAAAATAAGACATAGCACATCTTTGGGAGCAAAAATTAATATAAGACACTGTCTTATATTCGGGGGAACACGGTACCTGCCTCTTGTTTTATATGAATGATTGTTTAGTGTCTAGAGTTGGCGGCTCGGCCCGTCCGAACCCATGGTTTGGACTGAGCCCCCCCATCCGAACCCATGGGGTTCGTCCGAAAAAGGAAAAAAGTTTTTAAAAAGGAAAAAAACCCAGCTGGCAGGAATCACAGCTCAGCTGGGGGGGGGGGAATTGTGCTGTCTTGCATACAGTGCTGTTGTACAGAGTTTTCAGTATTTCAATTCACTTGTCTGGAATTCCTTGCTGGAATGGAGAGAGTTCTGAGAGAGCTGGGATTAGGCCAAGCTCACCCACAGGGACGTTGGAGTCTCTGTTGTGTAATATTTCCAGTTTAAGTGGTTTTCCGAAGTGTGGCTTATGGTTTTCTGACTGGCCCACTGTTGCATGTTGTTTTTGTGTCTGTTTAGTAGCAGACTCAGGGCCACAGTGTATTTTATGGTGTCTGGCAACACTTTTAGAGATGGAGGAGGCTCTGTAGGAGTTAGGGATCTGTGTGGGCAAGGGAGATGGTGGAAGAGTTCTGAGATACCTCAGTGAACAACTGGTTGTGGGGGGTTTTCATGGCTGTGTATATTATGTGTATTTGTGTATATTATGTGTTTTTATGTGTAAAAGAGTTGTAAGGGTGCAATAAAGGTTAAGTAACACTTCAATGAATTCTTTGTGCGACTTCCTCCTTTTGAGAAATCACTGTGGTATGAGGGAATATCATATCAATAGAAATTGCTGTCACATGGCTAATTCTTGCAAGTGTTGTGTGTGTTCTGGCCTGTGTGTTTGGGGTCTGGTAGTTGTTGCTCCCCTCGTTTGAGCTGCATCTGTGGCTGGCTGGCATCCTCAGAGGTGCTTGAAGGTGCCCTAAGAAGCCAGCCACAGAAAGAGGCTTGTGTGCCCAAGCAACCAGTTCCAGCAAGCATTGTGTGTGTTCTGGAATGTGTGACCGGGTTTGGTTGGTGTTGCTCCGCTCGTTTGTGAGATCCTTTGTTCTGCACAGTGACTTTGCTGCATTGCTGTCAATGTGGAGTTTCTGGTGGAGGGCTGTGGGGTGCACATTTCTGCAGGTACAGTCACAAAACTTTCAGGGTATCTTCAGGAGAGTCTCTGGATGACACCATCCAGGTTTGGGGAACTTTGCTTCAGGGGGTTCAATGCTATGGGCCCCCAAAAGGGTAAGGCCCAACTCCCACTGCCCCCTGAAGCAAAGTTCCACAACGTTCTCTTTTGTTTATGATTTCTGAAGTTAAAAAGGCTGATCTTTAGCAAGATAACTGTTCATATAAAGTGGCGCACAAAGTTACATTCTGCTCGTTACTCTGCAAACAGGATTATGTACGAATATACCCGTTGACTTTCAATTTGGTGGTACAGTTAGGCTTGTCAACCTCCAGGTGGGGCCTGGAGATTTTCTGGAATTACAGCTGATCTCCAGCCTATGTAAATCAGGTCCCCTGGAGAAAATGGTGGTCTTTGTGGCAAGCCTATACCCTGCTGAGGCCCCTACCACCCCAGTCTCCACCTCCAAATCTCCAGGAAAACCTAGAGCTGGCAACCGTAAATACAGTGTTGTGCCCTTTTTGCAAGGTGGATTTTGAAAATGAGAGAGCTGAAGTTTTTCAAGGGCTAGTGTTTGGATCTTGTATCAGTTTTATTTCTATTGTGTGAGTTCTAATTATTTATATTCCGCTTTTTTCCAAATGGGGATCAAAAGGATCTTACATTACAACCTGCCCCCATCCAAAAACAAACCCCAATCAAAGAACAAACAAACAGGGAAAAAGAAGAAAGACTTCTGCAGACCTAGTCTTCTTCTCACTCTCTATTAACAGATCTTCCTCAAAAGTCTGATTTCTCAAGGCTATGACCCTCAGGATAATAGCTGTGAAGGAGAAGAACTCTTTGGCTTTTCCACATTGGTTCAAACCTCCGGGAACACCAAAGCTTCAAGTAACTCTGGCAGAGAAGAAACAAACTCAGCCAAATCCCACTGAGCAGCTGTTAGCCAGCTAGCAAGATCTTCCCCACTTCCTACTTATATAATGCAGAAGCCAAACTATGAAATACACACGACTCTGGAATCTGCCCTTATGAGACTCATATCTCCTCCAATAATTTCCAGATCTCTGTTGGTCACAGTTAGAAACTGTGACCTGCTAACTCCCCTAGGCATTGGGTAGGCTCCTGCAAATCTGTGTAGAAACCACTTTGTATTACTGGAGGTTATTCTATAATGTATGCATCTTCTGCTCGTTCCCTGTAGTTATTCATTCATGCAATGCTTCCTTGAATCTGTATGGTGGGGATGCTGTTTGCTCTGTCTTTGGCATCTGAGTGAAAGGGATGCATTCTTGGAATGGGTGAATGAATTACATTGATGGAAAGTTCAGTTTGTGACCAGCCTTTCCTATTGAGCAAATACGCATCATGTGATTTCACTCAAGCTTGCTCTGTCTGAGCTAGCTTCCTAGCTGCTAAGGAACTTCACTTAGGAGCTGGTGTCAGTTTGCCTGTGTGGCTATAGAAAAGCTTCTACTTATGATGAAGTAAACAGCATTGGTTGTAAAGCAACCATTGAAGTAAAGCAACCTTGCTTCTCTGCAGCAGAATTCAGGGCCAAAGTTCAGAATTTGAATTTATGGCACATGGGAGCACTTCTTCAAAACTCAGCAGAACCACAGCCCTGTTCTGACTTTAAAGCGTAAAGAAGCTTGAATGCCCCATATCTCAAAGTGATCTCAGCTGTGGAAAGCTACTGACTGTCCTCACCATCTTCTTGACATGCTAACTTTCTAAGAATTAGGGTTTTTAAACTGAGGGCCAAGTATTCACATATCTTTTAACTTTTTACCACATCTGAGCTGTTTTTGCCAGCTTCAGAGCAGGTTACAGATCAATATTTTTGTTTTTCAGCTTTCTAGAGCAAGGTGCATTGGAGAAATGTGATCAGTGGGGTGGATCCTACTGCCTCTGTTACCACTCTACTGGGCAAAGTTGGAAGCCTTCCTCCCACTTAAGTGGCTCATCCTCCAAAAAAAAGCCCTTTAAGTTGAAGGAAGGCTCTTTGAAGGATGATTGGACCTTAAATTTTCTAAGAATAGCGCTTTTGTCCCTTTAGTATCTCCATTTCTGGAGAGGAAATAAACTCCACCTTGCTCGGCCCATTGGAGGCCACCAATGCCTGGAGAAGCCTCCAGTTGAGGAGCAGGAAGTGGGTGTTCAAGCATGGCAGGCAGCTGTGTTTCTACCCATTGCAAGCAGAGGTTTGTCTTTATGAAGGCAGTTCTTTTGTATGAAGGAATGCTATTATCTTGGGCCCCTCTGTCATCTGAATGCCTATAGGCCAGGGGTCTGCAACCTGTGGCTCTCCAGATGTTCATGGACTACAATTCCCATCAGCCCCTGGCAGCATGGCCAATTGGCTTTAATCAACAATAGTTCCTGAGAATTTGATTCCCTACCCCACTGCCACCCCTAGCGTCTTCACAGAAGTTTGTTGCTATTTCAGGCACGCAACTTGCAGTCCTGGGCACATAGGACTTGTTTGCACCATTTTCTCCCTTTTTTCTGCTGTGGAAAGGGTTAGGGGACATTGGACCTATATGTGCAGATCAGTATAGCACATTGCTTCCTTTGTCGTATGGGCATGGGTAAGGTTTTCTACTTCACATTTAGGATTCCTAGCCAGGAGAGATAAGGACACTGGCTTGCTGTCTGAGATTGGCCTGTTGTTGCTTGGTCCACATCAGTGTTTGCCCGAGGATGACTCTGACATCTCAAAAAGACAGAAGAGTCTCATATAAAGGGTACTTTATTTGCTTAATTCATTCTGCACCTGCCCCAATTACCTGTCATTGGTGAAAAATGTGCAACTTTCCATGTTCCCCTGTTCCATGACAATGAAATGACTTTCCTAGAGAGGTAGTGGTCGTGGCCTGCAAAATGAAAGAAAACATAAATGGACAGGAAAAACAAACATTGAAGCAAGAATGCAATGTGAGAAACATCTGCAAGATGGACCTCCCCCCCCACCCCCCAAATATCCCTGAGGCTGGAGCTTTGGAAGCCAGACATGCTAATGGAAGACTTTGCCCTTAGCAGGATCTGAACCATCCACTACTATTCTGGAAAGCAGAGCAAAGGGTCATTCTGCAATGTAATGATTGTAATGAGTGCAAATGGCATGCTTCAAGAGGGAACATGAAACCATGCTTTATTATAAATGCTCTTTTGAACAGGAAATAAAAAATAACTTGCAATAACAGTGGCATCTTGGTCTGGCACCCTCATCTGAGCTCTGTTCATTGGGCATCTGGCACAGAAATGCTCATTGTTATAAATTGGGCACTTCTTTGAGCCCTTTCTTCATCTCTTTCTTCACTGTGATCTCTTTCTTCACTGCCTGGCCAGCGTAGTCTTTAACCCTTCTAATGCCTTTAACCCTGCTTGGTCACATGCCTCTGTCAAAGTGGCTTCTAGTTCCACAAAAGCGTATGCTAGAATTAAAAAAGCGAGTTAGCTTTTAGAGATTTAGCAAGATTCTTCTTTATTTGTGCTACAACTTGGTGGCTAGTCTGGGATTATAACTGTGTTTATGTGACTGCTTGCATGCAAGCGAAAAAATTCAACATTTACATTCTTTAGATGTCTAATTCAGAAAAAGATATTTTCTCGCACTGCCATCCACTTTCTGCTCTTCCATGAGAGCTCAAATGATTGGGGGGAAAACCCTCCATCACAATCAGACTCTTGAAATTTGGATTCTCCCAGTTATCATACTCTTGTGTTGTCTTGTGCTGGCTCTTAGAAGTTCCGAGGAGGAAAGGTTGAAAATAATATGGGCTATATGGAGAGAGAGCACCTGTCTCTCTATCCTTCTCTCACTGGTATTTCCGTTCTTGGCCCTGCAGTGCTTTTTGAAGTAGAAAAGCCTCTTGGCACGTGTGCGTTGTGCTATCAGCTTGACATGCCATTTGTCAATATCTCCATTCACGGCAGATGTGCTGCACACAATGCCTTCTGTGTGATCACTGAAAAAGAGCTCCACAGTCGGATCTTCCCCTCTGTTTCCTTTACAAATAGCCTGTGCAGAAGCAGACTTGATTGGGAAATTCTGCACGTTTGTCCCAGCAATGTTCCCTCGAGGCAGCTGAAGCTCTGGTTCAGATTTATCTTAATTCCAAAGATGCATACCATAAAGAAAAGCCTCTAACCCATATCCTGTGCAGAGTGGGTATGTGGCAACCAGATGACATATTTGTATGCCCAATGTAGTATCCACTTTGTTCTTGGCGGCATTCATTAAATTGACCCCAAATGGAAAAATTAATTGCTAGCAGTTTACCAGGTACGTTCTGCCTGCAGCATACCTGTACCCAGTAGTGGTCCTCCATTCTGTGTGCACAAGGGAGTCTAGTGTTGATTGAGACATCTGGTTACCTGCCTAGGAACTAATGACCAAGCTGTAAGAGTTACTTCAGAACACGAAGGGAAACGAGGCCAATAGGTCCTGAATTATCTCTTACTTTTGTGTTAAGGTGTTTTCCACATGGGAATGGATTTGTGTGGTTTCCCTGCTTTGGTCATGACTGCTGATACAGCATGGAAGCAATGGGGCTTTCATATTGCAGGGCTGCCTTCATTTTCCTTGCCCTAGCAGCCCATGGAGCCGCTTTCCACAAAGGGCTTTTTCAGGGTTTTTTTTTTTTTAAATCAGAACTTGACATATTGCTATAGTGTTCTAACGCCTACCAATTTATCTAGCAGGTTCTCGATTTCCAGTTTGTGCTTTTTAAAAAGTAAGCTTCTAGCTGCTTTTATTGAGGAGATATAAGGGGAAAGGCATATCTCCCCAACAAAGGGGAGATCTGAAAGTTGAGAATTCAGAGAACCTGGTTGTTTGTTATAACTTTATAACACTACAACAATTTGTTAATTGCTCCTCTTTTTAAAAATGCCCTCTTGTGGGAGAGGGATTGCTGCCAAGAAGAACTGGAACAGTGACAATGGTACTGACATAGGTGGGACTAGGAAGATCAGGACTTTCCTATACATGTGGGGACCACCTGGGCTTTGCTACCATTTCCCCCAAAATATTGCAACAAAGAAGATTTTGGAAGGTTCAGAGGAAAAAACAGAGAAAACCCAGAAGGTATACAGAAGCTCCATGATACTGTGGCCGATTCCCCATGGTCAATTAATTGTGTGATACGCGAATTATCAAGGATTCAGGAAGAACTCCCCTCTCACTGATCGACGAACAAGGATTCATTCCGGTTCTGGTGCTCATTCTCCCCCTTATACCACGTCTTTGCTGAACTGCTACTTTTTTAAAAAAACATGTTTTTGATCCAGTTTGGAGGGGAGGATCAGGGGATTAATCCTGATTCAAATTTCTCACCATGGAGCGTGACGCAAATGCCTTACAACCAATTGGTGCGCACGGTGCTGTCCTTGCGAGAGAACGATAACCAACCAGAAACTTGGGCAGGGGAGACATGCTGACATGATGACGTCATAACGTGAGTACGTTTTTGCAGGAGAAAAAAAAGGTCCCACCCCAACATGGCACGACAGCCAATCAGGAGAGACCCGCCAAGCCGATTGCATGGTAGTGGGGATTGTTACATTTCTTGAATCCGAGATAGGCCAAGATGTCTTCACTGAAAACATACTGAGGTGGGGAGGTTGAAACCTCAATGAAAAGGTGCAGTTTATTTTCAAACTTGGTTTGATCTAGATTGAATTTCCTGGTGGGGATTCAGCCTGTGAAGAAGTAGGAGAAAACCCCAATTCCCAGTAACATGCAAGCCAGGGCAAACAACCCATGGGTAAACTGCCATAAAAGAGGGCTGTGAATCTTGCTGAGGAGGGGAAAAAATCCATCAACAGGCTCCATTGTAAGCTTTGGAAATGCCAGGCAAAGTGACCCTCTGCATCCTTCCACAGGAGCTGTGTTCCCTTTTCACTTTTGGAGGAAGAATTGTTGCATTTGGCAATGTGACGCCATCCATTAAATCTGATCTACTTTCTCCAATGTGTTGCCCTGTTGAGGTTCTCAGCCTGTTGACATAATAGATAATAATTAAGATGCAGTGAGTAAATTGCAGATTGATTATGTGGTTTCTTCCTCATCTAGCATAAAAAGGACTGCCTCATAATTGATATACCCAGTAACATTGTGACTAGTTAAGCAGATTGTGTAAATCTTACATGTATTTAGCTGTTCTTGAAATAGGTGGATAAAATCAACCCTATCGAATCAGTCTCTCTATTACCGCTTTTCTTTTTTCCTTGCATCCTGTTTTCAGTAATTGGGTTTTATCTATTAAATGTCTGTACTTTAAGTAAGCTATGTGTGTGTCAAGGCACTTCTGACTTATGACAATACTATGAATTAATGTTTTCCAAAAATGTCCTATTGCAGGGCCGGAGTGAGAGGGAACTGCGCCTGGGGCACGCATGCGCCCCCTGCCCTGCCCCCGTTCACACCAGAACGCCTCAGCCACACCCTGGAATGCTCCCAGAACAAACCCCGCACCGGTGCACGCCTGGTGCATTGCACGCACACACACCCACCCCCTTGGTGCTACACCACTGGTTAACCACCTTGTTCAGGTCTTGCAAACTGAGGGCTGTAGTTTTTTTGATAGTCAGTCCATCTTATATTTGGTCATCCTCTTTTCATTCTGCCTTCATTTTTTCCTAGTATCATTGTCTCTTCCAGTGATTCTTGTCTTCTCATGACGTGACCAAAGGATGGTAGCCTCAGTTCAGTCTTGAGAGCTTCTAGGGAGAGTTCAGACTTGATTTATCTCGAACCCACTCATTTGTTGTTTTGACTGCCCACAGATCTGTAAAACAGTCCTCCAACACCACATTTCAAAGAAATCTACTTTATTTGTCAGCTTTCATACCCACACAAGGTAATGGGGAATACTGTGGCATCAATGAACTTGACATCCTTTCACTTAAGACTCTTTTCTAGCTCCTTCATGGCTACCCTTCTAGTCTCAGTCTCCTTCTGATTTCTTGGGTGCAATTTCCCTTTTGATTGATGATGGAGCCCAGGAAGAGAAAATTTTGAACATTTTCAATTTCTTCATTGTCAACCTTAAAGCTGAGTAATACCTCAGTAGCCATTATTTTTGTCTTTTTGATGTTCAGCTGGAGTCCTGCTTTGGAGTTTTCTGCTTTAACCTTTAGTAATTTCAGGTCTTCTCTATTTTCTGCCAGTAATGTGATATCATCTGCATATTTTTAATAGTTAATGTTCCTTTGCCACTTTTCACTTCATCTAAATCTAATCCAGCTTTCTTTATGATATCTTCTGTATATAGATTGAAGAGATAGGGATATAAAATACTTCATTGTCTGACACCTTTGCCAACTGGAAACCATTCTGTTTCTCCTTATTCTGTCCTAACAGTAGCTTCTTATCTGAAGTACAGGTTGTTCATCAAAACAATCAGATACCGTGACATATGCTTTTAAAAAAAACAGCCACAGTTTTAATCATCCACACAGTCAAAAGCTTTGCTATAATCTACGAAACACGAGCTGATTTTCTTTTGAAATTCTCTTGTATACTCTATCACTATCAGTTTGCAGTATGATCTCTAGAGTCTCTTCCTTTTAAAGCAACTCTATTTCTTCTGTGTTTGTCGTTAAGCTTCTACTGTAACTTAATTCTTACTTCTGTGTCCATGCTTATAGTGGAAACTGCAGGAAAAATTAGAGCTTCATTTGGTAATGTTCCCTTTATTTAAAAATATCCCTTCAGGCAGAAAACATTGATGTAAAGAGTTCTAGCATTTTCCTCTGACATTCTAGTTTTTTATGTAGAGAGAACTGTGTTGTTTTTTTTATTAATGTGCATTCAAGCCCCACATGGAATAGGACAGACACACATTGACTGCTGTGAGTGAGACATAAACCTATAGTTTATGGATATCAAGGGGTCTTCTAAATCAGTGGTCTTTAATATATGGGTTAAGGCCTATAGTGGGTGTTAGAACACATTTTCAAGAGTCAAAATGACATGTGTTGGTGGGGGGAGAGGCAGGAGCCCCTCATCCTCCTGTGTCATAGTTTCCAGCAGGATAGAGTTCTGAAAGGTTAAAAACAAAGCTTAAAATGGTGTCACATCCTCAGGGATGCACTATGGTCTAGTTTGGTCCTAAGAGGAAGAGCAAAGAAGGCAAAATTAGTAACTCATCAGCAAAGAGTATTCCTCTTTAGCAAAGTAGTTCCTCCTCTGACTCCCTCGTTATCTCCAGCCAGATCATCTATATAACCTATCAGTCAGGTTTCAAATGCTCTCTCTGTGGATCTCCCCCTTCCCACCAAACAGGTCATAACTTTGATTCTCTTCTCATATGTCTCTGCCCTACTACTGGTTGGAACTGAGTAGGTCCCATGAGGCCCCCTGGCTCCTGGGTCTGGAAAGTTGAAGAACCTGTTCTAAAGCACAGTAGCTATCTGTAAGGCAGGAGACCAGAGTTTGTTATTTGTGGATTAGAGTACGAAGACCTAGCTGTCACATAACTGAGTGAAGGCCTATACTCTGGACTGCTCATTCTGTGAGCGTATTGGATTGGAGTTAAAATTGTTCCTGAAAGCGGGAGGAGGGTGCATACGTAATAAGAGCCAGCGTGGTGTAGTGGTTACAGTGTCTGAATAGAAACTGGGAAATCTTGTTTCAAATCCCCACTGTTCCATGGAAGCTTGCTGGGAGACCCTGGACCAGTAATTCTGTTCAATTATGTATGGAATGTTTTACTTGGGGCTCTTTACTGCACAGTGGGGTTGTAGTGGGGTCTCTTTGCATTTCTGTGTTTGTACACGAGGAGGTGCCCCACTGCCAATTGTGCAGCTTTCCTGCCCCCACCTCTCGGTCGCTGCCAGTCGTCCAAGATTGCTAGTTTTGTTTTAAAGACCTTTAATTTTTTATATTATTTCTATGCTATATTGATATTT
The DNA here is from genome assembly GCF_021028975.2 of Sphaerodactylus townsendi. NCBI lineage: Eukaryota > Metazoa > Chordata > Lepidosauria > Squamata > Sphaerodactylidae > Sphaerodactylus > Sphaerodactylus townsendi. The sequence goes on along the minus strand of NW_025950341.1, from coordinate 2,673,233 downwards.
TTTTGCTTTTTGCAGAGGACAGCTGTAGATCCCCGGAAATGCCTGTGGGCAGTGGGGAGGAGGGAACGATCAGATGGAGTGGAAACCCCAAAGTGAGAGAAAACATCAGGGTTTCCTCACTCTCACTAACCGCAGAGATTTCGGCATCTGTGGCACCGTAACATACAGCACATCAGTACAGAAATCTCTGCCTCAAAGGAAACATTCCTTCACTGCAGGGCACAGCACAGTGTATAACCAGCCTCTGTCTCAGTGTAATCATTTATTTATATTTTGCCTGTTCTGTTCAAAAGAACATTTAAGGAGGCTAACCAACATAAAGCTTCCTATAATAATAAAAACACCAAATAACCACTAATTAACAATAGTGGCCCAGCTTTCAAGTTCTTTCACAGACCTGTATCTAGTGGTGGAAATTGAGTAGATGGGAAAGCTCAGCCCTGGATGGCAAGATTTTCTCAGGCAAAAATCCATTCAATTCTCACAACAACCCTGTGAGGTAGGTTAGACTGAGCATGTGACTGGCTCATCCATGGCTATCCAACAAGCTTCGGTGGGGGGATTTGAACTGAGGTCTCTCAGACCATAGTCCAACACCATTATACCACAGTTGGGCTGCCAAGGTTCTGGTGGGAGATTGCCAGCCTTCAAGTCCCATTGGCTGTCCCCATTCAGAGTGGCTGTGGGAGAAAAATAAAAACACGACAAGAACTTCCTGGAAGTTCTTACTGGAATTGACAAAGGGTAGCTGCAGCTCTGAGTCTTGTCTTGCATGAACTTTCTCTGGTGCCTCTGTTGGTGGCTGAGGAAAGGGTGTGATGCCAGAGTCTAATTCCTCATCTGAGGAGTCCTCAGGGCCCCCTGGCGTAGCTAAGTCCAGCTGGACCATGACTCTAATTTCTCTTTTTCACTTCTGGTTTTTACTAGCATGGTGTAATGGTTAAGAGCTGGTGGACTCTAGTCTGGAGAAATAGGTCTAATTTCCTTCTTCTCTACATGAGCAGCAGACTCTAATCTGGTGAACCAGGTTTGTTTCCACTGCCCTCCACATGGAGCTTGCTGGGTGACTTTGGGCTAGTCACAGTTCTCTCAGAACTCTCTCAGCCCCACCTACCTCACAAGGTGTCTGTTGTGAGGAGAGGAAGAACAAGGAGTTTGAAAACTGCTTTGAGACTCCCTATGGCTGCAAAAAGTGGGGTATGAATTCGAACTTTTCTTCACCTTCTTATTGGAAATGATGCAGTACCGCATGCAAAGCAGCAGGCAGCCCTGTGTGGCCCCACCCACCCACAATTTGTCAGCCGTTGCCTGGCAACCCTACACCACAGTGCTTCTACCATTTCTTACAGTATTGCAGTTTTAAAATCGCAGTAGCCTTACCAGCAAAAGATGAAAACTTAGCACACCTAGTACCCTGTTTCCCCGAATATAAGACATCCCCGGAAAATAAGACGTAGTAGAGGTTTTGCTGAAGTGCGAAATATAAGGCATCCCCCAAAAGTAAGACGTAGCAAAGTTTTTGTTTGGAAGCATGCCTGACGAACAGAATACAGAAATATAAGACATCCCCTGAAAATAAGACATAGCACATCTTTGGGAGCAAAAATTAATATAAGACACTGTCTTATATTCGGGGAAACACGGTAGCGTACTTCCCCTTCCCAAGTTGGCAACCCACATTTATGTGTGTATGTATGTATGTATGTATGTATGTATGTATGTATGTATGTATGTATGTATGTATGTATGTATGGATGGATGGGATTTTTATACCGCCCAACCCCCGGAGTTTGATAGCAGCAGTGTACATTTGTTCTCTTTACTAGGTTGGCTTCGAGTGAAATTTGAACAAAAGTTGCATGATCTTGAATCATGACAGCTGACCTTTTTTGTTGTTTTCTTTCAGGATAAGGCAGATCATGAAGAGAACACATACTGTGTCCGATTCCCCGATGTCCGTCACCCTGGCTATAGTTGAGTCAGATTCGACAATAGTGTACTATAAGCTGACAGATGGTTTTGCCATGCCCGACCCTCCTGATGACCCTGAAGACTTGGACAATAAACAGTGGCGGAAAAAAAGAAAGCGGCTCTTGAGATGAGAGAGCCGCAGCCAGTCTGAAAATGTGTTATGTCAATGGATAAAAGTGCATTCGGGTTCAACATCTGCTTTGCAAATCCTTGCTAAGTCCTGAGAATTGGCAAGACATCGAAATGCATATTTTGCAATAAAAAATGGGACCTCAAAGAGGTCATGGGCCAGTTCAAGAATCTGTCCTCTCCTCCTCATTCAGTTTAGGCAGGTAAAGTTATATTTGCAGGCATGTTACTGAAGCAGAAGGAATTTGCGAGCCTTTGTTCCTGACTCGATAATTGCGCCCTAGGTACCGAACAGCACTTAATTTTACAAAGGCCTCAGCTTGTTTTAGCAGATTTCCCCCATGCGTTTGGTTTTAAAGCAATTGTAGCACCTGTTTAGGGGTGTTGGACAAAGTTTGTATTCAGAAGCAGACATTCCACACTTTCCCTTTTGATACAGATGTGCAGCAGCTGGAAAAAAAGATGACATCACTCTTCTCCCTCTATTGAGGCTCCAAAAAAGCATTGCCTAACCTAGTGGACTGAAGCTGAAGTTATTAATCATCACAATACTTTTATATAGGGTCACTGCTAGTCAGAGCAGACAGAACCAAGCTCGATAGACCAGTGGTGTGATGCGGGAGCCGTCTATACACAGCCCTGAGCTTTTTGAATGAACAGAGAGGGCCAGCGCTGTCTCTACCCCCTTGTGATCACCAGCACATGAGTATAACACCAAAGCATGGAGACAGTGTCGATGTACACACTCCTCCCCCATGAACAATAACATTAAAAAAACAGTGCCCCTGATTGTGGGCAGGGAACATACATGTAGACATTGCTTCCAGACACAGGTATCATGCTCACTGGTTGCCAATCTCCAGATGGCACCTGGAAATCTGTTATTATACTTGATCTCTGGATGACCAAGATCAGTTCACCTGACTTTGAAGGGTGGACTCTTTGGCATTATACCACTTTCCTAAACCCACCATTTAAAATTCCTGGTTGGTGACTAGATTCTGATTGGAGCCATATTTTGACAAGAGTGAAACCTGGTTGGTCCTGCTTATTGCCTTAGAGGCACCAGATTGTTTAACCCTTTTCTCCCTGAAAATGAGCAGAAACTTGGGCAGGTTACTCCCCTTATTATGCTTTTCAGCTGCTGACTTTTAAGACTTTGGTCATGGTCAAGGCCTGATTTATGCTGGTCAAAAATGAGGGTAAAATATTGAGGAGGTAGAGTGGGATGCGCCACTTCTTTGGGGGATGGTTTCCAGCGTGGTGTAATGGTTAAGAGCAGATGGATTCTAATCTGGAGAACCGGGTTTGATTCCCCACTCCTCCACTTGAGCGATGTACTCTTATCTGATTAATCAGATTTGTTTTCCCACTCTTGCATTCCTTCTGGGTGACCTTGGGCTAGTCACAGGTCTTTGGAACTCTCCCAGCCCCACCTACCTCACAAAGTGTCTGTTGTGGGGAGAGGAAGGGAAAGAAGTTTGTAAGCTGCCTTGAGTCTCCTTGCAGGAGAGAAGGCAGGGTATAAATCCAAGCTCTTTTCTTCTTGTTTGAATGTTCTTGTATACAAAAAACCTGCATTCCAATAGAAAGCAATAGAAAGGGAGAAAGCTTTGCTTCCCATGTTGGCTTCAGGAGCAAGTTTTCTTTTGCAAAAGGAAACATTTCAAAATGCATTCTGCAGCCTTATTTGGCGTGTTCCATTTTACCACTTTGTTTGGGCTAGTAGTTCTCAAACTCTGGGTCAGGATCCCAAAGTGGGTGGTTTGTTTCTCATTGTGTGGTTGTGAGGGTAGAGGAGAAGGAACTGTGATTGGGCGGGGGAAGGGCTCTGGGAGGCTTGATGGCAATTTTGAGTTTGCCTGTGCATAATGTTGACATGGCCTCGGAACATAGCCTATTACTCAGTAATGCTAAATACTCAAAATAAAATGTAAACCCATTCAGTGTTGTGTAGGGTCTTCACACAAAAGTGTGGTTGCTGACCTGCCATGTTTTTCTTTCAGCTTCCTCACCTCTGAGTTTTCCATTTTTTGCCTTTCTGATACCTCCTCACCATTTCTACACACTTTCTCAAACCATCTAGGATCCAATTTGGGAAAGCACAGCGGAACAACCCGCAAGGGATAACCAACAACAAGTGTGTGAGGAAGTTTTGTGGGGGGAACTGCTGAGAGTCAACCCCCAAACTGTGGGGAGCCCTCTGTGTAAAAAGACCACTGGTGTGAGATTCCTGTGTTTTATGAGGGGAAAAGGAACATGGAGTTACTTTGCAAGTGAATCCTAAAAGCATCAGTAAATTTGGAAGAAGGTTCCACTTCAGAAAGTTTGAGAATTACTGCCTTTGGCCATTCTCAGGCCTCTGTTTGCATGGGAGAAAACAGTACAATGATGTACACAATGATGCATAAAGTTGTGTCTTCCTGTTGCATACCCCAGTCCTGAGCTTTATTCTGATTGGTCTCTTTTCTGTATGGTAGCTAATCACGTGTTGTCTTTCAGGTTTACTGAGGCATGAAATATAGGGACGTGTTTTTCAAATTCTTGCATTATCCTTGTCTGTTCAATGCTAAATATCCTGGAGGATATTAGAGTGTTGTATGAACCCACAGCTTATGAGATTTCACCCACTACAACAGCATGGTGTAGTGTCGAAGGCTTTCACGGCCGGAATCACTTGGGTGCTGTGTGGTTTCCGGGCTGTATGGCCGTGTTCTAGCAGCATTCTCTCCTGACGTTTCGCCTGCATCTGTGGCTGGCATCTTCAGAGGATCTGATGTTGGGAAAGCAAGTGGAGTATATATCTGTTGGAGTGTCCAGGGTGGGTGGGGAAACCTTGTCTGTGAGTAACAAAGAAGGCAACCAGGTCAATAGTTGAGGGCATCTGAATAGAAGTATGAGTAACAATGAAGACTATAGCCTGGGAGTAACCCTGTAGATAGCAAGGTCACTGGTGGGAGCATCTGAATAGAAGTATCCTGGCCTTTGTTTCTTTTGTCTATGGTCATCCTATGTTTGTGTGGAGCTGGTTTGACACAGTCTTGACCCTAGTATTTTTTCAACACTGGCAGCCAAGTTCTGTCCATTTTCATAGTTTCTTCCTTCCTGTTAAAATTGTCCATGTGCTTATGGATTTCAATTGCTTCGCTGTGTAGTCGGGCGTTGTGGCTTACAGAGTGGTCCAGATTTTCAGTTTTGGCAAATAATATTCTATGTCCAGGTTGGTTTATCATGTGTTCTGCTATTGCTGATTTTTCTGGCTGAAATAGTCTGCAGTGCCTTTTCGTGTTCTTTGTCACGTGTCTGTCGCTGCGTTTGGTGGTTCCTATGTAGACTTGTCCACAGCTGCATGGTATCACGATAGACTCCTGCAGTAGCTAAAGGATCCCTCTTATCCTTTGCTGAGCGTAGCATCTGTTGAATTTTCTTAGTGGGTCTGTAGATTGTTTGTAGGTTGTGCTTCTTCATCAGTTTTCCCTAGCGATCAGTGGTTCCCTTGATGTATGGTAAGAACACCTTCCCTCTAGATGGCTCTTTATCTTTGTTCATGTGGCTTGTTCTTGGTCTTGCAGCCCTTCTGATTTCTGTATTAGAGTAACCATTAGCCTGTACAGCCCTGTTTAGGTGATTCAATTCATCTTGTAGGAGGTGAGGTTCACAGATTCTGTGTGCGCGATGTACCAAAGTTTTTATGGTGCTCCTTTTTTGCCCTGGATGGTGATTGGAGTTTTTGTGTAGATATCTGTCTGTGTGAGTAGGTTTTCTGTATACTGTGTGTCCCAATTGCTGGTTTGGTTTGCGGATGACTAAAACATCTAAAAATGGCAGTTTTCCTTCATTTTCTTTCTCCATAGTAAATTGGATGTTTGGGTGGATCCTGTTGATATGGTCCAGGAACTTGTTTAGTTCTTCTTCTCCGTGGCTCCAAATGGTGAATGTGTCATCCACATAACGGAACCATATGGTGGGCTTTTTTGGTGCTGTTTTCAGGGCTTGTTTCTCAAAATGTTCCATATAAAAATTTGCTATTACAGAGTTACTACTACTATTTGCTACTACAGGGTTACTCCCAGGCTATAGTCTTCATTGTTACTCATACTTCTATTCAGATGCCCTCAACTATTGACCTGGTTGCCGCCTTCGTTACTCACAGACAAGGTTTCCCCACCCACCCTGGACACTCCAACAGATATATACTCCACTTGCTTTCCCAACATCAGATCCTCTGAAGATGCCAGCCACAGACGCAGGCGAAACGTCAGGAGAGAATGCTGCTAGAACACGGCCATACAGCCCGGAAACCACACAGCACCCAAGCATGGTGTAGTATTAAGAGCAGGTAGATTCTAATCTGGAGAAGTGGGTTTGATTCCCCACTCACCCACATGAGCGTCGACTCTCATCTGGTGAACTAGATTTGTTTCCTCACTCCTACACAAAAACATTCTGTTTGACCTTGGGCTAGTCCAGGGGTAGGGAACCTGCGGCTCTCCAGATGTTCAGGTACTACAATTCCCATCAGCCTCTGCCAGCATGGCCAATTGGCCATGCTGACAGGGGCTGATGGGAATTGTAGTTCCTGAACATCTGGAGAGCCACAGGTTCCCTACCCCTGGGCTAGTCACAGTTCTCTCAGAACTCTCTCAGCCTCACCTACCTCACAAGGTGTCTGTTGTGGAGAGAGGAAGGGAAGGAGTTTGTAAATTGTCTTGAGCCTCCTTACAGTAGAGAAAGGCAAGGTATAAATCCAGACTTTCCTCTCTTGGGGGCAATTTTGCCAGTTGGTTTGGAGAAAAAAATCCTAACCCTTTTAGAGAGGGTTAATGGGATGTTATTTACTTCCATGCCATGAAACGTTTCAGCTGCCTATTTCCACAAATTAAGCTCCGTTAAAAGGACAGGACATTCTTCTCCAAGCCTTGCAGCAACTCCGTCTAAAGGTAGGTCTTACTTTCAAAATGTATCTTGGCATTTCTTGCTGGGATTTTTTTTTGTGAGGGAAAGCCTCTCAGAAGCAGCTAATATAATTTGTTTGTTTTTTTAAAAAAAATCCATTAAAAAGGTTCTCCAGTGACCAAGGACCACACAGGCATTTTTTCAAGTACAAAGACTTCTTATTTTACAAGCTCAGAAGTGGGAGGTGATCCAAAGGAAGACTTGGAGCTAAGGGATTGGAATATACAGTTTTCTCAGCTGTTTGAATTCAAGTTTGGTGTGGCCAGTGAGATAACACTAGCAGGACCTTTCTCATTCAAACGGTTTAAATTTCTGTAGAACGTCCTTTTTTTTCTGCTTACTGAGTCATATTAAAAAAATCACAGCTTTCATTTTTTTAAAATAATGTTTCAGTTTTTTTAGGGCAGAGAAATGTTAATATAAATTGCATGAAATTGCATGAGTCTGAAATTGTATGAGTCTGAAATTGTGTGCATCGAGGAATGCTGCTGTAAATTTCGTTGTGCGTGCACAATGACAATAAAATGCTTATGCTTATGCTTATGCTTATGCTTATGCTTATATACAGTAGTAAACCTGTTTTGGTGTGAATCCCCCCTATGTTAAATGTGTCTGATCCTTGCAGGTATTTGTAGTCTCCCCTCACTTTGAACTTGCTATGTAACATCAGACATTTCCCCCCCAGTTTCTATAGCAGAATATTAGTGGTGATTTAAACCCACAAAGACATGGAAGAAGAAGAGTTTGAATTTATATCCCCCCCTTTCTCTCCTGTAAGACACTCAAAGGGGCTTACATTCTCCTTTCTCTTCCCCCCTCACAGCAAACACCCTGTGAGGTAAGTGGGGCTGAAAGAGCTCTGAAGAACTGTGGCTAGCCCAAGGTCACCCAGCTGGCATGTGTTGGAGTGCACAAGCTAATCTGATTCACCAGACAAGCCTCCACAGCTCAAGTGGCAGAGCGGAGAATCAAACCCGTTTCCGCATATTAGAGTTCACCTTCTCAACCACTATGCCACACTGGCTCTTAGGAAGAAACCTGTAACCAGGACTGGTGGTCTGCGCATGCCGCATAAGCAAATAGGTGGGGATGGTATAATGTGGACCATCCCACCGCCCAACAGCTACAGTGTCCCTTTGATAGCTTCTACTTCCACCCTTTTCCATTAGGAAGGGCTAATCTGGCCAGCACAAGGGTCTCCTCTATGCTTTTTAAAGCAACAGCCTCCCCTTTTGCTCTGTGTCTGGACTTATAACAAAAGCTGACCCTTTAATTTGAAATCAGTCGCGTTGCACTGATAACATCACCCCCCATTGTTGATCATATAATTAAGGAAATAAGACACGTAAAGAAGCAAGCATAAAATATATGCCTCCTTTCATCCCAGCAACATCAATGTTAAATGCAAAGTGGAGGCATTTACTATTGGTTGTGTGTAATACTAGCCCACTCTAATTGAGGATTGTTAGCCAAGGACTGCAGTGGAAACTTAGAAGAGTAAAGATGTGGGGTAAGGAAAGGCTTTCTTCATTCTTGTCCGTATCAAAGTCTGTATCAAAACCGGTGGTTTTTTTTTTTAATGAGATTGTTTCTTGTGCTGTTCTGTTGTTTTTTTAAAAATACATCTTTATGTTGTAAGTGGCTAAAAGTTGACAAAACTGGGGAGAGAAAAACAGGAGCGGAGTTCCTCACCCCCAGAGATAAGGGGTTGCAGGGTCAGTCTTTATATCTGAAAATCCTGCTTGTGTCAAGAGGTAGCCTGCTCTTGCATTGTTGAAGACTGTCACGGCTGGAATCAACTGCTTGTTGCAGGTTTTCCCGGCTGTGTGGCTGTGGTCTGATAGTTTTTGTCCTAACAATCTGCCCACACCTATGGCCAGCATCTAAAGAGGCATGTCATGGTAAGATGTGTTTCTGTCTGTGACACAGAGAAAGAGCCTGCTCTTGGTTTGTTAAGTGTGTGGGGAGGCAGTAGGTATTAAGTAGTGAGGGAAGGCATTCTGTGCATGCTCAGAGATACTTTTTCTCCCAAGATTTAGACCCAGTGCTGAAAACAGACTTCTGGGCTCAGCTTACTTTAAGCACAAAGTAATCCCAGAAGGGTGTTCATGATGGAAGGGGTTATTTTAGACAATAAGATGGTCCAAAATATTTTTGACCCTCAAGCAGCTTTTAAAAACACAACCTGAAATTAGTTTTATTTATCTCTTTTTGGGGATTTTAAAAGTCAGGTTAGCAAGTTATTTATAACAGGAAATGTAAATGCTACAGAATAACAGAACTGAGAACTGAAATGGTTAGTTCAAGAAATATACTTGTAAATATATCAAAGGTTTACACATAAGTATTGTTGAAGGCTTTCATGGCCGGATTCAACTGGTTGTGGTGGGTTTTCTGGGCTGTGTGGCCATGGTCTGGTGGATCTTGTTCCTAATGTTTCGCCTGCATCTGTGGCTGGCATCTTCAGAGGTGTATCACAGAGGGAAGTTCCCTCTATGATACACCTCTGAAGATGCCAGCCACAGATGCAGGCGAAACGTTAGGAACAAGATCCACCAGACCATGGCCACACAGCCCAGAAAACCCACCACAACCAGTCACATATAAGTGTTTAAATCTGTATTTTGTACTGACAGGGCTTTTTCTTGGCAGTCTCTGGTTTGTTTCTTAAACTTAAGTTTTCTTTTACATGTAGGAGTTAAGGAGTTTCTTTACTTGTAGGAATTAAGAACATTAACCCACCTCCCAGTTTCTCTCTTAAACTGGCCAGTAATCACTCTTTTCACAGACTAACTCCTATTAAACTCTTCAGACCCACTCTGTAAACTTTAGAGCTGTTTTCTTTGTATAACTGATTGTGGATCTTGTCCTGATCCAAAAATCCTTTTGACTCTTTGAGGAGAAAATCCTCCAGCAGACAGCTTACAATTTACACAGCTGTTTCCAAACTTGGTTAACTTCTCTCCTAGTCAGCTGTCAGTTCTTAAATATCAGAGTTCTAATTGCCACTCTCAGAATTCTGTCATTCACCTGGGACAACTCCTTGGAATGCAGCTGTCCATCACACCATGTTAGTCCATTTTAACAAAACCGAAAAGACACCCCTGAAAGACAGATCTATTGTAGCATAAGCTTTCAAAGGGACAGGATATTTTTCTCCAAATGACAACCTTGTCATGGTGACAGATTTGGTTATAAAGGGAAAAATTTTGAACGTCACTGCCTCACCATGAAATAGTTTGCAAAATTCAAAAATTCAATCACCATAATGGGTGGTAATGCAATCATCCTAATTATATTAATCTACTTTAATACCAGTTCCAGGTGTGAAATGTGTCATCTTCTGTTTAAGCCCCAGTTAATAGCTAATACAATAAATAGTACCTTGCTTGGGGTGATAAAATGTCTTGAAATGGCCCTATGATCCAGTGTTAAATGCTGACTTCTCCAAAGTAAAATGGAAGGAATTCATGGAAAACATGCCCTGGATCACTTATTGTGATTTAGTCAGTCCTTAATTAAGGGAGCTGGACTGTCATCCTTTTTGTTCAAGGCTTTTGTTCGTTAGAGAAGGAAAGAGATGATAAATGGGGATGGAATAGAGAAAATAAATGGGGGTGGGGAGTAAGATAAGGGAAAAAGAGACAGATGAAGTAATTTTAAAAAGGATTTAAAAGGGTCTCCTCTTGAGGACTTGGTTCTGAAAAGATGTTTTGTTTTAGACCAGGGATAGACTGATTTTGTATGTTCCTGGTACAAAAGAAATCTAAGTGTGGTTAGTCATGGTTTATGGATCAGTCTTGCACAAGGTTATGTAACTGATCATATTTCATTCTCATGTCGAATTGTTTTCCATAAGGTTGCCCAAAAATCCCAGGAGGAAAGTCTATCTTGTCAACCTGCGGATGCAGTGGCAACTGTTCTGTCAGCAGAAATAGCATCTTTTGCAAGGAAGGGCAAAAGCTCACTTGATTTTCAGTGTGAATACAGACCATGAAAGCGGGGCCTCACGATCCTTCTGACTTTTTGGGTTTTAAGCAGGAGATGTCAGAAAAATTACCACAAGGATAACTGGCTTGTGGCAACCAAGAGTTCATAGCGACGTCACTTTTTGATCCTTCAATGTCGGCTCTTCCTATCATTGTGAAGCAGAATTCACCAAGTGTTGGACTGTTCAGCCACTAATAGGGAACATGAACTGGGTTTAGACCATCCTGAAACGGGTTAGTTTTACCCTACTGATGATGTTGCCATTTGTTCACCGCCCAGAGCCCCTTGGGGAAGGGTGGTATATAAATTTATCAATCAATCAATCAATCAATAGTAATCCTGCTCAGTACGAGAGGAACCGCAGGTTCAGACATTTGGTGTATGTGCTTGGCTGAGGAGCCAATGGGGCGAAGCTACCATCTGTGGGATTATGACTGAACGCCTCTAAGTCAGAATCCCCCCTAAGCGTAACGATACCGCAGCACCAGGGAGCCCTGGTGGCCTTGGATGAGGATTAAAGAACGGCATATAAGGAAACAGCTTGCTGGTGTGTTTGTGTAGGAATGGGTGTTTGGGTGAGTGGAAAGCCCCATGGGGCTTGGCATACCAGCAATCCCCACACACTATTGGCCTCACCTGTACAAAGCCAAAGTTGAGTCGATCAATTGAGGCAGACTGATGTTAATCAGGGACACAGCCACTGGTATCTGGAGGAAGCACATTCCTTGACCTACGCCTTCAGGTCATCACTCTGCCATTGATTTGCACTTGGCAAGGTTTGCTTGCTCTCTGAAGCCCCCAGCAAAATAGGCAGTGCAGAGCCCTCCTCAGAAAGTCAACGAGAGGCTTAAAAGGAGCTTCTTGGTTATTTTTCCTCAATATTTTCTCATCCTTTTCTACTCGTCTGCTCTAGGAAACCATGAGGTATATGTGACGGACTAGCCCAGGTTAAAGGGTTAATTTATTTTTAAGGTACAGAAGAGCAGGCCTTAGCAACGCTAATGTAAGTGTAATCACCTCCTGATTGGCTGGCAGAGTCGCAGTTAGCCTAGAGACACAGGTAGGGGGAGCTAAGGACTATAAAAGGGAAAAGCCTCTCAGTGAGATTCTTCTGTTTCTTAAAACTTCTTTTGAAACTGTCTGTGTGTGAAGGGACACAGACTGAGCAGACAGACACGGATCATGTCAGCACCCAGTTCCTTGAGTCTGGAGATTGTGTCCAGTGGCAGTGTGGCCAGGGAGAGACAGTGAAAGGAAGGCTAGGGGACCACAGTCCTCAATATCTCAGACTGTCAGGGAGGAACAGTGGTTGTAAGAGGCTAGATAGCCTGACACTCTGAAATAGGGAAACTTCATGGGTGGAGGCCCTCCTAAAGTCAGTGACCATTCCCTTTTGGTGTTAAAGGACAGGTGATTTAGGAGTGTGCTAGACCAAGGGTGGAAAGTTTTCCCTCAGGAGGCACCTGTGGGTGAATAAATCTATATTGAAGTCTGTGCTGAAAGATCCAAGAAAGAAACACCAACCTATGAAACCAAATATGCTTTTGAAACCTCTCTGTTCCATCGGAGAAGCTAAACCAATCTGTAAAATAAACTTTAGTTTTGTTTTTCACGTTACCAAGTATCAGTACTGTTTGTCTGAACGGGGTAGTGCCTGTATGTTTTTATAAATCCAAGCCCCACAAACAGAGTTTCCCTCCTTTTTACAAGAGGCTCTGTTTTCTCCACAGCGTCTGAGAGGGGTGTTGGTGCAGTAGACAAATACCTTCAACAAAATTCAATCATAGCTTGTTTGTTGTTCCTCTCCTGAATTAATGAACTGTGCAATTTCTAATTATCTGTATGGTTTCACTGGTGTCTCTGATTGTCTAATTGCTGTAATTTGCTGCACCTTCTGATCTGTCACTTAATTAATCGGTCATTCTCTGAATTTCAGTGGCTGTTCCATCTTCTCTCAGATGTATATTTAGTCCTGTGTATATAGCAGAAAGACATGTTAAAAAGCTCGAGGAACCTGAATGAACAGTACTGTAAGACACTGGCACTCGGGAATGCACAGAGGGTCTTCTTAGGTAAATGGGGCATAGGTTAAGTGCAAACAGTATGAAACAAAAATGGAAGAAAGAGACCCACCCGAGTTCTTTATAGCCCCTTTCAACCCAGAGCCATAAGAGGGTGGAATCATGTGACGTATTAATGTGGCTTTAAACTGCTCTAGATTCTATGATTTTGGAATTATAATAAAAGAGGAAATAGAATTTTGAATATTACCTGCAATTGAGTGAATGAGTTAGAATCTTTCTCCCTGACTTACTTGCAGTTTTTTGACAAGGGGAGATACTCAGTAATGTTCCCCCTTGCAGTCATTTTTCATCACAAAAGCTGTGCATGGGGAAAAGAATTATTTTGCCGCATTGGGGAACTGAAAAATCAGCAAAATAAAAACCCCAGCAGGGTCAACCCATCAACATAAAACTATAGAGATTTGGGAGATTCCTAGCATTTCATTCAACAGGATGATGTGACTTTCAATCTTTGCCTGGAATTGACCTTGATACGTCCCATGATTCCCCCCCCCCCCGCCCCGCCGTCCTCTTGCTCCATTGAGAGGTGGTGGTGGTGGGGAGCAGTACCAGCAAAAGATCCCCTGCTGGCAGTAGTAAGTGACAATCCTAAGAGGAAAGCTAGGACTGGCCCACTGCTTTAGGGAATGGATGCTATGGAAAGAAACAAGTGGGTACCAGGAAACAGATTGGTTTGTTCCATGGGGCCCTCTGGCACCATGTTGGAGGATCCCTGATGCAGAATCCTCAGAAAATGCTGTTTCTGAGTCCAGGCATGAGCAGAGGCATACTCTTAGGCTAACTTCTCATCATTCGATTGCTCATGCCTTGATTACCATCAGTTGTGTAAACTGAATTTTCAAGAGATTATTGGTTTTAGGTGCTGATTGACTGGTTGCTTGACTGTAGCCACACATGGCTCAATAGCAGAAGAAGTTTTTGGGAGGGGGGAGTTACTCAGAGCTGCAGTTGTGCACTTTCAAAGTGCAAGTCTTTATGTATCAGGAGTGGATTTGTTCCAAAGCGCATCCCTAACGTCTGTATTCGAAGCCAAGGGTTTGGATACTGTGAACTAAGGATAGAAGAGAGTGCCTCTTAACAGGCTTTCCCAAGCTTTATTCCTTCTCCATTGGAGTTAATGTCCTCTCCTGCCAAGGTTTAGAGGGAGTACTTCTAGATACAAGGAATGGTTTCGGGATAACACTGAGTCCAGGCACCTCTCCATTTGAGAAATGGAGCACCGAGACTGATGCATGATGTACACACCAGAGGGCGCTTTTGCATAAGAGCTGGCTACTGTGCTATTTATAGACACAGTCAGAAACAATACTGTTTTATGATACAGGAGTTTGCACTATATAACAAAGGCAGGGGGACGACAACATAATACAAATTTAGACAATATCCAAGAAACACTGAATTATTGCTGTTATTGAGCCCCCCTCCCCTTCCACACACACACACAATTTTACCACTAGATCACTGGCATGAAGTCGGCAACCCCTGAGTTATAAGATTTTTGGTTTTCTCACAGAAGCGAATATTTTATAAAGAAGCAAATGGTTGGGGATACTACTGTTGAGATTTAAATCCGTTCCTGGTAATTCCAAATTGAGACTCTGACTTCCTCACATCAGAAATCAGTGGAATCTTATATATTCAGAAGGTAAACTGACCAGCCTCTGTTTAGCTCCATCTTTTCTACATTTCCATACCTCCTTTTCCATTATGTTGTTGTTGTTGTTGTTGTTGTAGATTTCACAGCTGCCAGATCTTTATCTGGTTGATGGCCATTCATTACAATTCGAGCCTCACCCAGAGGCCTAGGAAGTTTTAATGTATTGGTGTAGTATTTGTGCGTATCCCAGCCTTCTGAATTTGACAGATGTTAATTTTGTCAATTCGAAGATGTTTGCTGCCCTAGTGTTTTCAGAATGGCGCTCAGTGTGCCAGTTACCACTGGAACGACCTCAGCTGGTTTGTACCATAGACGCTGAAGCTTGATTTTCAAATCGTGGTATCTAGTGACCATCTTGTGTTCTTTTTCAATGATCCTGCTTTCACCAGGTACTGCTATGTCAATGATGGTCACTTTCTTGTCCTCGATCGCAGTGATGTCTGGTGTATTGTGTGTCAACACTTTGTCTGATTGGTTTCGAAAGTCCCACAGGATCTTGACCTTCTCATTTTCCATTACTTTCTCTGGACAGTGTTCCCACCAGTTCTTAGCTGATCTTATGTTGTAATTCTTACATAAATTCCGAAACCAGTGGATCATCTTGGCCACTGAGTTGTGCCTCTGTACTCAGTCTGGGCAATCGTTTTGCAGCAGCTGAGGACATGATCTACAGTTTCGTGAGCTGCTTTGTGCAATCTGCATTTTGCATCGTCTGATGAGGATGATGATTTTGGTGTGATGGAGCGCTGGGAACTGGCTTCAGTTTGTTGGGCTAGAGCAGCGGTTCCCAATCTTTTCAAGTCTGCAGACACATGTGGGGATTCTGACACAGGGAGATGGGTGCAACTACAAGATGGCTGCCTCAGGAGGTGGAGCCAATTACAAAATGACTGCTGGTGGAGCCAGAACCAACTGAAGAACGTCAGAAAATGAAGCTGTTCATAACTTAACAGTAACTCTTCAGCATTTTTGCTGAATCTCTGTTTAACAGGATGCCTTTTAAAATGAACACACATAGTAATGCAATGACAATTCTTGTGCTGGGGTGGCAGCTGTTGCTGAAGCAACTTAAAAAAATTCTTCACAGCCAATCAAAAGATCTGCTGGAGAAAAGCCTTACCCACTTTCTAAAAACCGTTGGTGGATGCCATGGCACCAATGGGAGCCTCTTTGGGCTAGATCATACTGAGGAAGGGTTCTAGTTACTGATGGCAATTTTTCCACATGTCCACCCATGAGGTAAAGCTCAGAGTAAAACCACATAATGCTAAACTGCTAAAATAATTAAAATAATAAAAAGTAATAAAATAATAAATGCAATTAAAGCATATTCAGACTAAAGAGTAGGTGATAAACATGGCATTAAAAACCAGCCTGGGTTAAGTTTTGGCCTGCTGCTTGAAAGGGAGCAATGCAAGCACCTGGCAAGTCTGAAGAGAAAGATATTCCACAGGTTGAAGTGTTAATCATGGAAATCTCTCTTTGGTTTCCCCCGACCTCACCCTTGAAGGCACAGAAAACCAGGATTGCGAGGAAGAGCTTAGATGGTGGGCTGGACTGTATGGGAAGAAGTGGTTCTTCAAGTACCCTGCCTTGGCTCTGAACAGCTGGATTTTTAAACTGAGAACCAGTACTTTGAATTGTGGTTGGTAATAAATAGGAGACCAGAACAGATCTTTCAGCATAAGGATATGATCCCACAATCTGGCCACTGAGAATAAACTAGCTGCTACATCCTGGACCAACCACATTTTCTGAAGTTTTCAGAAGCAGCTTTATGCAAGGTGTGTTACAGAAATTCAAACTGGATGTGATTAGAGTGTCAATCACCATGGTCAGAATATGCTTCTTGAGGAAGTGTCATAGCTGGCATACTAGGCACAACTGATAATAGGTGTTAAGTGCCACAGAGGACACCTGAGTCTCTGACTGGAGGCCAAGAGCCGGCCGTACCCTCAGATCCTGCAAACCTTCTCCTTCAGGGGAGTGCGTCCTCCTCCAGGACAGGCTGGCTGGGCAGTCTCTGAGCAGCTTCCCCATTGATCAGCAGCACCTCAGTCTTGTTTGGAATGGGTTTCATCCCATTACCTTCCCCAAGCACCTGTTTCAAACTTGAAACACCTGGCTCAAGGAGAAACAAAACTAGTTGCTATCTGCATATCCATCCAGCTGCATATCCATATCCATTGCAATAATGGAGGTAATTCAGGCTAAAAAAGAGTGGTTTTCTATCATCCAATACATTTTGTGAGAGTAGAGATTTGAACCCCTGTTTCCCAGGTCCTAAACTAAAACACTAGCTGCTACACCACACCGGCTCTTTCCTTGCTCACAGAATATGCCAAACAAATTCATCTGTTCCTTCAGTAGGTCATGTGCTAGATTGATCTTCCTAAAGATGTTTTTTTTTAAACTGTTGCTGCTTATGCTGTTGTGATATGGTATGAAATACAGTGTGCCAGGTACAGGATCCTTGCCAAACCTTCCACCTCTTCGTCACAAAAGATCCTTTCATTCAGGACACAGAATTCGCCTTGACCGTTTGCCTAAGGCTGATGCTATGGTGTCCTCTGAACAAACAGAACAGCAGGAGCTGTGATTGATTTGACCCACTCCAAATGACTTCTGGTCCTACACCCCTTCCTTCCCTGCTTTAAGCTTTCTGAACAGCCAGCTTATGTGCTGCTGCTGTTGAGCTGAAGGTAAACTCTTGTAGCCAGATTCTCAAGCAGGCACAATTGAACTGTTGTATTTTTTTTCTGGGGTGGGGAGGACAGGAGGCGAATGAGGTTGCTAAGCTTAGTCATTCAATTACTTCTCTCCAAACCATAAAGGGCATCGGGAACTACAGTTTCATTGCCTTTAATCAAAGGAAGAGCCCTGCATTCCACTTTGTATTTGCTGCCGTGTATATTAGAGGAATTTGTCTCGTGTAATTGACAGCTGCATACTGGAGGAGATATTTCAAAAACAGAATCCAGGATTCTATCCCATTAAATTGCCTCTGGCCTTTCTTGCCATTATGCATGTGTGTGTATGTGGTTTTTTTTCCAGTTTTCCAGTGCAGCCTGCAAAGAAAGACTATCTGCAAGATAGCTTATGGCTAATCTTTCACCCACTGAACTATGCTGGCTTCTATCCTGATGCTTTCCCTGAAATGTGTGGTGGGATGAAACAGTCTCTTTCCAATATTACCAAGACTGGGAAATCACTTTCTGACTGGCTTGTCAGATTTTCCCGCCTTTTTCACTTCAAGGACTTTTTCACTTCAAGCATTGAGCTGCTTCTATTATGCTTCTATTATGGCAGTGTAAGATTGTATGAAGCACTTTCCCTCAGCCCTGACACACTCCCCCAGAAGGGGAAGGAAGGCCGTTATTTAAAACCTTTCTTGACTAACCCATTTATGAGTCACAAATAATAATACGGAGGCAGAGATAACTAAAACAGAATGAAAGATTTATTTAACAAGAGAGGATATAGGAATGGAAGGTGAATAACTTGGAGAAAGGAATGAATAAGGCAGGATAAATATATATTTATAAAAAGAGCTTTGGCAGCTAAGCACATTTATTTTCAGGCACAGGCTCAAATATGTTGGTTAATTTCAGTAAGATATTCTTCAGATAGTATAGTTGCTAAGATACTGGTATTAGTTTAGTTTATTAAATTTGTATACCGCCCTCCCCCGAAGGGCTCAGGACAGTGAACAACAGCTGCAAAATAACAATAACAATATCATAACATTCAGGAACAACTTAACAAAAACCTAATGTCAATAAACATGGAATGAATAACATAACATTATGGTTATTAGCTAATAAGATTTTTTTTTTAAGTTTCCTGTCCTGAACTGCAATTGAAGAAATACAACAAATAATCTAATGTGCATTCTCACCCTATGCATATTTAATACAAAGTCGGTTACAAAAGCGAGTCGGTCCCGCTGGAGTGCCCCCCCCCCCGCCGCCTCCAAGGCTTTGTACGGAGCCCCGCCGGGAAAGCGGCCCTGTCCACCCTTTCCCTCCTCCTGCGTGGGGTGAGCGCTGGCTGCGCCACCCGCAGCGCCTCCTGGTGGCTTCACGGAGAGGTGACTCACGGGCTCTTTCTGCGGGAGAAAAGGCAGCTCGGCAGAGAGGGGGAGGGGAGGTGCTCCCCGGTGGGGTGGGTGGGGTTCCCTGGACTGGCTGAGGGGCAGCAGGGGCACGTCAGCAGAGCAGTGTGGGCTGGCGCATGGGATGAGCAGGGCTGAGGTGAAGTTGATGGCCAGATTGCATGCCTTGGTGCGGTTGGAGGGTGCAGTGTGGGCCTGGTGGACGGCCCCGGGACTCGGCTTGCCTGCCATCTGTGACAGGCAACTCAGCGAGCCCGTGCCCAGGTACAGCAGCCTCATGCTGGCTGGGCTGCCCCCTCTGGTCTTGTTCTTGGCACTCAGCATTCGGGCCTGAGTGCAAGGCTCGCCCCCATGGCCGTGCCCAGACAACTCATGTTGTTGGGGGGCTGGACCTGGAGTTGTGGCTTGACGTGGGAGGAGCAGGAGGAGTTGGTGGGGATGAAGCCTTGGTGGCCCAAAAGCTGGGCCTGCTCCGGGTGGAATTGCTGGATGATCTGTTGACTGAGCTCTTGGAGGGAGAGGGGGCCGAGGCTCATCAGGTGTTGGGGGTCTCGGTTACTGAACACATCCTGGAAGAAGTGGGGCTGGCTTTCAGAGGCATTGATGTGGCTCCGTGTTCCGGAGCAGGCAGGTCAACTGGTCTACAATGCCCAGACTCCGGATGAGGTTCTCTTGCCATAAAAGGGCTTTCATCCTCTCCGCCTCCTCTTCCTCCACTATCGCTTGGGGAGTCATGCTGTCATATGGCAAAGATGGCCCCTTTGTGTTCCAGGTCTTGCTGTGGCTGTCAGCAACCCACGCAAGAGCTGCCTTTCCCTTTCCCTTCTCGTGGGACTTTTCCCTGGCAGCTTCTTCTTCCAACTTCTCCTTCATGTCCCTTTTCTTCTTCCCAGCTGTGCTGTCTCTCTGCTCCTGCTTTTGGTGGATCTCCAGCTGTTTCTTGGCACACTCTTTTCTGGCCTTGGAGGCCACTGTCTCCTGGAAGAGGGATCCACTGTGCTTGAAAAAAGGCACATATTTTTCTGTGCCCCATGCTGGGAAAATGCATCGGTAGCCACCCAGGTTGCTGTTTTCGTACTTTTCTGCCTGTGCCAGCCAGGCAGCCTGGCTGCTCTCCATCTGTTCACACCTGGCTTCGCAAGGAGACTGGTGGGCTTGCAGAAGGTGGTCCTTGACCCGCCTCGTCCTCCTCCAGCACCTTCCTCCTGTAATAGGCCCGCACGCTGATGAGGTTGAGAGCATCATAGAGCAGGGCATCTTTCACTTCTCCGTCCAGCCGGGAGTCCGTGGTGAAGCTGGGGGAGTGGTTGACCTCCAAAAGCCAGGGCTTGAGCTTCATGTCCAGGAGGATGTTGAAGCCAAGGATCTCAAAGCAGGCACAGCCCGAGACGTGGTTGGGGAAGCAGATGCACTAGTTGTGCTTCAGCACTGGGTGGGCAGCAATCAGGGTCTTGATGATGTCCTCAATATCCTGCCACAGCTCAGCCGTGTCGTAGTTGTGCTCCCACATCCAGACTTTCACCATGGACAGCTTCCTCTTACTTTCTTACTGGTCAGATGCATGCAGGTGTCTTCCAGGTTGCTGCTGCTGGGCCCAATGTACCTCATGGTGGCAAAGAGGGCCAGTCCCTCCTCATAGAGAAAATTTTTCAGCAGGTCACAGGAAGTGACCAGGACATAGATGCACATGTCAAACTTTAAGCCGTCAACAAGGAAGGGCTTGCTGATGTACTCCTGGCAGATCATGTGCTTGCCATGCTTGACCTCCTTGGGGTTGCATGTAATGAAGATGCCTTGTTCTTGGCAGTCGCTGTCCAGCTTGCAAATGTATGTCCTGTTCTTCCTCATTTACCCGTAGGCTTGGAAGTCCCCATAGTCAGCCGGCAAACACCGCATGTGGGGGAAGATGCTGTACTCCTTGGGGAAGAGCTTGAGCATGCGGTTGAGGTTGCGGGCCAACAGGTCCTTGCAGCAGATCTGAGCCATGCCTGGGAAATGGTTTATTTTCTGAAACCTCTTCATCTCCATGACCTGCTCCAGCGAGATGGAGTAGTCAGTCCAGTAAACTGTCCATTCCTCGTCTTCGCCTACTTCTTTCAGGCCGCAGCGCTGAGCAGCACTTTTCATGCTCTCATACTTACAGCTGGACAGGTTGATTGAGAGCAGCCTGAACTTTTTCTTTTTTCTCCTCCTGGACTGCTCAGCATTCCACTCCTCAGCCATCTTCTCCAGATCGACTGGTGACCCCCCCAGCTAGCCCTTCCTGCTGCCTGCTTTGCTTCTGTGCCCTGGACTGGGGCCTTGCGGCTTGTTGGGAGAGGTTTCCTCCTCCTTCTCCTCCAATTTCTGAAGACATTTGTTGGCAGACTCATCCCAGAGATCCCCCCCTCCTCCTCCTCCTCTTCATCATCACCGGTTTCATTCTGAGACTCACTGCTTCCCTCTGCACTGATCTTCATCCTCTAAGGCCCTCTGTCCTGTGACTCACCTGGGGGGGGGGGGGGCTGTGACCTTATTACTTAAGGTGTTCTGATTTAAGAATTAAACACCCTGGGTTGCATCAGGCTTGGTACATTAACTTCAGTACCTTCACTCAGCCCTCAGATAGAAACCTCCAAAATAAATATAAAACACTGTCTTTAGAGGAAACTCAAAGCAAAATCCAATACCCCAGACTAACTGGTATTTGGGATTCTTCTTCCATCTTCCTGGAAGATATATCCCTCCCTGGTTATATATATGCCCCTCAATCTGGGCTCCTCAATAACCTAACTACCAGTTCTCTCTATTCTGTGTATATTTGCTTAAACCACAGCACACAGGGCTGTCCACAGTAGAATTAGATAGATTTACTTCACTGGTTGAATTACTTTCTTCAGAGGGTTATATGCAAAGTGCAGCAAAGGCAGATAGCTGTTCAGTTCAGTAACTTCAAACTCCAAAAGCCTCTCAGATGGTTTTACACAGGGAGATAACTTTCTCGCTCTCAGAGACATCAAGTCCTCTGTGACCAATCAGCGTGGAGGGTTGCCAGCCAATCAGAGTCTTTCCTGTTTCCAGACATCACTCTGAGTGTAAACAATAATGGCTGTAGCCAGAACTGCACTTTTAAAAATCATACTTTTTTCTTCAGTCTGTCACTTTAAAAAAATTGTATAGACGGACACAATCCAGTACATACATGTATATCCATTACACTTTGTCCAAAACATACAATTTCCCCCCTTTTTTCCCTCCCTCCCCCCCAAGGAGTTGAGTTCTTCTTTCCTTCTTAGCGAAGCAGCAGCAGGTTCATTCCTTCTAGCCTCTTCTCCCATCTTTTGTCTTTAACTCCGACTTCTCTCATCCAGTCCACAAACAGAATCCATATCCTCATGATTTCATTTTGTCTATCCTGCCAAAGTTGGTCCCTTGACATAATTTCAAAGATTTCTAACTGTACCTGTTCCCAAGTATATTCTAACCATTTCTGTATTGTCCATATTTTCTTATCTTTCCAACCCAACACTATAACTGCATGTAAAGTTCTTATCATTATTTTATACAATGGTCTTTGTCCTTTATCCACTCTGCTGTCTTCCATTATCCCCCTAAACAGTAAATCTTTATTTATTTATATTTTAACTTTCACTAATTTCTCTATGTACATCAATGCTTTTTCCCAAAAAAATTTCAATTCTTCACATTCAATCCACCTTTGCAAATAAAATGCTTCTTTTGTCCCCACAATGCCAACACTTTGGGATGAGACCCTTAATCATGTATGCCAGTTGCTTTGGAGTACCCTACCATTTTAATATCACTTTTCTTTCCAGCTCCAAATATTTTTCAATTTTAATAGTTTGCATACCTTCCATCAATTTTTCCATTCTATCACTATCTGTAGACCCGTCATACTCCCATTTTTGAGTCAAAACTCTAATCATAAAGTCCTTGTCTTCTATCATATATTTATATAAGACACCTATATATGCCAATAAAGGCTTGTGTTGTGTTGTGTTGTATAAGACACCTAAGACTTTCTTTTCTTTTTTCATGCCTTTCTAAGCATTTCCCCATTATACTCTCTCCTTTTATTCTTGAAACCTTTATCCTTTCCTATATACCTCTCAACACCAGCCAATTCCCCGTTTCCCCTTTGTAATGAATGAGAGGCTTACCGCCACCTCTTAAAAAAGAAACGTGGGTTGGGATTTTGTTAATGTATGCAAGAATTCAGAAACAAAAGAACTTTTAATAAAATATATTTTAAGGCTTATTGAGAGCTGCTCCCGCTCAATAAACAAAACAACCGAAAATGCATAAGCAAGAAAAAAATAACAGTTTAAAACATTCCATAGCGTAGCTTTCCTTACAGCAAATGCAAGCAAAGGATAACAAGAAATATAACTGATAAAACTAATTGGCAGAGATTAACGGGTTGAAAATACTTAGGATAACAGGCAGGACTTCAAAACAAAGTAACAGAAATGAAGGTAAAAATGAAAATAAAGATAGATAGATAGATAGATAGATAGATAGATAGATAGATAGATAGATAGATAGATAGATAGATAGATAGATAGATAGATAGATAGATAGATAGATAGATAGATAGATAGATAGATAGATAGATAGATAGATAGATAGATAGATAGATAATGAGAGTATTGAAAGGCAATTGTATAAACAGACCAATAATGTTCTCATGGTAATTTGCTGAGTCAGCTTGGCAAAAAGTCATAGTTGCTAACAGGTGTAAATGCTTAATGAGTTGGTGAGAGTCCTAATTAGAAAGAACATAGTCTACATCTGGGCATGACTGTTAGCTGAAACAGCTACAGGTTGAAGAAATTAAAGTGGTATAACCAATTTCTCCACACCCTGTATCTATACAATTTTGTAAACTTATGATTTCACCTTTCATAAAATAAATTTGCTACAATTTGAATCCCTTTTCTCTTCAAATTCCTTGTCATCGCCCCTCCTTCTTTTCCGACTACACTTCCCAAAGGTGCCGTGTCCAAAATGCTTGGCATCCATTTCACTTTCCATTTCTTCCATATTTCTAATGCCACCATCCTTGGCCCTATTACAGCTTGTTTTTCTCTTTTCATATCATTTGTAAATATCCCAAATCTGCCAACTCCTCCATTTGCCTCATTTTCAAATTTAATCTATCTCTCCATTTTATCTTCCTTTATTCCCATCAGGCTCTTTATTTGAAATGCATCAAAATATTCTTGCAGTTTCGGAATCCCCCAGCCCATATATTTCTTTGTCATATAAACTATTTTATTCATTGTCCTTGACCTGTTTTGGTTAAACACCCATAATTTAAGCTGCCTGTCCCACTCCTCAAATTGTTGTTTTTTAATCTCCAGTGGAAGAGTTCTAAATAAGTAAAACATTTTTGGCATAATACACATTTTCAATGCTCTTATTCTCCCCGTTATGGATAAGAACTTCTTTTTCCAATCTTTTAATTGTTTTAATATTTTTCCACGCTTCTTCATAATTATATTTATACATCTTCTCTGTTCTACTTGCTATAGTAATTCCCAAATACTTAATCTTTTTTACTAATTCCTTATCCAACAGTCTCTTTTCAATGTTCACACCCAAGATTTCTGTTTTTTCCTCAACCGAGTACTTTTGAAAATCCTCCAAAATTATTTTTAACTGTCATAGTATCAACAGGGTTAACTCTTATTATTAATATATCATCTGCAAATAAATTTACCCTTATCTCTTCTTGGTTCACCCTATATCCCTTTATTTTACCATTATTTCTAATTCTTTCTGCCAAGAATTCCATTGCCATCACAAACAAAGGCGGTGACAATGGACAACCTTGTTTACTCCCCTTCCAATATTCACCATTCCAGACCACCCTTCATTTATTCTAATCCTTAATTTCCCTCCTTTATATAACTCTTTTAACACCCCTATAAATCCATTCCCAAACCCATAGTTAATGTTTGAAACAAAAATTCATGGCCAACTATATCAAATGCTTTATACACATCTAACTTTATTATTGCATATTTTTTGTTTTTCCCATGCTCTATTACATTTAGAATGTTTCTTAATGGATGACTAATATCTCTACCTCTAACAAATCCATATTGGTTTTTTTCATTAACTTTGGTAATATATTATTTCATCTGTAAAAAATTTTGCAAAAATTTTATAATCTTGATTCAATAAACTAATTGGCCTATATGAATCTACCTGGTATGGTTTACATCCTGGTTTTAAAATTGTTATAATTTCCGCCTCCCTCCATGACTCGGGAATTTTCTGTCCTTTTAGTATATTATTAAATAATATTTGCAGTTCATGGACTAACACCTCTGCCATTTCCTTATAATATTCTGCAGTAAACCCATCAATTCCCAGAGATTTGTTGTTTTTCAACTCTTTAATTACTAATGTTATTTTCTCTTGGGTTATCAATTCTTCCATGCGATCTTTTTCATCCTGGGACAGACCTTTATTCAATTTCACATCAATATTTACATTCTGTTCATATTTGAAGAGCCTTTGATAAAACTCTTCAAACTTCTGTCCAACTTCAAACTTCTGTTTTTCCTTTCTCTTCTTTAAATAATTAGCCAAGCGTTTCATGTCCCCAGAGGCGGAGCAAGGGGAAAAACATTTGTGTTGGAGGAATTTCCATGGGTCTACAGATCAATTTGCCTCTCTTCTGCAAATCATGCATATCTAGAGTGATATAATGATCTATAGCTATATTCTTTTAGTTCATATTTACCCTTTTTTCATTACATTCGGTCTCCATCCCTTTTCATTGTTGAATTATAAAGGAAAAGGGGCATGTTGCTTATTTCCCCTTATAACTCAGCAATGAGAATTGCCAGATAAGCTTGAAACTATCATAATATTCTTGCCCAATAGAAATCTATTGCTATACTCTACTAATCTGTCAATTTCCCATTTTAAAAAATCCCTTCTGCCAAAAGTTTTTTGGTAGTATGCAGGAGTGGATTGTAGCTGTGGAGGTTAAGCAAGCAAAGCATGAAGGAACTGCTTAGCATAGACTCCATTGCCTGTGGGAATGTCTTTGCATTTGCAGCAACAAAAGTTACATGGAGAGTCACAGTGGCCCTTTCCCCACTTACCTTAAGCCCCACGCTACTCTCCGCAAGTAGCGCGGGGTCCCACTGCACTCCCCACGTCAGGGGTGGCAACAGCGCAGCCGCCCCGACGCTGCCGCTCTTGCGCCCGCTCAGCGCGCAGCATCCCTGGCGCTGGAGAAAACGGCACCTTTGGATGACCCCGCGCAGAGAGTCGTGGGGACGCTCAGAGCAGTGCGCAGCGACGGGGGCAGCAGGAGAAGTGGGGAAAGGGCCAGTGATATGGAAACAGCCCCACAGCAGGCCCTGAGTTAAAGCAATTCTAACCTAGTCTTTATCTTTTCTTAGGGGGCAGGTGTTTGGAAAGAAGAAAGTGGTGGCGAAGAGATGAAGTACAATACAAGGGAGATTTGGCACAAATCAATTGAAAACCACAACCTAGAGCACATTCGTTAAGATGAGATGAATCAGTTTAGCATAGGTATTATTTTCACCTGCTTATAATCAGTCTTATGGGATTGTGTTTTTTTGCAATTTACTAATATATTTCTGAAAGAGGATTAAAAGTAAACCAAAATAGTATGTTGTTTTTCCTTTTAATGGAACAGTGCAGCAGCATGCCAGTTTCAGGCAGACGTGGGGAAAACGTTCTAAAAATAATTCACAACACAAGCCCTTCAAACCCGAGCACCATCTGGAGACATTTAGGAAAGAAGTAACTTGTTAGTGTAGGAGGCATCAAAGGATCTATGTCTTTGCCAAAAAAACCCTCATGCAATTTCAAAAGGCCTCATCCAGATTCTGACCTACTATTTAATATAAAAAGTAATTAATGAAAATGGCCTCAGTTGTTGAGATTCAGGTAAGGTTGGGGGCGCTTATGTTGTATCTGACAATATGTGTATTACCTAACCAAGGGAAGCAGACTTAAACCCTACTGATATCCATAGGAGAATTAACCTTACACTTTGTAATTGCTGGGTTTAGCATTAAATGCCATTGAATTCAGTGGGATTCATGAGTAAACATAGATCAGATTCTGTCACATGACTCTTTGGCCCTTTACTCATGAAACACTTAGCTCCGGGTTTTTAGCTGCATGGTGGGGCTGAAATATAATTTCCTTGTATTTCTCTATTTACAAGTGAGGAGGCAGCCAAGTCCTTGTCATCTGAGGCATCCTTCAGGCCTGCTCATGTCGATAACAACATGGACTGAGCCAAGGGAGGCTGAAGACGACAAGGCAGGTGGGCTCCTGCTGGCTTTTCACCTTTGCAGCAGAAGGCATTTGGTCATGTGGAGGAGGATTTTGCGACCTATGTGACCAGATTAGTTGCGCCCGGGGACATGGGTTACCCCATGTCCCCAGGCAGATATGCCCCTGGTGCCATGGCTCCCCCCCACAAACATCTTTTCTGTCACCCACTAAGAGTTTTTAAGAAATTGAGCTTTTGCTAAGCAAAGCTTCTGGTTGACCATTGGAGATTAGGTTGGCTGTGTGGGTTTTTTAAAAGCATTGCTTTGGCAGCAGCTATCACCACAACACAAGAATCTTAATTTTTTTACTGAAGGTAAGCTGTGTCAACCATTTAATGGCTGATTCTGCCCCTTGTGGCAGCCATGTTATGGCTGTGCCCACCATGTTGCCTCAGAATTCCAAAGATGCCCTCAGGTTATTTGGAGACCTCTGCTCTAGGGATAGAGTACAGAAGAATCACTGCAACTGAAAAATATTTCTTGGGGTAATCAGTCAGTCAGGCCAGCAAAGGTTGGGGAATATTAAAATAAGACCTTTCCTTGTTTTGCATTGCTCTGAAGTCTTCCTGCTGGTCA
Source organism: Sphaerodactylus townsendi (assembly GCF_021028975.2). NCBI lineage: Eukaryota > Metazoa > Chordata > Lepidosauria > Squamata > Sphaerodactylidae > Sphaerodactylus > Sphaerodactylus townsendi. The sequence goes on along the minus strand of NW_025950341.1, from coordinate 2,645,423 downwards.
GGTACATCATTAGATTGTTCTGTTTATTGAATACCTTGGCACATTAAAAAAGCTAATGGTCCCCTGCTGTTCAGGATGGCTCACTGAAGATACTGGAATGAGGCCACCAAGGCTGTACACCTAGAAGACTCCACATATTCTTCATTTGTCCACGTCAACCTTCTCTTCTTCCAGCCTCCCAGCTTCCTGTCAGTTCCCACTGCTTGATCATAGGTTTCTTTGAGTCTTGTATCTGCATCGAAACTTGGATACTGTTCTCGCAGCCTCCACACAGGTGGGCAAGTTCAAAACATTATTATCTGATGGCATGCCCACAAGAATGTATTTCTGTCCTCTTCTCTGAGCACTGTACGTACAAGCCCCATATATAATTTTGGCAAGAACTGATAGACAGGGAGATTAAAGAAGCTAAGACTAGTCTCAGAGGGGTTACAATAGGCTTAGTGATACATTGGAATTGCAGATTTCTTGGAACAGATGCTAAATTGCTAATACAGATCTGAAGAAAAAGTCCCAAACCCACAATTACAATCCAGGCGGAGGTGGCTTAACAAGTCATTATCAGGATTAATATGAAGTCAATGGAAAATGCTGCTTTGCAAAGTAGTTAGTCATCAATATGAGACAAACAATATAAAGATATAGAACAAATATTGACAAACTTTTTTACCTCTGATTCAACAATTATCAACTAATTGTTTTACTTGTTAGGGCTGCTATACCTGGCTCTTTAACGGAACCTATTTTAATTTGAAGGGGAATGAAACAAGGTTGTGTCTTGGCCTCCTTGCTCTTCAATTTATATTTGATTGATACTGTATTAAAATTAGACGGCTTCCCCGTTTTGGACAACAAAATTTTTCCAATATTCTTATATGCTGACGATATGGTACTAATCGTGTGTCCTCGAACAGGCCCAAAAAAACTGCTGTATCATCTCAGATATATTGTAAAAAGGAGGTCTGAGCATTATCTACAACACCAAAGTTATAGTCTTTAGAAAATGACCAAGGAGGTTCTTATGGAGAATTTAAATATCTAGGGTTGACTTTGTCTGAGACACTGGGTTGGAAAAGTCATTTAGCAATAAGAAAAGCCCCTGCCTTTATAATAATAGGAGTCATTGTGAGATTTTATCATACAAAGGAGGGAGTTCTTGTAGATTCAGCGCAATTTTTTTGTATGTAAGGCTTTACCCCACCTGCTTTACAGTATTGAGGCTGGAATGAAAAACTGATTCCCAACTTGGAATGGATACAAAATTATTTTTCTAGGAGCATTTTAGCCTTACCAAAAGGATTCCCAGCAAAATACATGTGAGCAGAGCTTGAACTCCTGTCAATTGGAACTCAAGTTAATTTAACCCTATTAAAATACTGGTTAAAATGAAGGTCTAACTCAAGTGGTACATTTGCCAAATTGTGCTTTGAGTCACTTTTTAAAACAGACGTGTTCCAGTTCTTCTGCTACAATAATATTCAGAATTATTGTTTATCCCAGATGACGTCCTTAGACCATTATCAGATGGATCTGATCTGTGGAATTGTGTCTTTGAAAATGATGCTTGGATTGATAGTCATTCAATCGAGCAATCAAAATTTTCTCCACTGTTTAAATTGTTCAGACAAGGGCACTGGAGATCAGAGTATTTAGTAACAATTACAAAACAAAGCCTCAGAGTTCCTTTACCCAGCTGCACTTTCAATCAATGCTGTCGGCTGGACTCATTGGTCATTATCTCCATATGCCAGTACCCAGGTACGTTTTTTGACCTATGGTGGAATTGTGAAAGAGTAAGAAACTTTTGGATAGGGATCCATAAAGAAATTTTTAAAATCATGAAATTTAAGATGAAATGTACACCGGAAATTATCTTCTAGGCATAGGTGATTTATCAATGGGAAAAATAGTAAAAATGGTGCAGTACTTGACTACTGCTGTTAGATTAGTATTAGCAAAAAATTGGAAAAATTAAATAATACCCTCAATTTTGGATTGGCAAAGAAAAGTTTTGGATTTAGTTGAAATAAGCTATCAGGTTATGATAAATTAGTAATGGTTGCTTTAGAAATCAATGGGAGCAATGGGTTGCATATTTAGAAGAAATCCAATTTGAAGAATAATATATAGCATGGGAGGTCATTTAGTAAATGGTCGAATACTGCTGTTCAGATTTTCATTAGTATAAGATTAATTATTTTAATAACATTCAGTTTTCTTTGTTCAGCTGTGATTAATATAAGAAAGCAGAACTGTGGTGGAGGCGTGGCCAGGTTGTGGAGGGGGCATTCCGGGGTGGGGGCAGGTGGTGCTGTGGTAGGGACGTGGGGTGTGCGCACTCCCCAGGCACAGTTTCCCCTTGCTCCGCCTCTGGGGACATGAGAAAGGTCTGCAGTTGCCTACACCTTCCCCTTACTAATTGAGGGTTACAACAGCCTTTGGATGTATACAATAAACTCTCTCTCTCTGTGTGTGTGACTAATTGTGGGATCTGGCCCATTACATCTACGCAGCTATAAGGAATTTTCTTAAGACATTATTCTATGTATTTGATTTAGTTGAAGCCTCTGCATACTTTTAAAAGCAGGATGAGTGATTAGAGAACAGTCATAGAAAGCTTTTGTTATTTGTCTTGTAGAATAGGACTTGTGTAGGTGGGAAGGTTTGCCTTTCATAGCTGTCTGACAGACATTCAACAAGGAAATCTTTTTGGTGCATGATACAGTGATGGAAAGCTTCATCTGTTCATCTGCTACATTTCATTCTTGTTATACTGTTGAAGTGCAGGATCTGTGGCAAAAAATAAAGTCTGGGAACAATTATGAGGGCCCACAGCTCAGTGGTAGAGCAACTAGGAACATGGGAGATCTAAGCTTGAATTTCCACTCTTTGGGGCTTTCCACACTACAAAAGGGAGCTAAGGTCGACTCGGTTCCCTTCAGTGGGGGGCGATTCCAGGCTGTCCGCACAGCAACTTACTTGGCCCCCTGGAACCAAGGTAAGTGGGCGGGATCATCTTGGTACCTGTTTCGCTCCTCGATCGTGATTGGCGCTTGTGTTACGGCGGGAAACGGGAGCGTTCTTTGTTGTTGTTTTTTACAGTTTCCGTTATATACCGCAGCTTCATGGCGATTAACGCCAGCTGAACTGCTTCGATGCGTCCCAGTCGGAATTTCTGGCTTTGGCGCCAAAATATATAGACGCACCAATTCCAGTCAGTGATTTCTCCTCATTGTTACAGATCTGTTGTTACAGCGGTCTTTTTGTTGTGCTACAGCTGCTGTCACAATGGATCCTGATTTGGAGCAGGTGCTTCAGATTATCCTTGCACTGCTGAGTAATTTGTTGAGCCTTGTTGAGGCTGTGGTGTCAACTACTTGCAGCATTGTGGAGTTGATGAATCAGGAGTGTTTTGGTGGCCCTTCCCCTATGTCCGTTGCTCACCACAGTAGCCAGAGATGAATGAACCTTGTAGCAGTACCCCAGAGGCCATGGTTCTGGGTGTATCCAAATAGATCCAGGCATTGGTGGCAGAACTTTGTTCTCCCCCACTGGGATGATCAGGAATGGATAGACAACTTCAGGATGTCCAGGGGCACCTTCCAGAGCCTGGTCAACACCCTGCAGCCATACTTGCAACACCAGGACACCTGCATGCGTCCTGCACTGCCTGTGGATATGCGATTTGCTATGGCTGTGTGGTATCTGGCCAATGTCACATCTTTTCGTTTAGTGAAGCAGCAATTTGGTGTTGGTTTGTGGGTTTTAAAAACATTTTAGCACTTTTTGGGTTTTTGACCTGTAGGGGGCGCGTTGTTTGGGCTAGCAGCACCAAACTTTCAGGGATTGTTTGGGGGACTCTCCTGATGATACTACCCAGGTTTGGTAAAGTTTGGTTCAGGGGGTCCAAAGTTATGGATTCCCAAAGGGGGTGCCCCATCCCCCATTGTTTCCAATGGAAGCTAATAGGAGATGGGGGCTACACCTTTGAGGGTCCATAGCTTTGGACCCCCTAGACTCTTCACTAAACTCCTAAGGATGTACTATCAGGAGGGTCTCCTAAAGATACTCTGAAAGTTTGGTGCTTCTGACAGCAGGCACCCACCATAAAGTTACCCATAGTGCTTCTGTGCATCCTTTTTGTTGGCGTATGAGAATGTGAGGTTCCCCTTCTAAACACCATTCATATTGATGCCGTTTGTGGCTGAATTCCAGCATCACGGTGACACCAACCCCGGCACCTCCCCTCTGGACAGTACTTAACCTGAAACTTCACTTGTCTGTTTTCCAACTGCACTGCCACACAGTGTTAATGTTGATGAACATCTGTGCCATTGCTCTCTGTAGCCGTTAATGTACATGAGGAGGAGGGCGAGGAGGAGGAGCAGATAGAGGAGGAGGCGGGACCTTCACAACAGCCACCAGAAGAAGTGGAGGTGGAAACAGAGGAAGAGGAGGAGGAAGATGCTGAACAGGAAACTGCAGGTACTGGTCAAGCCTATATCAGCAAAAAACCCTTTTAATGTCCCACATGAAATTACGTAACCAATGCTGAAACCCCCTTTTTGGTAATAAGTTCTCCCTCTTGCAGTGCCCACAGGTGCAGAGAGCCAGGAATGTGGGGAAGGAGACAGGGAGAGGACTGCACCAGGAAGAACAGGAGACATTTGTAGGTGCATCATTGTTTGTGGAAGTGTGACTGTGTGCAGTATTGAGTGGACTGTGCGTATTGGTCCAGGTGTTCTGGCAATGTAATTCCAATACTACTACATGCATGCTTGGCCAGATGTTTTAAATGTATTCCAACCCAGTACAGCTTGCCATTTTGTAATAGCAAGAACGAATGAACGCTGATATATTTCTCTCCCTTAATTCTCATCTGCAGTGCAATCTTTCCACCAAAGAATTGCCCGCCTGGAGCGCCTCACAGCGAGGCTGTTGAGGGATGTGCGGGACATGAAGACCAGCATTGCCCAGATTTTGGAGTTGTTGCAGGGAATGCTGCAGAGGGACAATCACAGGGGGAAGGCTTGACTTGGTGTTATTTGAGGGGGTGGGGGGTTTGGTAAGTTTCTTTGTTGTGTTTGGTGTTCTGCTGTTCTGTATTACGTGAAGCTCAATAAATGTTTCTTCTGAGTTATCATCTGTTTCAGCTAACTCACTCCATCCCCCAGTCCAGCAGTGAGGGACTGGTTTTTCTTCATGCTACACGGCCAGCATGGTGTAGTGTTTAGGGAGCAGGTGTGCTGTGCATCCAGGGTTTCGCTCCAAATTCCTCCAATTTGGAGTGGGGTGCGAGCCTTTGGGGTGTGTCCTTTGTTCACTCAGGAGTTCCTCAGACCTCTTTCAGCCCAAAGCGAAAGTGTCTCCTGTGTAGAAAGGGAGCTGCAGCTGGGTTTGTAAGCCAGTTCTCTGAGATTCCTTACAGGGGAAAATGGAGGTGTTTCGCAGTTCTGTTGAGGGGGATCACAATGCAGCTGGTGGCAATAACATGTACTGATGGCATGTGCACAAATGTGGATGCATTACAAAAGTTTGGACAGCAATAAACAAGTACAAATTCTGACCATTTCATGGAACTGTTTAATGATGAACAGTTAACTGTGCAATAATAACACTGAATAATAGATAAATAACACCCAGTGAGCCCTCTGCAAGTCAAAGATGTGTTTCTCCTTGCGTGCTTGTTTTTTTGGTTGAGGCTGTTCCCTGGGTGCTGGTGTGTCCTGGCCCTGTGGCAAGTTTGAGGAGCATGTGCAGATGGCCGCAGCTACCTGAGGGTGTGACTGCTGTGAAGTCACACACCGGGCTATTATCTCAGCCACCATTGTGATGGCTGACGCTGCAGCTTTCACACCATCAGCTATTTGCTATTTCTGGATCCTCAGTTCCTCAAGAAGTGCAACCCTTGCTTCCTGGCTTGCCTGTTCCTCCTGGATTCTCAGCTCTTCTTCACATTCGCAGTGCTCCAGCAGCTTTTGGCCAATGTCCACAAGGAGGCCAACCCGGCGAGCACGTCTCTGCCGTACCTCCGCCCTAAGCTGGAGAGATTCCTGTGTGTTTGGCTGGATGGGTGGACCTGCAATGTAGAGCAGACAGCTGACAACAGTTGAATTTGCAGTTTGCTATCTTGCACATTGGAATCTGTCTGCAAAGTGCATTGAAATTGGATTGAAAGCGCAGTATTGTGCATATGCAAAAGTGCCCAGAGTGGTGTGGTAGGATGCCATGTCATGTATCCTGCAAAAACCAAAACACCATAACAATTACTGGAAACAAAGTATGGACCATTCACTCATCAGCAGCCTAAAATAGCATGTTCTGCAACTCAGTTCCCATTGCAAAAGCATCTGAGTGATGAGACTCCATGCTCACTTAGTACAGTTTGAAGTTGCTTGAAAAAGCCACAAAAATTGTGTTTTCAGGTTTTATGATTTACTTAAACTCCTAAAGAAGGTCAAAAGTCTGCTCACAGGTTCTTCACAGGAAGCCTGCTGTTAGCACAAGGCACACTTATTGGTTGACCTCTATTTTTCTCACCCAAAGACTGTTAGTTCCTTACATGACGATCATTAATCCATCCCTTTTACATTTCCAAAATGCATGAAATATCACAAATTGGGATTGCGGAAAGAGCTCACCTGCTCCTGGAACACCTGGGGGAGTGTGGTTAGAGAACGTGGATGGCAATACACTGGACTGCGTGGGATACATGAGTTCCTCTCCAGAATGGAAGGATAGTAGTCAGAGAAGGACGCGAAAGTACATTCTGTTAGCTGCTGCTGCATCTGTGTTCCCTCTGGCCACGGATACTCAGGTGCCAGCATCCCCATAAGGTTCCCACAACAGGCATGAAGAGATGCCAACGGGACAACATAGCCACTGTATAGCTTTGCCAAATAATATGTGCTGCCGGCACAAATCATGGGTGGTTTGGGTTACACACACTCAATGTTGCTTACAGGGGTGGAACCCAAGTTTCTCCCTGTAGGGAGGATTTAAAGGGAAGACCTCTGGGGTCCCTTGGTTTACACACCCACTGCTGATGTAGTTTCATGGAAGCATTCCCGCTGGAGGTTTTTTTTTCTGAGAAACTTAGCTGCTGAAGACCCACTTGGCTCCTGGGCTGCAGCTTGATTCACTGGCTGCTGCCTCCCAGGGTTGGTTTTGAAGACACATTTGTTATGAAACACAGCAGAGGACCATTTACCGGGCTGGGTAGAAGCTATGCAGGCGTTGCCCCTGGGGTCCATTTTGCCCAGGATTCACTGGACAAAAATGAATACTGGCATTCACAAAAAATTTGAGCTGCTTAGGGAAGCTCTAAGGAATGGTACAGTTGTACTTAGCTGACATAGCCTCCAACCTGCGCTGCCATGAGTGCCACCTGCAACCTCTGTGAGAAGGGTATCCAGCATGTTTGCCAGCACTCACCCAGCATCATGGTTTCATCCACCTGACTGTCACCCCCCATCGGAAAAAAAGAGTGGTCCGGGTACAGTTCCTGCTTGTGGGGTGAAAGGCCAACATAGGAGGATCATCAAACACCAGGTAGTATCCAGCAGGGGCAGACAATGCACAGGTAACCTCTTGCAGAGTGCCAGTGCATTGGCCATTCTCAACACACAGGTGAGAGCAGGGCAAATTTCATTAACCTCTGGAAATAAAAATTCTTACCTGAGTACTTTGGCAACGGGCTGTGTCTGTGATGTCTCCCTCTGTGATAGTGACCAGAGGTGCCCCACATGGTGCTACTGTGCAAGTAACACTCCTCCTGATGTTAGGTGGCCTTATGTTGATATCGGTCCCCAAAAGGTTGTTCATCTCGTTCAAGCAAAGGGGCAGGTTTTACTTAGTGCCCCCTCACATCTCATTTTGCTGAACAACCTTTTTAAAGTCTCTCTTCAGAGTTTTGTATTTATTTCTGCACTCAATGGCACTTCTGTGGTGACCCCTGACATGCATCTGTGAAGCAAGTTTGTCAAAAATGTGAATGTTTCTTTTGGACCCTTCCAGGGTCTGGTGCAATTGAAACTCTAGCATGATACCAATCAGGTCTGCTGTTTTTTCTTCCCTCCATCAAATGCCTCACACCTCTCTGCTCTCTGAGCTGTCATGACAGTCATTCCTGTTATCCATGTCTGCAAGGCCTTGGGAAATAAATTGGCAATGACAGCCCCTCAAACCCCTCAAACGGCAAAAAAGGAGGAAGGGAATAGGATTAATTGTATCGTTGCTTCGAGTCAATGAAGACTAGTCAGTCAATGAATTGGCTGTATTGTCGCTTCAAGTCTGAAACGATCTCGTAGCTTCGAAACGTGAGAGAGACTTATGAAAAAAAGGCGCGCTCTCTGCCCGTCACGACTCTCCCGTTCTGTGCATGCGAAAGAAGCGGCTCCTGATTGGTTGAATGGATGTGGTGTCGTTTCGATGCGCCCGCATTTCGAAGCTTCGAAGCAATATCGACCTTGTTCCAGCAGCAAGTCGCAGTTCATAACTGCGACAGGGATGTCGCGGTTCTGAGGGGGGGGGGACCAGAGACAGAACAACGTTGAGCTCGGTTGAAGTGCGGATACACTGAGTTGAACCTAAGTAGAAACCAGTACAACTCAGTAAGTGCGGAAAGCCCCTTTGAGAGACCATTTCTGCAATTTTGGTACTAGCTCAGACTTCAAAGAGGGCTTGACCAGCGAGTTAGAGGAATAAAGGGGTCAAGGCACTGGGCATCCTTTCCCAACTACTCTGACACTATCCCGTTGATGTCTACATTCCCTCCATTTCTCTCCATTTCTTCTCTCTGTTATCATTTCTTCCCTCCATTTCCCTCCATTTCTTCTCTCTGTTATCAGAAACTCATCCATCTTTCTTTCGTTCTATTTCAGTTGCCTTTCCTTCATTAATGGTAAGCTCTTTTGACTGGAGGTCTTGAACCATACAATAAAATCACAGTGCAAATATCAAAAACAGTTATATAATAATGACAAAAGAAAATGTTGCCAATAGTAAAACTGCAAGATTGTCAAATTAATACTTAGCAGTAGAGTGTCTCAAAGTTATTAGACAAGAATTTGGCCACAGATTGTATGACTGCAGGACTAATGTCAGCCAATGAAAAAGAAACAACATGCAATTGGCGCTTGCTCAAAATGTGGGAAAATCCAAACTTTTTGTAATGAAGACCATAAAATGGTCTCAATCAGGCTAGAGGCAAAGCAACATAGGTGTTTGCAGAATGCAGTATTAGGAAATTGCCCCTTCAATTCAGCTATAGGCAAGATGGAGGAGGGTGTGTGCGTGCGAGGGGAAGTGTGAGGAGAAGCAGGAAAGAAGGATGTTTTTCTGGGAGTAGCAATGTAGACATCAACGGGATAGTGTCAGAGTAGTAGGGAAAGGATGCCCAGTGCCTTGACCCCTTTATTCCTCTAACTCGCTGGTCAAGCCCCCTTTGAAGTTTGAGATTAAGAGACAGCTCGGAGTCCTTCACTTCCAACAGGAACTCTATGCAAATTCTGTCAGGTCTGATTAACCTCTTTTTTAATCTCTCTCAGTGCTTTTTAATAGCCCATATTTTGGGCTATTGTAAGAGAAAATGCAAGAGACTCAAAATGGTAGCCACTAATTTCACCCAGGCACTTTTGTAAGTATCTTTTCTCAGAAAGGTTAAAAACCTCCATAGGAGTTTGATACTGAAAAGAGACTTAAATCTCAGATTGAAAACACAAAGCCAAGCTGTAGATTCCAATAAATGTTAATTGAATGCCATTGTTAGCACAGTTCTTGCAGCACAAGATGATACTCCATCTATTCGACAAAGATATACTGGTAGTAAGATTGTTGTTTTTCCAATGTGCTGTCCAAATTATGCTCCAGATAACATTGTAATATTGGGTCCCAAATATTCTTCCATTTCTTATTTGTCCTTGCTATACCCTCCTAATATGGAAATAATAAATTAAAGGCACATTCTGATTTCAGTAAAGTGTTTAATGGTCATTTGTTAAAATCAGTGAAGGTTAAAAGGGTTTAACTTTTGGTGTATTGTATCTGTAGTCTTTACTAGGGTTACAATCTGTGCAATCCAATCCAAAGCCTGTTTATTTACAGGTAAGACTCGCTTTGTTCAGTGGAAACTGTTAAAGAAAGTGTGCACAGAAAGTGATTTTGCAGACCAGTCTGAGCCCCATCATCTTGGAAATAAGTCCTATTATCATTAATTATCAAATATTTTATTTATTTTATTTATTCCATTTATACCCCGCCCTACACCGAAGTCCCAGGGCAGCTGTATAAGGTTACATTTTTAGCAGATGAATCTTCTGATTACAATTAATACTGTTGCAATCCAAGGTACAGATAGACCTGTGAGTAAGGCCTGTGAAACAAATCAGGACTTGCAGCTAAGTAAACATGCCTGGCAAAGGCAGTACAAGTTCAGGTAGTTGATTGATCGCTGATAGCTAGCTTTAACTGGGAGAAGCAAATGTTAACCTGGCCGAGCTCAGAGTTAAAGGCTCATGGTGTTTTTTTTTTTAAATAAAAAAGTCATGAATCTAGTGCAGGGGTCCGCAACCTATTCAAGCTATTAGAATTCCGACACAGGGTGGTGAGTGTAACCACAAAATACCTTGTACAGGAGATGAAAGCAACTATAAAATGACTACTAAGGGAGTCAGAGCCAGCCATGAAATGACAAAGAGCGAAGCTATGCATAACTCTAATGCTAACTCCTCAATATTTCAGGGCAAATCTCTGTTTAACAGAACGCTTTTTAAAATGGACAAACGCAATAAATGCAGTGAAGATCCTTGCACATTGATGGAAGGTGTTACTGAAGCAACTTCTTACAATTCTCCATAGCCAGTTGGAAAGCCTGCTGGGCAAAAAGTCCTACCAGGCCCCATCCACTTTATAAAAGCACTTGGCAGGTGCAAGGAAACACATATGTCCATGGGCACCACGTTGGGACTCCTGAACTAGTGAGTATCTATAATAGGAAATGAAAATATTAAAGACAGTATTTCACACTTGGATCTAAGTCTGTGTGAAATGCCAACAAACCACAGCTGACTTATGGTGACCCTGTAGGGTTTTCAAAGCAAGACACAATCAGAGATGGTTTACCATTGCCTGCTTTCATGTGGACTGAAAGAGTTCTGAGAGAACTGTGATTGGCCCAAAGTCACCAAGCAGGCCGCATGTGGAGGAGTACAGAACTGAACCTGGTTCTCCAAATTAGAGTCTGCTGCTCTTAACCACTACACCATGCTGACTCTCCATTTCATTCTCAGATTATCACAAAAAAAGGTCATGTGTATGGGTTTTGGTAATAATTAAAGGTATTCAATTGGTTATAAGGCAGGCAAATATAAATTGTTCAGCTGACTGGCAACTCTAGAATATAGTCATGCTACATACTCAAAGAGTCTTTTTGGGCAAAGCAAAACAATTAATCCTAAGGGTACAATACACTCAAAACAGCATAGTCTCCGCCCACAGATTTCAAAGGAAGAATTATGCTATTGCTTCCCGTGAGTTGAAACTCAGCAAGGCTTAAAAGTGCTTAACATTTGGCTGGATCATGTTCTCATTTCTGTTTTAATTTCTTCACTGATTTTCATTCCTAATTTCCTTCGCTACTAAACTCGCCTTTGGACAGTATACATTTGGCTCACATTTGATTGATGGATGCTTGTACGAATAGAAGTTAAGAGATATTGTGAAAAACCCTACACACATACACAGAAAAATAAAATCAAGCCCACACCAAGGCGATGATCATGTCACAAATAAGGAACAATTGTGGGTTTGGTTCTGTTTTTGTCACTTGTCAGATGGCATGCTTCAAGAGACAACGCTTCATCCTCTCTGTGTGATGACAACCTTTCTACTTTGACTGTTACTCAATCAATGTGCTAATGGGTTGGTGTGACCAAAAAGCCATTCCTCATGACATTTCTTTTCTCTCCATCTCTTTTTGGAACAAGCTCTGCACCGTTACTAGGCCAGTCTGTCACTAGCTGCTGTATATAGTTTGGCTCGCTAGAAATAACAATCACGTCTGTTTTTGTAAGTGGCATTTCATGATAATGAGATAAAGCTATATCTGGCTTTTTACAATATAGAATGCACAAAAACCCATTTTGCACAATGATTATGGGGACTGAGACCAACTTCATGTCTTTGCTGTCCGAGGGTGGACCCATTTTTCTTTCGTGCGAAACCCTTTACCAATAACACATGCCACTCGGTTGCTGGGGTTATAAATTGGCCATAGCCATTTTATTGAGCGGAAGCGTGAGGCTAAGCATGGGTCTGGATCTGGTCATGGCAGAGTTGTGCTGAAGCTTCTGCATGGCACCCCGCATCTCGAAGCTTTTACACTAATAGGGGCTCTGCCGGGTGGACGCTTCTGGCAAGAGATGTTCCCCCTCGGTCCTGTTTGGCAGGGGCGGTCATCTCTTGCCGCTGCCGCCATTCTCAAGGGGAAGGTCTAGTTCCCTAGCTCCCTTCCCCTTGCCCTTCCAGATCAATACCCATGCGCCAAACCGCCAACTTATCTAGGCTATGACAGAGAAGCATGCATTAACGTAGAAGAAAATTTTAGGGAGAGGCAGGAGGCAAATTGTCAGCCAGTGAGCACATGGCTGGCACAAAGGAGGGCGAGTCCCTTAAAGTCTTGGTTCGCCCCTCCTTTCCTCCATTGACATTAGCCCTTGCCAGGAATGGGTCCTCTTCCCCTTCCGCCCTTACCTGGGCGGCATCCGCTGGTTTCACCTCCCCCCACCCCAAGCAGCAACTTCGTCTCGTGGTAATTCACAGACGTCTTTGTGCAAATGTATTCTCAGAACAGTTTCTGAGACTAGCCGTGTACATGCAGAAAAAGTATACTGTAACAGTGCAACTTGAAGTAGAGTCACACCCTTCTACACCCACTGAAGTCAATGCAAATGCCAGTTCTGGATAATGCAAGAGAACCTTTCCCTGAGCCAATGAGACGGGGCATGTTCACAGGACTTCTCCCATTAATGTGAAAAATGAGAATTTGAGGGATCAAGAAGAAGCAGTTGAAGGAAAATGAGATAAGGGAGATGAGTCAGATCTAAGCATTTTGCAGTTTGCAGATATATAGCTGGAACACCTTGCCAGCCATTGGGTTGACAGTTCCAGGTTGGGTAATACCTGAAGATTTTAGGGGTGGCATCTGAGGAAGGTGGGATTTAGGGATGGGGGGTGGATTTCAGTGGGGTAAAATGGCATAGAATCCATCTTCCAAAGTGGTCATTTTCTCCAGGGGAATTAACCTCTGTTACCTGGAGATCAATTGTAATCCCAGGAGATTTCCAACCACTACCTAGAAGTCAACAACCTTAGCCAGTCACAAAGGCCTGCATTTGGTGAAAAGCAGCCGCCGCTCTCCATTTGCTGGTTATTTATTTTGAAGATTTATTTAACTGCTTTTCTGCCACAGCCAAAGTGGAGAATTTGGGGAAGACTTGGATAGTAATTCTGTACTTGTTGTCCAGCAGCAAGAATTTAAGCATGAGTAAATGTTTACAGTAAAATAGATTGAGCGTAACATTGGGGCAAAAGCACTTGCAAGTTAAGTTACATACAAGTATGAGATTGCACCACCCCAGTGCATACAGGTTACAGCTTTTATATTGTTTCTGGGCCTAACCCAAGATGTAATTTACCTCAGTGTGCATTGAAGCACTTGGTAGGCCAAACAAACTTGTATTGTCCTGCCAAGTAATAAAGGGAACACACACTTCTGGAGAAGTTTGCAAACCCAGGCATGATATTAAGGTTATAATTTATGATGTAAGACACTTTGAGCTAATCGGAAAGCCAGGGTAGAAATGGCTCATGAAGACCCACTCGATAATTATTTTTGCTGACATTCCTTTATTCATGAAATATGTAAAACACTGTTTTCCCATGTCTGTATAACAGGGTGCTATTTTAAAAAATCAAAAGAGAGTGCATTCAGTTCAGTTAATGGCCAAACTAGACACAACAATTTTTAATGATTAACAGTTGTCTGACTTCTCCACACCCAATTTGCTTTTCCTGCAGACTCACAGCAGCTGCTGGGAACTTATTTTTAATTTTAAAACACTGTAGGGGCTCAACTTGCCTTGAGGATGAAGGGGTTTCTCCTGCCCCTTTTCCAAACCCCATATTGGAACGGAATGTTTGGTGTTCAATGCAAGCCCCACAAGGGGCTTCTCCTCCCCCTCCTGCCAGCCTGTGTGATAAATCTGACTTACAAAATATTTTTATTAGACTCTGCCAAGTATTATTCACTGTCCCTTTACACACAACCAAAAGAAAACATTCGGTGGCAGGAAATAAAATGTTTCCTCCAAGGAGTTCTTGCATAGTTTTTTCCCCAAAAACATTTTATTTCCAGCCTCAAAACGTTTCATGAATCCTCTGTTTTAGCGATTCTTTTGTTGAAATGTTTTGAAAATGTTTTGACTTGCTGTGTGTATCTCTTTAAAACATTTCCCATGCCTTTCTGCAATCCCTGGACTTTTTCCTCCTGAGCTCGCTCCGTCAGCTTGCCTGTTTATTTCTGTCATTTTAAAAAAATTATTTTGGGGGTCGACTCTTTGGAAGTCTTGTGTACACAACCTAGGACAGTGATGGCGCACCTTTTCGAGACCGAGTGCCCAAATTGCAACCCAAAACCCACTTATTTATCGCAAAGTGCCAACACGGCAATTTAACCTGAATACTGAGGTTTTAGTTTAGAAAAAACGGTTGGCTCCAAGGCGTGTGTTACTCGGGAGTAAGCTTGGTGGTAGTCGTGGCTTTGCTTTGAAGCAACCGTGCAAATCTTCCAAAGGGTGTATCACGACCCTAGGAGGGTTTACTCAGAAGCAAGCCTCATTGCCAGCAACTGAGCTTACTCCCAGGTAAAGGATCGCGTTTTAGTTCTCTGCAGGAAAATCAGTGGGGTTTAACAGCGCTTAACAGGGTTACTACACTGCTAAGTCTTAGGTTTAATGCTAATAATTGAGCCCAGTAGCCCAGGCCAGTCTAGATGTAGGGGTGGAGGGTGGGGGCGACTCTGTTTGTGCGTGCCCTCACAGAGAGGGCTCTGAGTGCCACCTCTGGCACCTGTGCCATAGGATCGCCACCACTGACCTAGGAGAATCACAAGGCTTTGAAGCAACATAGCATCAATTCCACAGAGTATAATAAATAAAAAAACAATCACAAAATGGCAGCCAGGAACAGTTTGAGAAGGTGAGAGTGGACAAATGCGGGGAATTGAAAATGTTTTGCAAACGTTTTCGGAGATTTGTGTGGTAAGGGCAGTAGGTGGAAAATGTTTTGCCTAGAATTTTACTTGAAGGGAAATAAAATTTCTTTCCATAAATGTGTACAGGAGAAACTTTGCAATTTTAATGTTACAGGATCCCCAAATATGAGTGTAAAGACTCTGTGACTTTGAGGGAGTGGTGCTTAACATGATATGCATCCTAGAGTGTCAGAGCCCCTGTTTAGAGTCATGGCTGGAGGAGCAAGTCTGTCTACTCCTTCTAATACTGATGTCTAAGTTATGTAAATAGTTAATAAAGTTCATCTTATGTTATACTAACTAGATCCTCAAAAGTTATTTATAAAGAATGTGACAAGGAGGATGTACTATTCTAGCTTATGCCTAAGGACACGTGCTTAACAGTGATTCGGGTCCTATTGCTAGAAGGCATAAGTTTGACTGGCTGTCCATGCAAAAACTGTAGCAAAATAAACTTGACTCACTGCCTGGAAAATACAATGGTTGGATCCTGCAGATCCATTCCACTGATAGTGGCAATTTTCCTCTTGCATCAAGGAAAAGCTCCTTGTGCTAAAAGAAAACAAGATAATGGATTTACGGGACCTAACTCAATGGCCCACAAGAATGGAAACGTTTGCCACTGCTACAATAAAAGAGCTAGGCAAAATAATTTCTGCTCGGGAGGGTGAATACAATATGGCATTAGAAACAAAAACCCAAATGAAAATTCTGAGTAAGAAATGAATTTCCTTGCTTTGTGTTGACTTTCTTGGAGCAAAAATTCCAACAGTTGCCATGACTTTGCAAGCTAAAAAATAATGACAAATGTTATTTCATAACAGCATTGAGGTTCTCTTCAGAGAGAGGAAAGTCTGAATTATTGCCCACATTCCTTCAAAACATCCGTCATGGCTGCCTCAGGCTCATCTTAGGGGCACAGCACATTAATAAAAGATTTTCCCATTACGGGCATGGCTGGATCAATACTCTGCTCCGCAAAATGTGTTTTGGAGTGCCCTACAGGGACATCTGTGCACCCTTACAATATGTTGTTACTAGGCACTTGTTACTCAGCTTAACAGGTTATGAACGTATTTCTAAGGAATCTCCACCAGCTGCTAAGAGTGTAACAGCACACAAATATCTTTAAAATAGCAATTGGGAAAATAACTCGGCTTGGCATGCTTTGGGGAAATAACTCACTTGGCGATGTGAGGGGCAGACTGGGAGGGGATCTTTTAGACTATACGGGGAAATATAGCATGGATCGTTCCGCAGAGTAACACAAGGAGTCCAAATTGAGTTTAAAATGTTTATATAAATTTGGTTTCAAACAAACATACAGGAAGATATGGAGGCACATACACACAAGTTCCTAGAGATATAAAAAGGTGAGAAAAATAGGTTTGAATGATAGAGAGGGAATTGGGAAGCAGCAGGGTGATACGTTACCAAATGTTTCCAAGGCAGGGACTCTATGCCAGCACAGAGATCCCATAGAAGAACGATATCATGTCTCACACCAACTTGATCAAGGGAGGTTCAGGTTATAAATGAGCAATGAGCTTAAGGTGAGCAGGACTTTTACAGGGTGGATCGCTAGTTTGGCTGGAAAAGAGACCCTTTGCATTAGGTTTCATTTCTTGCAGCTGTGCTGGGTTGCAGGGGCTGAGCTAATCAGCAGCTCTATCTATTGTCCTAACCCCAGGGCTTGGTAGCCAATTGTTTCCTTGATTACATTAGCAACACCTTGAATAGGTGGTCAGAAGAGCGAGTCTCTGGCTATTGTAATTTAGCTGAGGCAGCAAGATTAAATCAGGGATGGGAGCACTTAGGAGCTTTTAGGAACAGCTGAAGGGAAGGAAGGGTGCAGCATCTCAATTCAAGGGATAGTTCACATTTACAACTCTATTGACTGTAGCTCTGGCTTGGGTGTGGACATCAAGGAGCAAATGGGTAGATTTATTTTCTACTGACTGTTTGCTATTTCTTTGGGCTTTCTGTTAGCCCATTTTATCCTGCGCCACACCATATATATTTGTTAGCCTTAATATAACTCAAAAATATATCTCACATATATCTTGTATTCATAAATATCCCGGCTTGGATGCGTGATCAGAGATGTGGGGTGGAAGGAGTACATAACACACTGAAGCCCATTTTTCCTTTGACAGGTCATTTTTCCCCCTGTCAGAACAGTAACTATGACAACCTAGTATTTATGTAGCCAAAAAGAAAAGGGGAGCTTTTTCTTATAAAATTCTTGCTGCCAGTGTGGTTATAGTTGTTGAGAATCAGTCTTAATTAAGGAGTTGCGCTAAGATTGTTTCGGTCAAGCTGAAACTCAGAAGCAAACCCTTTGGTTCTGTTTACAGGAGCAGCTGATGCTTTCTGTTCTTTTGCAGAGGACTGAATGCAAAGGTGTCATTCCATGAGTGGAAGGAATCTATGATTCTTGAAGAATTTTCACTTCCGTCCACCCCCTCAATAGCCCTAGTTGGTTCTGGGGGTCCCCCAGCCCTCAGAAGTAGATTTTTTTGGATGGAACTAAAGGCTGCAAAAAACACGAGGGGTGGCGAGTATCTAGTAGCTCAACTCATCATTCTTTTGATTTATTCCAGAGAATGGAGCCCTGCCTGTAACCTTTCATGGTTGTCCCTGGGTCAGAATATGCAGAGCCACATCGTTGTCCAGCATGGAACATCAGAACATTAGGTTTTTATTTAATGAAATTAAACCAGTAAGTTCTAACGACACCACTTTAAAGTAACCATTGGACTGAACATTGCTAGCATATTTGTCTTTAGATTGCCTTAACTAAAAGGGCTAGAGCTGAAAATAATAGGAAAGTATAAAATACCCTTGAGGGGAGTCTTTACCCCAAGGTGTCCCCCTCTTAACTCAAAGGAAGTTTATATTTTGGAATGATGAGGTAGAATTCTGAATTGCACCCCTTCAAACTAGTGGCAGGAAAATTGTATCTCTGAATGGATTCCCTGAATATGGTATATTAGCACTCATGGAGACAGAACAGTTTTCATATTTTACCGCTGAAATGCTGATATACTCTATGCAGGGAATGCTTTAAAGTGGGAAAACATTTTTTTTAATGTAACTCACCTACTTGCAGTCTTATATGATGAAGTCTAGAACTCTAATCCACCACAGGGTTGCCAACTCTGGGTTGGGGAATTCCTGGAAAGTTGGGGGTGGAATCTGGGGAGGGGAGGAATCTTAGCAGGGAATATACCAAAAGGCCATACTGAAAAGCAGCCATTTTCTCCAGAGGGACAGATCTTTGTTATCTGGAGTTCAATTGTAATTCTGGGATATTTCCAGGCCCCACGTGGGGGTTGGCAACCCTACCTTTGTGTAATGCATAGAATGGCTTAGGTTATTTTAACCTTTCTCTCCTTCCTGAACAACTCTATCCCCTTTTCCTGGTTTGGAAACTACCCGAGTCTCCATGACTTTTGTTGTTGCTGTTGCTTTCTTTCCCTCAGTTTCAAACCATTAGCTACATTCCTCCACTCTTCCACTAGGTACTGACTTCTCCATCTTTCTCGTGGATAAAATATTCATGGACTGGTTGAATCTAGAACTTTGAAAAAACCCCATACACTTAGAAAGGCAGGAGTCAAAGTAAAATATTCTAGCAGAACATCTTGCTTGACATATTAATTTTCCACATACAGAGATTTATTTGTTTGTTTTACCTGAAGAAGCATTTAAACATACAACACCGCCACCACAATCTATGGGTACAGGGCAAGAAAACCTTGTGATCTGTTGTTTGTGTAGATTTAAATTTTGCCCTGTTATATCTTCTCCACGTACAAAGCAGTTAATATAATTTATGATTTGCTGGCGCCAAAATCTAGGTTGCTGTGTTTTTGAGGCTGCTGTCTCTGAAAGACGTCATGCACAACTGAAGCAATAGGTACAAATAATAATTAGGACAGCCATCACCCAAAGCAAACTGATACACGGACTCTTCACTGTCGCCTTGGCCTGTGTGAGAGAGATGAATGACTGGATAGGTCTGGGAAGTGGAAAAGTGGCAGCCGGTAACATATTCAAATGTGACAGGGACTAAGGTGGTAGAGGTGTCTTATTTCAAGATGAGGGGGGAGTTAGAAACTCCTGTCTCCAAATATTTCTGGTTAACTCAAACAGAAATATTCCCCTGGAAGAGCAACAAAACTATGTAACAACTTGGCAAGTGAAACACTGCTGAAGCGAGTAATACAAG
This sequence comes from Sphaerodactylus townsendi, assembly GCF_021028975.2. Classification (NCBI taxonomy): domain Eukaryota; kingdom Metazoa; phylum Chordata; class Lepidosauria; order Squamata; family Sphaerodactylidae; genus Sphaerodactylus; species Sphaerodactylus townsendi. The sequence goes on along the minus strand of NW_025950341.1, from coordinate 2,625,879 downwards.
TGATGGAATTTAAAAGACAGCGAGGCCTTTCTACAGTGAGGCAAAATGAATTGAATTGACAAAGCAGGGAGGAGGGGTGGGATGTAAAGGGGAAGTAAGCTTTCTCCATCCAGACACACAACTTTCTGAGGTCTTTGTTTCATTTTCATCATGTGTAGGTGGTTCTGGGACTTCTCTCACCCACCCACAATAGAGAGGATAAAGGTACCAGGTCCTTCCATTGTACTTCAAAGTGGATTATAACTAAAACTGAAGCTTATGCAACCAGTCACGAAGAGACATGCGGCCACCTTTGACCTCCCTCTACCTCTGCCTCTCTTATAAGAGTAGCCATACTGGTTGACACAAATGGTCTGTCTAGTCAAGCGTCATGTTGCCTGAGTCATGTGCCACATGGAAACCTACACGCAGGGCTGTAGACAGCCCTCACCTGCTGACAACTTCCATGCATCTGACAGAAGCATATTCTGCTTTTGAACCTGGAAGCTACGTTTATCTATTATGGCTAATAGCCAACTAGAGAACTAACCCTCAGTTATCTGACTCTTCCCCCTTTTGAATCCACCTGTAATAACATAGAATTAAATAAAGTGCTGTTGAATAAAGGGTAATGTACAGAGAGGGTTGGGGGTGGGGGCCGTGGCTGTGTGTGACATTGGCAGTGTTCCTATGTCACTTCCAGGGTTACGTAGAGTAGCTCTGGGAATTGCCAAAGACTCTATGGTAAAACTAGGTTTTTCCTAGAAGTAATACAGTGACACAAGTCAGTGTCTCCATCTTTTTTTAAAAAATGTTTTCTTCGGCTACATCTCCAAGTGGTGGCAGGGAACCAGGGTACCCAGGGGAAGGCCTCCCATCATGCTAGGAGGTCTGCAGACCTAGTGATATGGCATCACTGCACTAAGGATGTCCACACTCCACTTTACTGGCTGCTGCTTGTGACAGGTGAGAAAATGGCAATGTGATGCTGCTGTTGTTGTTTTTCCATAGATCTATGTGCTAATGAGGAAATGTGAGTTGGAGTGTACTGTGGGCCTATGGGACTGTTCCAATATAGGATGCTAGATCTTGCTTTATAAATGAACAAGGCATACACAGAGACAAAAATACAGCACAGTTTGGCCTTCAGATCTCTCTTGTCATCCTTCATTTTCCTGAATACCGTGTTTCCCCAAAAATAAGACAGTGTCTTATATTAATTTTTGCTCCCAAAGATGCGCTATGCCTTATTTTCAGGGGATGTCTTATTTTTCTGTGTTCTGTTCGTCGGGCATGCTTCCAAACAAAAACTTTGCTATGTCTTACTTTCGGGGGATGCCTTATATTTTGCACTTCAGCAAAACCTCTACTACGTCTTATTTTCAGGGGATGTCTTATATTCGGGGAAACAGGGTAACCTTGGTTTTCTTTTCTTCCTATATCCTGGCTTTAATTAAACTGTAAACCTATGACTGGGACTGACCTTTCTGACATCTTAATAGGGTTATCCCCATTCTTGGCCTGGGATTTCTCTGCTCCCCCATTTGCTGCAACCCACTGTGACCCTCCACCCTAATTTTGTTTCAGGGGATCAGTGTGTCCTCAGGAACAGCATGGGGGCAAAGGATTGGGTGTGTCTAAAGTGGCAGGGGGAATTGTTGGAAACTGCTGCTCCCTGTTGGGCAAATGAAAATACGTTTCCATTGGAGGAACTCCATGCACTTGCAACTCAATTGTTCAAAACACTAAGTGAATTATTATCACTAAGCTAAGAGGATCTTTGTACCAGGTAGGTTTGCCAAAGACACAGACTCCTACTTTTTAATGTATGTTGCAGAACATAACTATAGTTACTGTGAGATACAGCTAAGAAAACAGTCATAATAAATCTGCTAAAAGCACATTGCATTTTTGCAGTTCAATTTTGATTGTATGCACAAATGAGTCTTTAGACCTTGATGAATCACCCCCCTTTCCCCACTTAATATCTTGCCCTCCTGATGTTAATATTTGGAATATATAACACCCATATATTCCCTGACTCATTTGCCTGGTCTTGCTCTTCCCTTGAAGCTTAAATAATCCTTTATTTCCAATTAGTTATTCAGCTCACTTCTTCAGTAAGCTTTTACAGTGCATGAACAACATACACAGTTCAATGCTATCCTGTCTGCTAATCAAATCCGGTTCATTCTGAAGGATTAAATCCTGTAATTATTTGTACAAACGGCACATATAAAAAAGAATCAGACCCACCATTGTACCCCCCTAAGCATTCATTTATGTGGATTTTCCTTGATTGATAGTTGCTTCATTTGCCTTGATCCTAATTTCCCTGGATATAGGTATTACTCCCTCTTGCAGATTCTGGAAACATTTATCCATTGAATAAGCAGTTTCTTATGCTCCTTTCTTTAATTCATTCATTCTTTTTCTTTTGATCCAATTTTCTTTTTAGAAAGAATGTTTGTAGTACAGCTCACCCACCACCCGCTCACATCTTTAACTACATTACAGAGATGAACGGAGCATTATAGAGGATGATTCACGGTTTAGCATTCTGGTCATATTCTCCAAAAGAGCTGAAGTTTCAGCCATCTCTTTAGCACAAATGTGCACATCAAAATGGGGGTGCCAACGAAATCTCTGGTTTTACTGCTATAGTAAAGCATTTTTAGGTTTGCACGTGAGCCTGTGTGTTTCATAAAGATATTGCCTGAGCACTGTAAAAGAGCTCGCTTGTAAGTTTTATGAGTGTGTATGTGGCAGATGATTTATTTGCTGTGTGCCCATATGAGAATCAATGGGCCCATTATCCCACGATGGTGCTCTCTTCAGATGATAATTAAAGCTCTGGGAAGCCACAACTGCATTAGGCACATGGAAGCCAGTGCGTGCCCCTCTGCGAAAGGTTTGTGTTGGCAGATCTGTCAAGAGTTGATGCTACTGATAGGCCTTCTGGGAAATTTGCTGTCACTTTTGTTCAGAAGAGCTTGCCAGGTTCTTTCTGTCTGTGCGGGGCAAATAACACATAAGTACACACACAGAGAAAATAGTTATGTTTAATTTTCAGAGTTACATGATTGAATACTGTAATGTAAACCAAAGTAGAAAGCCTCAAGGTTTTTTTCTTATATTACTTTCACTGTTCTGATTAAGCTTATGCAACCAGTCAGGTTGTTAAGCAAGATTACCACCATGCACTCCTGAGGCAGGATGCTAATGGCCATGAATTCATATGAAAATCTATGGCCAGTAAAAGGGGAGGAGAGAGAGAGGGAGAGAGAGAGAGAGAGAGAGAGAGAGAGAGAGAGAGAGAGAGAGAGACTGTTTGTTACTTCTGGCAGTTGACTAAGCAGAACCAGAATGCAAACTTGAGTTCTCTCTGGGATTTTGCAGTTGCTTCAAACTTCAAGGGCGAGGATTTCCAGGTTTCCACAGAAGACTGACACCATTTTGCCCTGGGTGACATTTTCTCACCCTATGCCTCTGAGATAGGGACAAAAATCTTGTTAATTTATGAGGTGCCATTGGATTCTTGTTCTTCTGCTGCCGACTAACATGGCTACCCTCCTGAAACAACAGCAATTTTACACTTTGCTTCCAGCTCTGGTGAATGTTAGGGATTTGGCTGTATTAATAATCATAACCAAGGTGTACACAGCTGGATTTCAGTGCATGGGAAATTGAATGCTTATACAGTACATTAAAAAAGTGTACGTGTAGCCAGGATGGTTGATATGCTGCTTCTATTGCTTAAGGTCATGGCCTAGGGATCAATGAGGTTAGGAGAGCAGTAAATTCAGCTAGCTAGCATTTCATTTTTAATGGCAGTTCTGTCCAGAAAGATTACTATTGATTGGAAGAATGAGGAGAGAGCCCATAAGTGTGAAGAGCTGAGAGAGAACTGATTTTATTATTTCTTTTCCTTTCTTTTTAATAAAATTTTAAAATCTCAGCTGTTTGAGAGTATCTGGATAAAAAACCCTGGTTTCAGTATGTTACTGGTACGGTACCCGGCTTTGGGCACCTGTTCCCAATAATTCAAGTAGGGAGGCCACCTCTACCTCCTCTGCTATTTATTTCAAGTTAAAGGTAACAAAAAATTACCCTGTGGACTGCAGCAACAGAAGACAGGTTGGGTTTGAAGAAGAAGGAGGAGGAGTAGGAGTTTGGATTTATATCCCCCCCCCCTTTCTCTCCTGTAGGAGACTCAAAGGGGCTTACAATCTCCTTGCCCTTCCCCCCTCACAACAAACACTCTGTGAGGTGGGTGGGGCTGAGAGAGCTGCGAAAAGCTGTGACTAGCCCAAGGTCACCCAGCTGGTGTATGTGGGAATGCACAGGCTAATCTGAATTCCCCAGATAAGCCTCCACAGCTCAGGCGGCAGAGCGGGGAATCAAACATAGTAAGGAGAGAACATTCCTGGATATGCTAAATGACTGTGGCTTAGAGCAGATGGTTGTAGAACCAACCAGGGGAGATGTGATCCTAGATCTAATTCTATGTGGGACCCAGGACCTGGTGCTTGGGGAGAGTCCAGTGTTGTTGAGCCGATAGGGAACAGCCGACCACAATGCTGTCAGATTCCAGCGTGATCTCTGCAATGCGAACAAGTGACAACTACTAATGTAGTTACATTCTCGGCCTTCAGAGGGAATTTCTCAAAGATGAAGAGGGGATAGTGCGAGGGAAGCTGAAAGGAGAAAATCAAAGAGAGTCAAAAATGTCCAAAGCTGCTTGGAGGTTATTTAAAAACACAGTCTTAAAAGCTCAACTGGAATGTGGTGTTCCCACAGGTTAGGAAAAGGCAGCCCAGTCCCAAAAGAAAGCCACCATAATGGTTAACAAGGGACGCTTGAGGAAATTATTAGGGGAAAAAAGATGTCTTTTAGAAAATGGAAGTCCAACTTAACTGATAAAAGAATACCAGAGAGGAGAACACAAATGAAGGTGGCAGCAAAGAGAAGCAAGTTAGCTGTAAGGGGAGGCAAAAAAAAGGATTATGAGGAACGCTTGTGGCTGTGAACATCAAAACCAGCAACAAACAGTTCTTCAAGTACATCAAAAAAGCAGGGAAGCCAGCAAGGGAAGCGGTAGGTCCAAGTTAGATGATCAAAGGAACAAAGGGTGTGCTAAAAGATGACAGGGGAGATTGCGAGAAAGCTGAATGAATTTCTTTGCATCTGTCTTCACCCAAGAGAGGAGGTGAGAGAAAATTCACTTGCACCTGAACCAAGCTTCTTAGGGAGGCGAAGATCCGAGGAACTAACTTGAAGATAGTGGTAGACAAAGGAAGAAGTTCTGGCAGCCATTGATAAAACTAAATGCTACCAAATCCCCTGGCCCAGATTGCATTCACCCAAGAGTTCTTAAAGAGCTCAAGCATGAAATTGCTGATGTTCTCACTTTAATATGCAACTTATCCTTGAAATCAGGCTCCATCCCTGAAGACTGGAAGATGGCCAATGTCACACCAATCTTTAAGAAAGGATCTAGGGGGGACCCGGGAAATTACAGGCCAGTCAGTTTGACATCTGTTCCTGGTAAATTAGTAGAATCTGTCATTAAAGATAAAATTATAAAACATGTACAAAAGCAAAACCTGCTGAGAAAGAGTCAGCATGGCTTTTGCAGAGGCAAATCCTGTCTTACAAACTTACGAGAGTTCTTTGAGGATGTAAATAGGCATGTGGATAAGGGGGAACCAGTGGACATTGTCTACTTGGATTTCCAAAAGGCTTTTGACAAAGTTCCTCACCAGAGACTATTGAGAAAACTCAGCAATGAAGGAATAAGAGGGGAAGTCCTCCTATGGATTAAAAACTGGTTGAGAAACAGGAAGCAAAGAGTGGGTGTAAATGGGAAATTCTCACAATGGAGAGATGTGGGGAGTGGTGTCCCCCACTGGTATTGGGACCAGTGCTCTTTAACCTATTCATAAATGACCTGGAAGTAGGGGTGGGTAGCGTGGTGGCCAAGTTTGCAGATGATACCAAATTATGTAGGGTGGTGAGAACCACAAAGGATTGCGAGGAGCTCCAAGCGGACCTTGATAAATTAGGTGAGTGGGCTAAGAAATGGCAAATGCAGTTCAATGTAGCAAAATGCAAAGTGATGCACATAGGGGCAAAAAATCCAAACTTCACATACTCGCTACAGGGGTCAGTGCTATCAGTCACAGACCAGGAAAGGGATTTGGGAGTCTTAATTGATAGTTCCATGGGAATGTCAACTCAATGTATGGCAGCTGTGAAAAAGGCAAACTCTATGCTGGGGATAATCAGGAAAGGAATTGATAATAAAACTGCAAAGATTGTCATGCCCTTATATAAAGCCGTGGTGCGACCACACTTGGAGTACTGTGTTCAGTTCTGGTCACCACATCTCAAAAAGGATATTGAAGAGATAGAAAAAGTGCAGAGAAGGGCAACGAGGATGATTGAGGGACTGGAGCACCTTCCTTATGAGGAAAGGCTGCAGCGTTTGGGACTTTTTAGTTTGGAGAGGAGACGTCTGAGGGGGGATATGATTGAAGTCTATAAAATTATGCATGGGGTAGAAAATGTTGACAGAGAGAAATTTTTCTCTCTTTCTCACAATACTAGAACCAGGGGGCATTCATTGAAAATGCTGGGGGGAAGAATTAGAACTAATAAAAGGAAACACTTCTTCACGCAACGTGTGATTGGTGTTTGGAATATGCTGCCACATGAGGTGGTGATGGCCACTAACCTGGATAGCTTTAAAAGGGGCTTGGACAGATTTATGGAGGAGAAGTCAATTTATGGCTACCAATCTTGATCCTCTTTGATCTGAGATTGCAAATGCCTTAATAGTCCAGGTGCTCGGGAGCAACAGCCGCAGAAGGCCATTGCTTTCACATCCTACATGTGAACTCCCAAAGGCACCTGGTGGGCCACTGCGAGTAGCAGAGAGCTGGACTAGATGGACTCTGGTCTGATCCAGCTGGCTTGTTCTTATGTTCTTATGTTCTTAAACCCGGTTCCTCCAGATTAGAATGTACCTGCTCTTAACCATTACGCCACTGCTGCTCCTTCTTGACTTGGCTATGTTTAAGCTACCACAGTTCATTTTGGACGAAAACAGTCAATGAAAGGGAAGAGGTGATTCACTCGGTTCTCCACGGGTAAAATGATAGGACCTGCCATGATTCTGGGGTGAGTATTGATTTGCTGGTAAGAGAGCTTGAAAATGACCTTGCACACCTTTTCTTGATTAAACATTTTCCCAACTGCCCAAAATAAACAAACAGAAAAATAGCCCATTTGTTTGTTGTTCTTTGCATCCTATTTGGGCAAGTTGCCAGGATTTTCTTTTAAAGTAAAGCTGTAATTTTAAAGTGGAAGTCAGCACTACAAACTTGGACGGCATAGTACCCATGCATACATTAAGAAGCTAGTTGCTCAGCTCAGCCCTATCTTGCCATTTCTCATGCTCGGTGCATGACTACAAAATACAAGGGTGTACTTCCTCTGTAGCCACTCCAGATGAAGGCAGGAGTGGAAGATGGCAGAGTGATATTGTAGCTGAAACACTTATGTGGTGGTGTTACCCAAAATGCTGGGGCCTGTCTCTGTTAGAGTGGGGAATTAGTGAAGGCTGGGCAAGCTTGGAATCTTTGAAGCTGATGGAGAGTTGCTTTCAAAAGAAATCCACAACAGAGCAAAATAAAGCTCAACAATTTTTATTAAAAGAAAAATAATAAAATACAAGCATCAAAGCAGCAGAACACACATACTGTCGTATGATATAGATAGAGTTGAGTGAATAGGTTTGGAAGAGCAGAAGGATTTATGGGGAAGGGTTATACTACCTTATCTTGATACAGAATGGTCGAATGAACAGAGCCTAGCAACCCTGTGCGAGGTTCTGGTAGAAGAAGAAGCAATACATTAGGGACAATATCAACAGTCAGAGAGGTGTCCAGAAGAAATTGAACACTGAGATTTCTGAGAGGGGGCTAGTTATAGGGAAAAATAGGCCTTTAGGGTTATGCAGACTGTTCTTTAATCTCCCAAGGCAAAGAAAAGCCTTGCCTTTCCAGGGAAAGCCACTTGGGAGACAAACTTAAATGTTGGGTAGTTAATTAATGGTTTGAGCATTTGACTTACTTGGCTAAAACTGGGAGTGCCCAAAGGTGGGGAAGGAGCTAATTCAATTACATCTGTAAAATAATGGCAATGCAAATAAGGTGGTCTTGGAGAGCTGTTAGAAAAAGAAACTAAGATTAGTATTATACTGTCAGGAACACCTTGGAGCAATAACATTAGCATGTTCTTTGTCTAAGTAAGGCAGATTGATCTGAGTTGGAGGTAGAAATGGGCTTCCTTAGCAGGAGGGATTGTTTTTACTTTAATCCCTTTAGGGAGGGAGGGGCAGACTGTTTTCCAAGGTGTATAAGGGCAAGACCAGGCAAGATTTCTGTCCTTTTCTGCCAATGCAGAAAAATGACCCTTTGGCATGCACTGCTAGGAACCCCAAGGGTTAGCAAGATAGATAGAGACAGGGCTGCCCAAACCCACCATGCATCGGTCTAGGAACAGTGTAGTTGTCAGGGGATCTGAGAGACCAAGGTTCAAATCGCCTTTCTACTATGAAGCTCACAGGATGATTTTGGGCCACTGAGTCTCTCTCAGCCTATCAGGGGTGGAGCGAGGGGGGAATTGTGCCTGGGGCATGAGTACACCCTGCGCCCCTGCCATGCCCCTGTTCGCCCCCATGCTCCTGGAACACCCTTGCCATGCTCCTGCAGGGGCGTGCACCTGGTGCATCGCCCCCCCAATTCCCTTAGTGCTATACTACTGCAGCCTATCCTACCTCAAAAGGTTGTGGCAAGGATAGAACAGATGACAAGAGAACTCTAAGCTCCTTGGTGGAAAGGCAGTATAAAAACTATTAAATTAAATTAAATATCCACTTCCCTGATCGACTCTTTCTTGAGCTGGAATGCAAGTGCAGGCTCTGGCCTTTCTTAACCACGCTGCCTAACCTCCCCCCTCCCCCAGTCCTAGACAGGTGCAAGAATTTTTGAAAGAAACAAAAGTTTACAGCAAGAACCCTTGCGAACTGTCTTCGTTGATTGAGTCTCCTTGTTATTCCTGTAAGCACTTCCTGTATTGTCCATATCTGTTCTCTCAAACAATAGGGCTCAAACTTGGCCTGTTTGACTGTTGCCTGTTTATGTTCTTGTATTACCATCACTTTATTCCCCTTATGCCACCCTTGTCAATTTTCTAATTTACCATAATGGTTGCTGGAGAGTTTCTACATGTTCATTTTAGTAGAAGTGGCTTCATTTGAGACTAGAACAAGATTCAGTTGCTTCAGCTCCCAGAGAGTCTAACAGACAATTCAATCCAGTTTCTGAATTTAAAGAGAAATTTCTTGCATGTTTACAGTGATTCCTGCCGTTTGGCAAACATTGGTGGTAGAAATTTTTTAAGGATAGGCTTGTGTTGCCATGTTTTAATGTGCAATCCTGTCAATGATTCCTAAATGCTTTGAACAGGAAATACTGAAAATAAAATATTTATAGAACAATATGTCACGTAGTCTAGATTAAACCTAGCAACTGTTCAAACACGCATCAATGATACCTTCAGTGAGGAAGTAAGGTTGCCATCTGGATTGGGGAAAAATGTCCTCTCCCTTTAATAGAGGTATAATGAATAGAAACAACCAGTTGAAGCTTTTCAGTAATTTTACAACACCTAATAAGTGCTTGTCGATCTGATTAATATTTAAGAGACATCTAGAGGGATCAGTATAAAAGTTGGCAGCCCTGTGAGGAAGTGAAGTATGAGGTCCTTAAATAATTTATCTAATATTATTTGGTAATATGGTTTGCTGATCTGTGAATAAAACAAAAGCCATAATCCCATCAGGAAATGTTCTGGGATTTTTAAGTAAATAGGTTGAGGTTTGGACTGAATCTAAGCCACTGTTTAATAGGCCGTGTCATAGAGCATCTGATTTGCATGGAGAAGGTACCATGTTCAGTCTGTGGCATTTCCAGTTAAAAAGGAGCAGCTGGTAAGTGAAGGCCTTCATATCACCTCCTTGTCAGTCAGAGTATACAGTACCAACCCTAACAGACTCAGTATCATATATAATATTAAGCAGCCGCGAAGCTCCCAGGGGGCGGGAAGGTGCGCGATGCACCGGGCGCACGAATTTGGGTCACGTGGGGGGGCGCAAAATCCCCCGGCCCCTCCCCCTTTCCCCCCTGTGGCGCCCCCCCCCCCACACACACTTACTTTAGAAAACCGAGCAGGCTGGAGAACAGGCCTTCCTGTTCTGGTGGGAACTACATTTCCCAGCGGCCCCCCTGCTGCGCCCCCCCACACTTAAGAACATAAGAACTAGCCTGCTGGATCAGACCAGAGTCCATATTGTCCAGCACTCTGCTACTCACAGTGGCCCACCAGGTGCCTTTGGGAGCTCACGTGCAGGATGTGAAAGCAATGGCCTTCTGCTGCTGCTGCTGTTCCCGAGTACCTGGTCTGCTAAGGCATTTCCAATCTGAGATCAAGGAGGATCAAGATTGGTAGCCATAGATCGACTTCATAAATCTGTCCAAACCCCTTTTAAAGCTATCCAGGTTAGTGGCCATCACCACCTCCTGTGGCAGCATATTCCAAACACCAATCACGCGTTGCGTAAAGAAGTGTTTCCTTTTATTAGTCCTAATTCTTCCCCCCAGCATTTTCAATGAATGCCCCCTGGTTCTAGTATTGTGAGAAAGAGAGAAAAATTTCTCTCTGTCAACATTTTCTACCCCATGCATAATTTTATAGACATCAATTATATCCCCCCTCAGACGTCTCCTCTCCAAACTAAAGAGTACCAAACGCTGCAGCCTCTCCTCATAAGGAAGGTGCTCCAATCCTTCAATCATCCTCGTTGCCCTTCTCTGCACTTTTTCTATCTCTTCGATATCCTTTTTGAGATGTGGCGACCAGAACTGAACACAGTACTCCAAGTGTGGTCGCACCACGGCTTTATATAAGGGCATGACAATCTTTGCAGTTTTATGATCAACTCCTTTCCTAATTATCCCCAGCATAGAGTTTGCCTTTTTCACAGCTGCCATGCATTGAGTTGACATTCCCATGGAACTTACTTTAGGAAACCGAGAACAGGCCTTCCTGTTCTGGTGGGAACTACATTTCCCAGGAGACAGGAAGGCCTGTTCTGCAGCCTGTTCAGTTTTCTAAAGCAAGTGTTTGGGGGGGGGGTGTGTGTGCTGCGGGGCGGGGTGCCACAGGGGGCCCCGGCATGATTCCCCCCCACAGCGCCCCCCCACACTTACTTTAGGAAACTGAGAACAGGCCTTCCATTTACCCTGGGCAGGAGGGAGTGACATTCTTCTCTAGGAATTGATGGCAACTCTATGGTATATTTCTGGAGATACATGAAGACTCTTCTGGGTTTTTCCTGGAAGTGATATAACACTGTTGCCCAATGGCACCCCCTAGGTGAGGTCCCTCCCCCACAACTCCCACTAGTAGCCAGCTGGTGGCAACCTTTCCTATAGATGTGAGTCAGAATGGAAACCTGTGAAATCAGTAAGGAAGTGTCTTACCAGTAACAGGTTGGAGAAGAATCATGTGACATAGCCTCACCCTTACAACAGCCAGGACTTATAGATGGCATGTGATTCCCTCCTTTCCCTAACTTTATAGCAGCTGTTTTGGGCATCAATTAATTGCAGTGTTTGGTTCATCCTTTTAAAAACAACAGCAAAGATGAGGTATAGAAGGCACAGACAAGTGCTATTCAAAAGTGACTGGCACAATGAAAGACCTAAAGGGAATATTTTTATTTAACAGATCGTACATGTTAGGGTCCATCATCTTTTCTAACAGGCTAATCTCTTCTGTCATTTGGTCAGACTGTGGGTAGCCGAATGATGTGGCCCGACAGGAAAAGTGTCATGAAGCGGAATAGCTAGCCCACTGTCATCAAGCAGTTGACATCTTACCCTTAATCTCATTGTCTATTTTAATTATTTCATTAAAATGTTTTGCATTCTGAAGAATAATTGACATGTAAATTTCCACACTTGTAAGCATGAGAGAAAGTAAAATCCATAAGAATTCAGTGCTGACTGGAGTAGGAGGATGTGAGTGCCAAAAGGGGCAGGTCTAGCCAAGATAAGAAGTCCAATGTGGATTTTAATGGATGGACCAAAGAAGTGATGTGAATCTGCCCAACAGAGAAATGTACTATCTCTTTGATTCAAGAAGAGGATATTAGAGATATAAATTGTGACCTATAGAATCAGTGGCAGAGTGCATGCTTTGCATGCAGAGTTTGATCCTGTGCAAAATCTCCACAGATTTAAAGAACTGTTGAGTAAGATTTCCCCTCTCTCATTGCTTCCCCAAATCCTCTCTGAAATGCTGCTTCTAGGGGTGGAGGACCACTGGGAACTGCATAAATTGGAGGTCTACGCTAGGAGGGGAGAATCGCTGAAAGTTGCCCCTTCCCTTCTATCAGCAGAAAATTTGGTCTTCAGTTAATTTTTCAATTAAGCCTAAGGCCTCTTAAGTTGAAGGATCTCAGGTAGGAAGGAATGGTTGGGGAATATTACATGAATAGATCTTTGGTCCTGTTCCTATGCAGTTTGCTCCCCAGTTTTCTTTTATATAAACTATACAGCACCCTATTGTTGCACTAATTATTTAAAGACCTTGTCTGTTCTTCACTATCTTAGGCTTTCTACAAAAGCAAGGTTAAATGTATTCCCTTGCAAGTACTTAGGGTCAAAGATGTTCCTTTCTCACTAAGGCCCTTTCCACACCACAACGGTATGGGGGGTGTCGGCATAAACAATGCCAACGCACCCCCCGGGACTGTTCGCATGGATGGTCCCGGGAGGGCGGCAGGCGGCAGCGCAGCCTTCGCATAGGCTGTGCCGTCGCCAAACGCCTACCTTGTCTCCTGGCTTCCAGCTCGTCTCAGAAGCCAGGGGACACGCCCCCGCAGCCTGGAGCAACGGCTCTGGAGTCGCAGGCCACGGGGGCATGTCCCCTGGCCTCTGCAACAAGCCGGAGGCCAGGATACAAGGTAGGTGTTCGGGAAAGGGGGGGGGAATGGTGCCTTCCAGCTGCTGCCGTTCGCACGGCAGCATTTGGAAGCTGCTGTTTCTAAAATACCTCACTCAGGGAGCGGGAGCGGCCTTGCGAACCCCTCCCCAGGGACACTGTATTCCACCAGTGTGGAAACAGCCTAAGAGTGTAACGGGAGTGTAATAACTCCTAAGGCACAGAAACTCTCCAACACATTCTTTTAGACTGTAAGTTGTACCATCATAAGCGCCAATTAAGGATTTCCCCCCTATTGTCAAAGCTGAAAGAAAGCTCAGCTCAGTCCTGTATCCACTTTTTGTTAGAAGATAAAAGTGGCAGGATTTCATTGGAGGTAGCAGAATTTTTGGCGGTGGTATTTAGATGACTTACATAGTGCCACTTGGTACCAGACACTTTCATATGTTCATAGAGCACAACAGAAGCCACCAAAGTTCAATCATGCTCATGAAAAGAAATCCATTGTATTAGGGTCAACTTTTGATATGATAAGATAAGATAATAAATATTGATTGATTGTATTAGGGAACATTTGAGGCTTACCTAACAGGTGCCGATCTGTTATGAAACCTTTAGGGGTTTATTGTCAGGATCAGCAACTGAGATATTTTTCCAGCAAATGCCAGAGTTGGATTGAGATATTATAGATCTGAGGTTGAAGGCTATGTCAACCAGTCCTTTGTCTGATAGAACTATCTATCGACCTGACTTTCCCAAGTCAATCTTATTCAGCGGAGGACAAATGGAACCAATGTACAAAGTGTCCTATGCACACTTACTTGGGAATTAATCCTATAGAACATAACCAGAAATCACAAGCCTTTATTGGCATAAAATAAACATACAAAATCAGCATACAAAATTTGCCCATTATTGCTCACAATTATAGACACTGGTACTAAAATACTAAATACTAAAATATATACATGGTCCTTCTGTAACTATAGGACATTCCTTCAGCTAAGTTAACTCACTTAAACGTCATCGGATACTGACAGAAGCTAGAAAGATTACTGCTGGCTATATGTGGTCATAATACATAGACATTGGTTGGTATTCATCTAGACTTACGTCTATTATTGTTAGCAGAAATTTTGCTACATTCTCACACACTGTGGGATCCATGTTGTTCAAAAGCATAGGTATCTTAAGAGCATCAGTTAGATTGTTATACAGAAATGGGATAAGTGCAGATTGTGACATTCTGATTTTTGCAAACCTTACACAATGAAAGAGGGTATGATCGAGTGTCTCCACCTGACCCATATTGCATGGACATAGCCTCCTCTGTTTATCAATTTGTTGATATCTGCCATAGAGCAGCATAGAAGGCATTAGATTGAATCTGGCCAGTGTTAAAGCTCTTCTTAATTTAGGGTTGGTGATCCACTGTAAATAATTGGCCATGTGTCCTTGTTCAATTGGAATAAGCAGGGTCAGGGGAACACGTTTTCCTCGCAGCTGTTATCATATCCCGATACTCTTGTTCTAATAGCTTAGTTTTCAAGCAGCTATATGCTTCTGATAGGGAAAGAGGGACTAACTACTCTAATGAAAAGCCAAGAGTGTTGATTTTTCCCTCAACTAGTTTCAGCCACCTAGAATTTGCATAGTCGGAAAGCATGAGGTGTAACAAACTGGAGTGATCCTGCAAATAGTGGATACGTAGCCAGTATCTGACAGTTCTCCGCCAGGCCATCGTGGCATATGATATTTGCCCGAGTTCTAAACATAGGGCTGCATATGAAGCACAATTTGGTAAGCCCATAATTTTGTGGAAGAACGGGACTGGGCTGTGTTTATATTTTTGTTTATAGCTCCGATCCAAATAGGTGCTCCATAGAGGAGCACAGAGTCGCATTTAGCATTGAACACCTTCAATGCGGATGGTATATACTGGTGGCCCACAGTGAAAAAGAAACGCTGAATTGCTAGGGCACTGTTGTTAGCTGCAGCGAGTGCTAATTTCCTATGTACTGCCCAATTAAGGTTGCTAGTAAGAGTTATGCCCAAATATTTGAACTGGTTAACTTGTTCTATGGGTCTGTTATTGATGGTCCATGTATGACTAGGGGGCCTTCTAGCGAAGACCATTATTTTGGTTTTTTTCATAGTTAATTACCAGTTCGTTCCTCTTACAATATTCAGCACAGCAATTTAAGAGACAAGTGAGACCAACTTTAGTGTGGGAAGAAGAGCGATTAATAGATCAGCATACAGTAACTTGCAGCGGCAGTGTTTAGTGCTTGGATTTGGGAACATGCCCATTGGCCTTCTGGAGGGTTGGCACTAGATCACTAAGGAATATATTAAACAAAGTGGGGGCCAATGTACAGCCTTGTTTGGACCTCTGGTTGTGATGATGATATTTTCTGTGAGCGGTCCTTTTGTTATGCTCTTATTCTGCAGCTAGTGCAAGTGTGTAGCTGTTTTATAAGAAACAGTAGTCTGGGGTCCATGTGTAGCATGCCCAATTTTCTCCACAGTAGGGCTCTAGATATGGAGTCAAATGCCCCTTTTAAATCCAGGAAGGCTGCAAACAGTTTACGGTTATTATGAGTTATACTTTTGTTAGCTAAGTGTGCTAAAACTGTTACATGATCCAGTGTTGATTTATTTTTAGTGAATCCAATTTGCTCCGGTCCTATTACTTCTGCTTGCTTGACCCAATCTTCCACTCTCCTAAGGAGTAGTTTTGCATATAGTTTGCCAATTACAGATAATAGGCTTATAGGACGATAGTTTGAAGGATTAGTAATATCACCCTTTTTGTAGATTGGGACAACTATAGACGCCAGCCACATCTTTGGGATGCGGCCCGTGTTATTTACATGGGTAAATAAGGAAGCCAGAGTTGTAGCCCACCACTCGGGTGAGGATTTAAGTATTTCTGGTATTATTGCATCAGGACCATAAGAAGTGCTCCATCTAGCTTAGCATCCTGTTTTACACAACAGCCAATCAGTTGCCCTGGAGGGTCAATGAAGTGGGCAGAGAGGCCAAAGGCTTTCCCTGATGTTTCCTTCTGGCATTGGATTTCAGAGATTTACTGTCCCTAAATATGGAGATTCGTTTTGCTCACCATGGCTGGTAGACATTGATGGATCTATTCTCCCTGAACATGATTTACTTCTGTATAAGCAGACATGTACACAAGATTGGCATCTTGCAGCCCAGTTGTACTTGATGTCAGGCCATGGTCAAGGTAGACAAGGTGACAATTATGTCACTTTGCAGTGGCTCAAGTTTCTAGTACACTCATGCAGCCATTGGGGAGAAAATGGGAATATAATAATTTCATGACAAAGAGTTAACCAATTATCTCTTCCTAATTACTACATTTCAACCTGCTACTAAGTGGACAGGTATAGAAAGTGTTACCAGCAGGAAAATAGGAAAAATATTTTCCTGAGCCTGCCACCGAACTACACTGGCTAAGGATCAGAGCAAAGAGACCAGTGTTGTCCAAAAGCCTCCACAAGTCCTGGAAAGAGCATGTATATACAAATGTGCTGATATTTCACATGGTTTCCTTCTTGCCTTTGTCCCTTTTAAGGTTTAATGTAAGCCCCTCAGTGTTGGATTTATTATTTGCCAAATGTTTAGGATTATACTTTAGCTAGGTTCTCCACCTGATTTAAGGTTTTCTTACTGTTAATTTAGGATACTCTTGCTTATATGTTTATATGGGCTTGTACTGTATTGGAGGTCCTTTGTTATAAGGTTAAGGGATTCTATAGAGTTACTTTAAGTGATAGACAAGAAGAGAAATGGATTAGAAATATTCTTCTTACTTTATTGTATTAATAGAAGAAGCCTCTTAAGCTTTTAGTAGTTTTATTTTAGCTAGGTAACAAGGAAGTAGATCAGAAAATGCAAAGTAAGGACAACTCCTTCTTACAATCTGATAAGTTTGTCAACCTCAACAAAAGACCTTTGGAGGACATCACCCTACTTCCCATTGGACTATTTGAATTTTCACTTCTAGGATCTCAAGACCCATTGGACTATTGAAGTTTCCATTTCTAGGATCTCAAGATTCATTGGCAGCCTTTTCTTCTGGGACTTAATCCCATCAGCAAAAACAAAAGACTGTCTTCCTCCTCTTTGTTTTAGATTGTCTGTATTATGTGGCAGGGGACTGCCCCCTTACTCCTCTGCTTGGGTGAAAAACTGTATAAAAAGGGCTGTGTTTTATTCTGGACTGGGCCGTCTGGCCTGGAAAGAGCTTGAAATCACAATAAAGAACCTCTGCTCTGAAGGCAGCCTGCCTCTGCATCCACTCACTGCTTCCAAAGCTGAAATCACTCTGAAATCACTATTGCTCATTGCTGCCAAAGCTGAAATCACTTTCTAGTTACCCCTGGCAGTGGGTAACAGTTTTGGAGGCCCCACCGAGATTCCCTGAACTCTCAGGGTGCAACGAGACACAGGAGCTGGTCAGAAGCTGCACGCCACGCTCAAGACCAGAGGCAAGATTCTTGGAACACAATGCGGGCCACCCAGAAACGTCGATAGAACTTTGAAGACAGGTGAGATCCCCATGATTCTTAGAGTGGAAAATTGGTTTAGGTTGTTAAACTTAGATATAGTTTTGGGTTTTTAGATAGCCGGTTTAGACATAGTCTGGGCCTAAGTAAGATAGGTTTTGACCCAACTTTTAGAAGTCAGCTTGGGGTTTAGGTTTTGATTTGATCTTGGGTTTAGATTGCTTTAGGTCTGATTTTTGGAAGTCAGCCTAAGCCCTAGGTTTGCTAGGTTTTGTTTGAAATTGGGTTCTTTAGGTTTAGTTTGGGAATTAGGTGGTAACGATCTGAGGAATTGAACAATGGGAGTCACAGAATCTAAATTCTTGAAATCCCAGTCCTTGCCCATGGATGCACCCCTTACGTGTGTCCTGTTTAATTGGTATAAGTTAAGTAAGAGTCCTCAGGTTAGCCAAAAACAGTTTTGTACTTGGTGCAAAGAAAAATGGGTCAATTATAGCCTACCCTCAGGAGAATGGCCGGGAGAAGGGTCTTTCGAATGGCCCATTCTCCAGGAGCTTAATCAGTTTTTGCAAGCCGCTGGTAAGAAAAATGAAGCAAGAGCGCTCAGGAGAACCTTTATAGCTATTTGCCAGGACCCTGATAGGTTTGGATGTCCCCCAGGGTCCAATATTCTAATAATGAGGCGCCAGCGGGCTGTGGGGTCCAGAGAGACAAGGCATACCCATCCTCTGCCTAGAGAATCTGAAATAGACATGCTAGATTGTCCCCCTTTACTAGTGTTACCCCAGATTGCACCCTCACCACTTAGCAATATATCTGAGATTCCCGTTCAGCAAATGGCCCCTCAGGGAACTCCCCCAGCCACTAGTTCGGGGACAGGAGCAGCCACCTCCTCTGCACCCCCACCGCTCCTTGGGTCCCCTGTCCAGCTGGCACCAACCGGGGTGGATCTGGATCAGGCGTTTCAGCAAATAGTAACTCAAACCGCACATAGAATAAGTTCCACGCTCTTGGGACCCCCTCGGACATCCTCCCAAGTTAGTATCACAGAATCCCTTTCGGAATCACCAATCGCACAGGTCCTCACCTCTACCCCCTCTCCCGGGTCAGAAGAAACCCACGTATACCCTGCTAGGGAGCATTGCCCCCCAGTTGGCATCCAGTCGGCTGCTGCTGGTCTCTACCCTATTCGCTCCCAGATGGGAATTGGTGGGAACACGCAGCCCCAAACTGTATTTGTGCACGTTCCTTTTACTGTGTCTGACCTATATAATTGGAAACAGGAACTTGCCCCTTATTCTACAGATCCCTATGCTATGTGCCAACTTGTTGAATCTATTCTTGATACCCACCTACCCACCTATGCTGATATTAGTCAGATGATGAAAATCTTTTTGACCAACGAAGAAAAATCCCTTGTAATGCAGGCTGCTAGGGAAGAGGCAGAAAGGCATGTGGCTGGACGGCAGACAGGAGCTAACCCCCCCACCTTGGAATTGGTTTTCCCATCTCAGGATCCGAGGTGGGATAATAACAAGGATGAAGATAGGGACAGATTGGCAGCTTATTGGGAGTTTATTTTAGCCGGGTTTCAGAAGGGGGCCCCATGCCGCCATGACCTCTCTAAATTACATTCTCTGATGCAAGAGAAGGGAGAATCCCCATCGGCTTTCATGGAACGCATCCGTTCAGAATTCCGCAAATGGACCCTACTGGATCCAGATGATGTAGCCCCCCGTGTGTTTATTAATAGCATTTTCATTAGAGGGAGCGCCCCAGACATTAGGAAGAAGCTCAATAGGATAGCTAACAATACTTTAGAAGATCCGGGGAAGCTCCTCCGGACTGCCACTACAGTTTTTTATGAGCGGCCTGATACTGAGGTTCTGGCAGAGAATCGCCACCGCCAACTACTTGCAGCACTTGCTAAAGATAGGAATCAGGGCTCTAGAGAAATCCCAAGTGGGAATCCACCCCGCACCCCCCCTTCTGCACCCCGCAATGCTTTGGTTACTCGTTCACCTCAACAGCATGGTCATGGTTTCAGGCAGGACTCAGCGCCACATCCCTGGTCAGGTACTAAGTTCTGTCAGAGCTCCTCTCACTCCTACCCAGATAGGGGCAGAGGACAGGGATCTGGCTATTCTAGGCAGCCTGGTCTGTCTGCACATGCTCAGATTTTCCGGCTCCAACCCTTCCCTTACCCCCCACTCCCCCTGCAGCATTCCATCGGTCGACTGCAGGCCCGGGTGGAAGACTTAGAGCAGCTGCTTCGGTGCAGGGATTCAGAAATCCAGCAGCTCCGCATTCAGAATCACAAGCTTGGGGACCGGTTAGATGCCTGTCTCCTCACGCGCAAGCATACCCAGGGAAATGGTGCAGTGGCTTCGCCCGCCTCGCGTTCTGTCCCTTCCATGCCTGTCCCACGTACAAGGAATTTGAAGGTCCGTTTTTGCCAGAGGAAGTCTGAGGCCTCTGGTTTGTCCAGTCCTACCGTACAGCCTCTTCATTCCCCTCCTCCACTCCAACAGACCCCCACCTCTGACCATGTCCAGAGTGCTCTGGAACCTCTGCCCCCCTCTTCGTTTGTCTCCCTTGCAGCATGCCCTGCAACTGGTCCCCTGCCCATAGATCGGGAGGATCAGGTTGGAAAGGGGGGCAGCCCTGATTTGGCCCCTGTGACACCCCTAGATGTTTTGCAGCAGACCTGTCTGGCTCGAGAGGGGGGTCCATTAGTGCCCACCCCAGTACCTGTAAGCCCAATTGCCCCTATGCTTGTCTCCGCAGACCCACTTGAGTCCGCCATTGTCCAGCAGGCAGTGGAAGGTTTCCCGGTTCCTGTTCCTCTGTTTGCTTGCCCCTTCTCCCATCTGCCGCCTGCCACTGTCTGTTTTTCAGCTCCTGACCCCCTCCACTCCTCTGTTCCAGCCTGCTGCCAGCCTGAGCTCCCTTGTGAAGTTCCGTCTGTACCTTTGCAGGATGCCACAACCTCTGAGCACGTCCAGTGTTTGGAACCTAACTTTTTGCTCTGCCCCCAACCTGTCCTTTCAGAGCCCTTTCACGTCTGTGCTTCCCCATTGTCACGACTGAATGCTATTGCTACCCCCGAGCATGTGTCAAGTTTAAAACCTGATTCCCCCAGCAAGGAAGGCGATCCTGTCTTGGCCCCAGTCGCTTCCCTAGTACTGCTACAACATGACCCTGTAATACTAGTTACTGTTGGGGAAATCTCTATCCCAATGCTTGTGGACACTGGGGCTTCCTACTCTGTCCTCAATTCTCGGGCCCCCTTCCTGGTAACGGGGGAGAAAGTGCATGTAGTTGGCGTGAGTGGCCAGTCACAATTGGTTCCCTGTTTAACCCCTGGCCCTGTACCCCTCGGTCCAGAGGCTGCTGATCATTCCTTTTTCAGCTTGGAAGTTTGCCCCATCTCCCTTTTTGGACTTGACCTGTTTTCTAAGTTGAATGCCTCCAGCTCCTTTTTTGACTCTGGATGTTCCCTTGTGTTTGACCCCAAGTTGGAAGGTATTTTGGCTTTTGTGTCCCCTCCGCCTGTAGCAACGATCCCAGAATCGCTTCTTCAGGCTGTGTATTCTGTGGTGTGGGATGTTGACAATATTATTCAGACCCCTACTGTTCCCCCTATGAAGGTGCCTTTGAAACCTGGTGCTCTGCCTGTCCAGCAGCATCACTCTTTTCTGGCCCTTGGGGTTCGGGTCAGCTTGCAGTCCCATCTGGGTCACCTGCTGTGTTTGTATATTGTTGGTGCCCCCCTCCTTTCTACCTCTTAATTTCTTTGTCTCAATGCTATCATTAGTCTCTTAAAATTTTTGGCTATGATGGGTTTTCAGGTTTTGCAGTCTGAGGCTCAGATTGCCCAGACCTCCGTGTTGTACCTGGGATATTGCATCCAAAGGGGGGAGAGAGCCCTAGCCACCTCCAGAAAGGATGCAATATCCCAAATACAACTCCCCAAAACTCAAAGAGATTTTTTCACAATGACGGGATATATTTGCAATTGGAGTCCTGGATGTGCTGCCTGGTCTAAGCCTCTGCACGAAAAGCTGCAGGGGGCAGAGACACCACATTTAGAATGGATGCCAGAACAGAGAGTCCCTTTTGAAGGAATTAAACACATTTTAATAAAAGCGCTGGCTTTGGATTCTCCAGGCCCAACCAACAAATCTTTTCTGTTTGTACATGAACAAGCTGAGATGGCAAAGGGTATTTTGGCTCAAGAGTTTGTTGATACCTGTAGAGCCAGAAGAGCTGAGCCACACCCTGGTGCTTCAGTTTCCCCAAAGCAAAGACCACAAAAGGTCATAGCCTCTGAAGGTGTGCAAAGTTCTGAATTCAGGACCCTAGATAGAGAGTTTTTGGACCATGTAAATCTGCATTCAGTTTCCAAAGAGCGAGAAATGTCTGACAAGAATCTAGCACCAAGGGAAAGCATTTTAATTGTCCTTGTTGCATCTGAAGGAAAGACGGAATACAGGGACACATGTCTGAACCCTTTAAAATCTAAAATCTTGGATTTCAGCCAAAAGGTAGAGCCTCCCGTTACAGGAGCAGTTCTCCTTTGGCCTTGTTTTTACCTTGTTTTTGGCCAAAGTATTTAAAACCTATTCTGCATACCCTGCTCTTTAAGCCTGACTCTCACTGGGATAAGAACACGGTCCACGAACAGAGGGACAGTTTGTGTGCGTGGATTTGTTTGCTTACAATTGCTCTGCCATTATGGCCCTGTTTATTTAGGTATATGTTTTCCGTCCTGACTTCTGGAGTTGTGCTTTTATTGGATTCCATATTCCAATTGCATGGTATGCCTTGTTCCAAGTCTCTCTCTCCCTTGTGCTAGTAAGAGACAAGTACAAGGTCGCATTGTCCCAGTCCCTTCCCCTTTGTTTCGCTCCTCAGTGTAACTACATTTGCTGGTTTCTGCCCACTTGAAATGTATTGGGTTCAGTGTTAATAACCTTGTGTTTAGAATTGTTTTGCAAAGCAGGTATGCATATCCACAGTCCCTGGAAGCAGCAATATGGCTGAAGCCAACCCACCACATTATCACTGGCACCTCACCAACTCAGAACCTGGCTGCAGACTTGTCCCCAGACTCTGACTGCCATGAGCACAACCACTTCTGCCCCAGGTGGGAAAGTATCAGAGGGGGGACACTGATGCCGTGGATGCTTGGACAGCACCCCACTGACAGATGGCTGACAGCTCAAGGCCATGCTGATGGACAAATCTCTGCCAGCTTGCTTGAATTCCTTTGGCTGAACATGTGCGCTTTGCCAGCACGAACACCTGTTGTGACCTGATGCCACCAGCAGACGACTACATCTGCACCCCGCCTTGCCGCTTCCCTTCTGAGCAGCCGCTTCCCTTCTGAGTTCCAGTTGGATTTACAATCACTCTGCCTCACCCCGTTTTGCCGGATCCTCTGAGTTTTGCAAGTTTTCCCCGCCTCTGAGCACCCTACTGCCCCAACCTTGATCCCCAGAGGTCAAGCCTAATAAAAGCGCCTTGCCTACCTCCCTCCCTCCTGGAAACATGGCTGCCTGAAGCCACTCTGGCCCCATTTAGCGATAGTATGTATTCTCTTTGCTGTTTTTGAAATTGCGTCTGCTCCATGCCTTTGACTTACAGACCCACATGATTTGATTCTGGGCACCCAAGTCCCGGATGCCCCGGAACCTGGGCACCCAGAAGAGGGGGGACTGTTACCAGCAGGAAAATAGGAAAAATATTTTCCTGAGCCTGCCACCGAACTACACTGGCTAAGGATCAGAGCAAAGAGACCAGTGTTGTCCAAAAGCCTCCACAAGTCCTGGAAAGAGCATGTATATACAAATGTGCTGATATTTCACATGGTTTCCTTCTTGCCTTTGTCCCTTTTAAGGTTTAATGTAAGCCCCTCAGTGTTGGATTTATTATTTGCCAAATGTTTAGGATTATACTTTAGCTAGGTTCTTCACCTGATTTAAGGTTTTCTTACTGTTAATTTAGGATACTCTTGCTTATATGTTTATATGGGCTTGTACTGTATTGGAGGTCCTTTGTTATAAGGTTAAGGGATTCTATAGAGTTACTTTAAGTGATAGACAAGAAGAGAAATGGATTAGAAATATTCTTCTTACTTTATTGTATTAATAGAAGAAGCCTCTTAAGCTTTTAGTAGTTTTATTTTAGCTAGGTAACAAGGAAGTAGATCAGAAAATGCAAAGTAAGGACAACTCCTTCTTACAATCTGATAAGTTTGTCAACCTCAACAAAAGACCTTTGGAGGACATCACCCTACTTCCCATTGGACTATTTGAATTTTCACTTCTAGGATCTCAAGACCCATTGGACTATTGAAGTTTCCATTTCTAGGATCTCAAGATTCATTGGCAGCCTTTTCTTCTGGGACTTAATCCCATCAGCAAAAACAAAAGACTGTCTTCCTCCTCTTTGTTTTAGATTGTCTGTATTATGTGGCAGGGGACTGCCCCCTTACTCCTCTGCTTGGGTGAAAAACTGTATAAAAAGGGCTGTGTTTTATTCTGGACTGGGCCGTCTGGCCTGGAAAGAGCTTGAAATCACAATAAAGAACCTCTGCTCTGAAGGCAGCCTGCCTCTGCATCCACTCACTGCTTCCAAAGCTGAAATCACTCTGAAATCACTATTGCTCATTGCTGCCAAAGCTGAAATCACTTTCTAGTTACCCCTGGCAGTGGGTAACAGTTTTGGTCAAAATTTGGCAGCACTTTATAATTGTAGCACATTTATTGTGAGACCTTTAACTGAAGGGCTACAAAGAGCCCTACCTCTTTTCCTCTTTGCTTTCAACTGCATGCTGGGGTTGCAGAGCTAGGTTATGTACCCTTTTTAGACATTTAAATTACTTAGAATGGCACCATTTTTAAGGGAATCCCCCAAAGTGAATGGCAAAAATCCCACTTTCTCTTTCTGAAGCAAACATCTCAGTATTAAGGGCAAATCTAGGTTCCTTGAAGTCTAAATTGATAATCCCGTGCCAGAGAAATGCTTCAAAGCCATCTGTTTAAAGTTGGTACGAGATACAAGATGTCACCACTTGCTCATTTGCCACCTGAAATTGCGAACCTTTAGACAAGTTAATTCTGGTTACAGTCTATTTTTGTAGCGAGATTCCTCAGAGATTTGAGCTGCAATCGTGCTCAAAGTTAATGGAGCTTAAATCACTTTGGAATCAATGGGACTGAAGCTACCAACTTGTACACATGATTACATCTTACGACTTTAGAAACTGGAATTGGTGTGCATGTCGAGAAACAAATGTTATTTGCTGTAGGCCAGAGGTTGTAATTCTTATTTAACATTGCCAAGAGTGGGGGTTTTTTTTAGTTTGGGATCATAACTTTTTTGTAGAGGTAACATTTCAGATCATGAGGAGTGTGTGGAATCAAAAGCTATTTATAGATTAAACTTAATAAATCTACCTTTTATTGAATCATATCACATACTCACAAACGCAAAAAAACTATTTCCCCCATAAATTCCTGTTAAAGCTAGCTGAAAAGTGTGGTCACATTTGTGAAAACCAGCATTCAAGTCATAAACAAATCCTCGTGTTAATGTCGCAAGTCATGCATGAATGTTGACAATCCGAAGCAAAATGTTGTGAATCTCTGAAAATGCATGTTGACAGCCCCCTCGTTGTGACTGCTAGCATTCTCCTTTGTCTATCTAAGAAGTGGTGAAATTTGTATCTCCTTTCAGATTTCACAAACATACTCTGAGATTGTCAGTCTGGCAGGCATGAATATTGGGCTATACTGTTTACAGCAATTCTACTAACCAGCCTTCTGTACACATATTTGGAGTGAAGCTGCCCTTGCTGGTTCTTGCCAGGAGATGTCGATGTGCTTTCAGCGAAGTGCCTGAAGTAAAAAAAGGGGGAGCCAAAGCGTTACAGGAACCATCTTAAATCCAGCCTCTTCTCTAGCCAGATGTCTGCTGCTACAGAACTGCATGGCTGAGTACATTGACTGGTTTTTGGATGAGTCCCTCTTGACAGCTTCAGTTGAACCACAGAGAGATAAAATATAGTTGCCTGGAGATCATATTATCCCCTTCACAACACCAGGAGCTCAGGTCTCCTTCCTAAGTGTTCTGCTCCTTATTTTTCTAAAAAAGGAAGTCTCGAGTAAACGCATTAATGGAGAATAGACCTTTGGTGGCTAAATGCATATAATTGCATAAAAGCTAGATGCAATTCAGTGACACTCTGAATATTAGTTGCCCTGCATTAGGGTTTCACTGATGCATCACACTGGCCACTGTAGAAAACAGGATGCTGGACTAGATCTTAATCTGAAGCATTCTGGGTTGCTCTTATGTCCTCTACGGAATAACTAATGGCATCTGTCCAAGACCAAATACAACCTGGCAAAGGCACATGTGGTGATAGAAAGTGCTGTCAAGTCACATCTAGCTTGTGGCGGCCTCTGGTGGGGTTTTCAAGGCAAGAGACATTCAGAGATGATTTGCCATTGCCTGCCTCTGCAAGGGGTAAGGGCAAGCCGGTTAGTGTGAAACCCATCACCAGCCTTTCAAGTGTAAAATCCCTATGTAAAAAAAAAGGAAGGAGCTGAGGTAGAAAGGTGCGAATCCTCTCATAAATCTTCCACATGTGAATTCTGTATGTAGTTGGCTAGAACAGAATTAGCAGTTGGCTGAAGTGTCCTAATTTAAAAAGCCTCTGTGTGTGTGACATAGAATGTCTGAAACTTTTTTTGTACTTTTCTACTTTTTGTAATCCTAGACCTATTGCATTGCTTATTAGATTCCTCATGCTATTCGACTTCATTGCTTTATACTGTGTATACATGTTGAATTTTTAAGGACAAAATTGGTAAATAAATAATAAAGCACAAATTTTAAAAAGAAAATAAATAATGATGGGCTGATCACCACTGGACACATCCCCCCCCCCCCCGCCCATGAAAATGGGCCTGGCTAAGGGAGTTCTGGCTATGGAGTTCTGGCTATGGGCCTGGCTAAGGGAGTTCTGAGAGAACTGGACTGGCTGTGACTCTTAACCACTGCATTCTGGCTCTTGGCAAAGGCACATAGTATTCATTTGTTCGGATATTTTCTCCCCAATGGGATCCAAAGCATCTTACAACATGGTTCTCCTTTTCCCCATGGCAACAGCCAGGTTAGAATGGTCTTTAAGAGAACAAAACATGGATCTGAATCTAGGCCTCCAAAATAGTAATCCAACACTCTAACATCTGCATTAAGTAGACTCTGAAAGGTAATATGTTTACAGTTCTTAAAGTGACAGTTAATTACATAAAATTAAATTAGGTATACTTTTCAGTATAGAACAATAAGATCTGGGTGCCAGATACCAGCACGTTTACAGGCTTACTGAGGGTAGTGAATGAGGCATAATACAATTTCTTACTGGCTCTGTGCCTGCATGCTTAGCACACTAAGGGCCAAACTAAATGGGATGACATTCCCGAGTTCAGCTCAGGGAATGTGCCTACATTTTGTAGGGAGAGTTCTCACTGGGGAACTTCTTTTAATAGCACAGGGGAACTCCTTTTAACGCAGGGGTCTGACTCTGGTTGGGACCACCACAACTCAGGGGCTCTTGCCTTCATCCACACATTTTTCCAATCCAAAACAGTACCGGGCCAGGACCTTATTTGCCAGTGCATAAACACATACCAGTGCCTGTTCAGATTAGAAAAAGGGCCCAGGGAGAGGCAGAAGTTTCTCTCCTTGCAACCCACCACAGCAGTCCTGACCAGATATAGACCTCCACAATGCTGTTACAAGGAGTTCCTTGGCGACAACTCAGTCTGCAACATGGAGGCATGTCTCTGGGTGAACTCAGGAGTGCTGTCTTGTCTAGTTTGCCCATCTTGCCAATGAATGCTGCTGGAGAAATAAAATGGGAACATGTGTCAGTTGCCAGCTGTTGATGACTGGATCGTTGGATCATAGTTTTTGAGCTGAATCATCGTAGAACAATCTATAGCATCAGAGATTGCTTGAGAATTTCAACAGTAACATTCTTAATCATTCTTCATCAATTGAGGCTTTTATGCTCTTGCTACTTTAATTCTGTTCTAATATAGTTCCTTGACTTGGATAGCCCAGGCTGGCCTGACCTCGTCAGTTCTCAGAAGCTAAGCAGGGTTGACCCTGGCAAGTATTTGGATAGGAAACATCTATGGAATTCAAAGGTCATGATGTAGTGGCAGGCAATGACACACCACCTCTGAATGTCTTTTGCCTTGAAAACCGCAAGAGGGATCACCTTGGCAGATGTGAGTTGAAGCCAAAGATGTTATGTATACACACACACACACGCATACATACACACACACACACAGAGAGTAGTTTTTACAGATGTTTTCTGTTTTAATTGACATTGTTGTGTTATATATATATATATATATATACACACACACACAGAGAAAGAGAGAGAGAGAGAGAGAGAGAGTTTTTACAGATGTTTTCTGTTTTAATTGACATTGTTGTGTTATTCATGGTTTTATTGTCTTATTTTAAGCATCTTGCATGCTGCCCTGAGAACTGATTGGGGAAACTGATACCAATAAAGGAACCAATATTCAAAGCAAGTAAATAGCAGTGCGCTCCTAAATAGAGTGACTCCCTTCTAAGTCTGTTGAAGCCAACAGACTTAGAAGGTTGTAACTTCACTTAGAAGCGCATGGTAAGTTAACAAAGATTGGATCCAAGATCTGCAAGTGGATCATCACTCTTGGAACAGAACTTTTCTTCCTTCTCCCAGTGTAGCCCCCACCTCTCAAATGCCGTCTGGGGTTCAGGGACCATGCTTGAGAGCAATGTATTGTAATGCAAGATGGTAAAAATCACCCCCTCTTCTTTGCTACAGGAATTGTATTACTGGCAACAGAAGTAGGATCCAAAAGTCAGGTTTTTGACATTTTTGTTTGGTTCCTTTCCCCCACCCTTTTAAAACATCAACCAAAATGAAAAATAAGAGCAGTGGGCTTCTCTGTGTCCCTTGCTTACTGATCACCCCACAACATGATCACGGACCCTGCTGGAGCACAGGGGAAGGAACACAGTGGAAGAAGAGAGGCATAATGTGTGCCTAGTGATCTCCCTCCACGTTGAGCTAATTGCTTCTGTAAAGGGAACTGGTGGAATTTGCAACAGCTGGTATATCTGCAGGTGCTTGAAGCAAGCTGCCCAGAAAAACAATCTGCGTAACAACCTTAATTTAGCAAAGGGATGACAACACCAGATTAGGGAACCTCTACCCAAACAATTTTAGCCACTTGGGTCTAACTAGATTTCCACAAAGAATCTTGGGAGTTGTAGTTCAATTTCCCTGCCACCGCTCTAACTTCATCAGTTCATGATTGAGGGGAGCAGAGACAGGCTGAGCATTTCCAAGGTCATGTAGATAGGAAGCTACAGGTTGTGGCAACTGCACATTTCCAAGCATGCCTAATTTGGGAATGTGCTCTGATTTAAAGCTAACCTTGACAGGTATGGATCTTGGCACAGACATTACATTTCACCATGGTCAATGATGAAAAAACAGGCAGAGGAGGAATTCATGTGGAAAAAAGGGGAGTAACCACATGAGCCCACTATGCACCCCTGATTTGTTAACCATCTCATTAAATATCTCTGTTTGAACATCACACTAAATCATAGTTTATTTTAATAATGGTTAGTTTGTGAAACTAGCTTTTGCCTTGCGGATGATTACTCGGATCTTGTTGGTTTCATCACCTTTGTTGCTAACATTGCCAGGCTGAGCCTGACAGTTGATGAGAGGGCTGGGGGCTGGAATGTGGGTGGTGATGACCCTAATGTCAGTAATGATGCTACATCTTTTCTAGCTACAACCCAGAAGTGACAAAGGGTATCTCTAGGAATCACCAGAAACTCTGTTTATCATAGTTTTTCTGGTGACTCCCAGAGGTATTCTTTAACACTTCCAGGTTGTACTTGGAAGTGATGTAGGAACATCACTATTCTTTTAAAGAAAATTTTCTTCCACCAATGCTCAGAGTGGCCGCAAGCACCTGACTAGCCTATTGGTTCCATAGATTGTGAGGATGGTGTTGGAAGCTAGCCAGGATGCCTTTGCCTGTATATCACACAAAACCATCGTTAAGATGACTATGGCTAATAAACCAACATCAGACCATGCTTCAGATCTTGATTGAATGTATAACCATATGTAATTCATTTAATCCATCCATAATTTTGTTTTATGTCTTAACGGGGACATTGTCTCCACCACCAGATCACTGTTGTTTTGAGAAATAACTCTTCTCAGACATGTTTAAAATGCCAGGCTAAGCCAAGACTAATGAACTAATGCACATGACAGCTCTGTAACTCTGGAGATGGAGGGGTGGGTGGGTGAGAGAATAGAGAGGAAGTGGGAAATGGTTGTCAGAGCTGCACAGCATTTTCCTGTATTTTCCACTCATATCAGCCAATATGCTATTCTTGACTTCAGAACTGCTCAGTTTTTATATATGTAAAAAAATGGATTTGAGTCTGAGCAAGTAGTTACATGACATATTTATAGAGGAAAAGGTGATGAACGTTAAAACCATTTCCCCCCTGGACCGCTGATGTGGTATGCTGTAATACTTTAAATAACTGACAGTAGAAAAGATTCTACCAGGGATTAGCTCACAGAAAGTACAGCTTTATTTTGTGACTGGTTTCTGAGGAAAAAATTCAATGTATATTAATAATACTTATTACTTATAACATTTGTTTGATGGTTCCACATGCAAGCCAGGTGGGTAACAACTCTGCAAGGTAGATAAGTATCTGTGTATCGCTGAAGGAGAGTTGGGGCTGAGGTTCAGAGCTCCTGACTGAGCTAAAATTTGGACTGAGGGCCTCTGGTCAGAATGAAACTTGCCACTGTTCCTCCAACGAGAAACCTGTTGAATTGGCAAAATAGCATTGAGGCTCTCCGTTGGAAAAAAGACTGCCACAATGAGAACTTCAAAAATCTCACATTATTGGGATGCCAAGAATTGCCTCCTTTCGTGTCTGTAAAGTCTGCTTCTGGTGGTTATAAATAGCCTACCAACAATAATGCATTTTCCTAGTCAATTGTTGAAAAACCTATTCCTGCTTTCCTGAGAGTGACGCAGAGACATTGGCATAGTAATGAATTATCATTGCATTAGCTGTCTGCGGAGCTTGATGGGGAAAAAAACCTCTGTTTTTCTTGTCTTATCCCTTGAAAGATTTAGCAGCCGAGACAGTCAGTGTTCAACAGCCAGGCAATGGCACAATTCAGCATATGTAGGAATCTTGTTATGCAGCACTTGAAATACTAAAGGTAAAAAATGGTGCGTCATAAGAATTTTCTGTTGTGTTTACGAAAGTATTAGATAAGGCACAATGGGACCCACAATTCAAAACTTCAAGCAAACCCTAATCTCTATTTGCATGAATAAAAGGCATTTGATTATTCTGTTGGTATTTTCTTTGCTTCAGGCGTGGACATGGATGCCCCACACTAACCTTGGCTTGATGGCGTCTAGCTTTACAACCACTCACTCTAAGCTCCCTTTTATTTTGACAGCTTGGCTTTTGAATGAGCAGATTGTTTACCAATTGACCACAATGAATCCACTTTTGGATTAGTGGCATATTGCTAAACACAGTGACAATGTTTACTGACCATGGGACAAGCTTTCTTGCCCTCGAAAAAGGCCGAGACGTTGCATCTAGTTAAAAAAATAATTGGGTTAAATCAAACTGGCATATCTAGATGGCATTCTCTTAATCCTGCATGCACAAATCAGATATAAGATTATTAATTATTTATGTATCAGAAAACTTGTGCCTCATATATGCAGATGTTTAAAAAGTATGTATACAATAAATCTTCAAACCAGTTCATAAAAACCACTACACATATATTGCTTAGTCAAATTCAATAAAATAAAATACAATAACTAAAAACATTACACAAGCATTGTCAGGCCATGATCTATAAAATAAGACAGGGAAAGATAAATTTTACAGTCTAACAGCTGGATTAATTATCCACTCAATCAGTTTTTGTTAATAATTCCCAGACTTCATCCTTATAAGAACAAAGAGGGCATTCTCATATGATGTGATTATTTGTTGGCTCTGCAATCATATTCTAGAAATTGGAGCACGTGCCATTTATCCAGAAAGAGCGCACATCTTCCATGTCTGGTGTAGAGCCTGTTATGTGTAGCCAAGATGTTCTGTGGCAGATTGAATGAAGAGGTTCTTTACTAGGATTAAGATGGCTATGCCATTCTGAAGGGGAATTTGCTCACTATATCCTCATCCATTGGGCAGTAATGTCAACAAACAGTAGTATGGATTCATCTGGTGATGGAGCAAGAAGCAAGATATAAGATACAGGTGCTTCTTTGTGGACTATTGGGCTATCTAGCCCAGGGATCTTCAACTCTGTTAAACCGGTGGGTAGTGGGTAGCGGACACCACCGCAAAATGAGAGGGTAGTGGACACCACCGCAAAATGACTGCTATGTGGGTAGGACCAATCACAAAATGTTAAGGGATTCAAACAACGTTGGCAGATTCCAGCGAGGGGGCATCAGGAAATCTTTCAGCAGGCCCCATGGTGTCCTTGGGCCCTATGCTGGGGATTGCTGATCAAACCAAATTGCTCCTTCCAAGATTGGCCACAACTCTCAGTGGTTTCAAGCAACATGCCTTTCTCAGTCCTGCCATCTGTTTTGCTGTCAACCAGAGGCACTTGGGAGACTTAACAAGGAAAGCATGTGTTCTATAACTGAGCCAACAACCCTTCTAAGCTCATTTGGAGCAACCAAGACCTCAGTGATGGATTATGAATATTCAGTAGTAAACTGAAGTTTGGAAACATACTTGCCTATTAAGGAGCACAATCAAGAAGATCAGTTACTGATTCCATAATACATAATATACCCTGCTGCACCAAGAGTTGTGATGTACACAATTTAATCTTTCCTGTTAAGAGATGTGCTCAAGATCATATCTGTCAGTTTAATCTTCAACTATGTATTGATACTGAACCTGAAAATTAGCAAAGGGTCAGTTTTCTCCACCTTTTAAATGGATTGTATGAATGGAATTCCATATTGCAGAGATGTTAATCTGATAACTGCTGAAAGATGAAGTTTGGGAAATAAACAACTTTCTGGCCCAAGTCAAGTGGTTAGTAAATGTCTAGGAAATTATTGCTAATAGGCTATAATAACTTGTTTAATGGCAGACCAACTCAACAATTTAATTCATGGAGACTGTCTTTACTACATGATTCTGTTAGAGGGTGGCATATAACTTTGACAAGAATATTGGTTCTAAGCCTATTTTTGTGAATTTTAAAGGAAAAAAGGGAAAGTAATTTAGATTTGGGGACTGGGGAATAAATGTAGTTATTTGAAATCAAACCATTCAGGAGGGTCAGGATCAGAGGAGTATGAGGTGCTTTTTATATCCCACTTTTCTCAACCATAAAAAGTATCAAAGCAGCTTACAATCCCTTTACTTTCCTCCTTCCCACAACTTGCACTTGGTGAGATAGGTGAGACTGTGACTGGCCCAAGGTCATCCTTCAGGTGGAGGAGTGGGGAAACGAACCCAGTTCTCCAGATTAGAGTCTGCCACTCTTAACCACTATACCACTATATCCTACTCTCACCACTACACCATACTTATACCGCCCTTCGGGGATGGGGCGGTATAAAAATCTAATAAAATAAATAAATAAATAAATAAATACTGTCTGTGTGTAAGAATCTGGGAGGCATCATTTTTATGTCAGAAGAAATCACCTCATTGGGAAACAGCTTTCTCCATCACATGAGGATTCTTGACTTAGAATTACCTAACCTTTTTTGGAACCTCCCAATGTTTGTGATTGAACTGAGCCTCTATATTAGTATTTTGAGACTGATTCCACCACCTAGGGCAGTTTGTTCTGGCAATCATTTTCCTGGTCTCAACATTCTTAAAGTGCCTGGAGCTTTGGCAAGATTAGGGAAATAGATTGTGATGGACTATGGCTGTAAGCAAATGAATCTACTGAAACTCTGCAAAACTTGCGGTGTACTTTGGGATAACATTCCTTGGAAGGGCCATTTCACATGTCCATGCTGCAGTTAAAAGATTGAGCTGGCGTTTAATGTATGTACTTACTTGTGCATTTATCATCACACTTGAGGAGGCATCAGGTGACATGGGTGTTCTGTCTGTGATGATAGCTGATTCGCATATGCAAGCTGTCACTTGATGGATGCTGCAGCTTACAAATAATAAGCATACACGTGCGAACCAGTCTTTAGAGTGACAAAGATAGATGGGAAGGAATGATAAGCAAGCAATTTGGCTGGAAAATGTAATTAATGGATTGCTATCACATTGGGGAGCTGTACAGAGCAGAAACAGCAGTGGAAATAGTTGCCTATGGCGGGCAGAGAATGAAATCTTCCCATCTGGAGGCTTTCACAAAAAGCCAAGATGAACATCTTTGGGGTGTCTTGCCTTGGAGCTGACCTACACGTTATGCTGAATGAGGTGACAGAATTCTAGACTGCAGCCATTCAGATTGCAGAGTGGGAAAATTATATTTCTGAAAGTTCTGCCAGGTACATAAACCAAATAGAAAACTAGGACATTTGAGGAAACCATCTCGCATAGCCTTTTCTCTAATGCACGACTTTTCAGACTTTCTATTGGGCGCTCTACATAAGAAAAGGGTGGAATGCTATAATTTAGTAACAGAGCATCTGCTTTGTATGCAGAAGACCCCAGCTTCAATCTCAAGCTAAAAGGTGATGTAAAAGACCACTGAGACCCTGGAAAGTCACTGCCAACTGGCTCTGAAATGCCAATGATCTGGCTCAGTAGAAGGTACTCAATACAGACAGACACAAACACAAACAGTAGCGGGGGAAGGTGCAGAAATCAGATAACATACAAAGAAATAACCTCACCTAAGGAATCCAACTGTAATATTAATACTAAGGAAGTTGATACTATTTCTTTATATGCATTAATCACTTCTACCAATAATTCCAAATGTTTTTGTATATTGTGAACAATGAATTCTTACAGACAAAATGACAGTTTCTAATCGACAACATAATATAAGCTTCAGTGAAGTAAACCCCACTGTAGTGAGAAAAATACAGAACTCTAAATGCATATAAAATAACCAGTTTATAGCACAGAGGAAGCCTCCTCCATGAATGTTATAAAGTCTTATAAATTAGGAAAATCCTTAAAATGCTGTAGTCCTGATGAAACATGAAGTGAACTTCCACTGTTGTTAAAGCCAAAGTTGTATATATCCGCAGGAAAAAAAATGAATGTAAAGCCCAATTAAGCCTACAAGCATCCAGATAATTGCCTAGTTTGAGAAATCACTTTTCAAAAGACTCCATATTTCGAAAAGCATTTGTAGTCGACCCACGCGGTCAGCGTAAGAACGAGACGAGACGCGGAGATAACATCTGGTGGAGATCGCCAGCAGCGGGAGACCGGAGGTCTGTGTTCCTAGCGAGTCTCTCGTCTGCCGGTTCCTGGCACCTTTTATTGTTACTCTCTCGGGGGCGTGTAGGAGGGAGGACCGGGGGGAGTTCCGGGAGAACGGGAGGCGGGAGGTCGGGAGATCATCATGTGATGCATGATCTCATCTGGCTACGTGCGGAGAGGAGCGTACGCGTCTGAGCCTAATCCTCACCTGGGGGCAAGACCATTGTCCCTGCGCCCGGTGATTGAGTCAGACAGTTCATGACCCGTGACTCATGGGGGGATGAGGAGTGGGGGTGCGATGCGACCGGCAAGGCCGCAGGTCCGTTGGCGTCCCAACGTTCTACTACGGCGCTGCTGGATCAGCAGTGCATTACTACAAGCATTCACTGTGCCTCCTTTCCTGTGCCAAGTGTTGTCCCTTGGTAGGGGTGCAAACCTCCAAATGGTGGCTGGATTACAACTGATCTCTAGGCAACAGAGATAATTTCACCTGGAGAAAATGGCCTCTTTGGAAGATGGACTCTATGGCATTATCCCCTATTGAAGTCCCTCCCCTGCCTAGACCCTGCCCTCCTCAGGCTGTATGCTCCAAATCTCCTGGTATTTCCCAGCCTGGAGCTGGCAACCCTGCCCCTTGTGACAATAGACCTTCTCAAGAGTGGTGGAAGCGTTTCTGAGACAGTTGTTAGAATGTGTGTTCAGAGCAGCATATTGAATATGTTGTATGTATATTTTCCCTTCCCCCCAGATGTTGTGAGAAGAAGCCACATTGTAGACTCCTCTGACATGATGCCCATGGCTTCTGTCATAGGTCGAATCCCCACTGAGAAATTAAGCCGGATACATCTCGGTTCCAAAAGAAACAGCACCTTTTTCATCACAGTTTCTCCCTCCCCACTGCAGCATATGTCTAGTGAAGACCTTGATGACTATCGCGGTTTCAAACAATATAACACTCCCCAGGAACACGCAATCTGCTTGGCGGGTCTGTTCTTCCTCGTCCTGATTGGCTGTTGTATTGTGTTGGGGAGGGAACTTTTTTTAAAAAAAGACTTTTTTTCCCCACTCAGCTACATAGATGCGTAGGCAGAATTTCCCTGCCTTCTGATTGCCTATTGTGCTGGAGCGGGAACACTACTCCGCCCCTGATTGAAAATTCATGTTATTCTTATTCTCGTTTTTACGATCGAATGTAGCCACGCATAAACAATTTATCAAAATCACTGTTCCTCAGTTTTGTATTTACGTTCCTTCGTAGCCATGCCCAGTGCACAAAAAAAGGCTGCGCGCACTCTGCACACAATCCTCTGTGCTCTGATTGGCTGGAAGGTTCGAAGGGCGGGAACAATAAGT
Source organism: Sphaerodactylus townsendi (assembly GCF_021028975.2). NCBI lineage: Eukaryota > Metazoa > Chordata > Lepidosauria > Squamata > Sphaerodactylidae > Sphaerodactylus > Sphaerodactylus townsendi. The sequence continues at coordinate 2,589,394 of NW_025950341.1, read as the reverse complement.
TGCATCTGTCCCGTTTCTCCTCACGGAACTGGCTTTGGAGCGTGATTGGAAAAAAAAAGGTGCACTTCAATGCAGGTTCCGAAAAAACACGGGATAAGGGGGGGGCATGTGCCAGAACTGGAATGAATCCATGTTCGGCACTTAACACGGAGCAGCAGCGGCGTAGGAGGTTAAGAGCTCGAGTATCTAATCTGGAGGAACCCAGTTTGATTCCCCGCTCTGCCGCCTGAGCTGTGGAGGCTTATCTGGGGAATTCAGATTAGCCTGTACACTCTCACACACGCCAGCTGGGTGACCTTGGGCTAGTCACAGCTTCTCGGAGCTCTCTCAGCCCAACCTACCTCACAGAGTGTTTGTTGTGAGGGGGAAAGGGCAAGGAGATTGTAAGCCCCTTTGAGTCTCCTACAGAAGAGAAAGGGGGGATATAAATCCAAACTCTTCTTCTTCCACTCTTCTTAAGCAGTGGGGGGTTCTTGCTTAAACTGTGTTTTTTCACATGAGTATCATGCGATAAATTGACCATGGGGAATTGTCCATAGTGGTACAGAAAAGTAAGGACCCCCTCAAATAAGGCAGAAGAAGCTTTCTCAGTAGCTGCTGTGATGCTATGAAAAAGTCTCCTAGAGCAGCATTTCCCAACCTGTGGTCGAAAATCACTGTCCTAGAGGACATTAGAAGGTCCATTTCCCTTCTGAACTTCTTTTGAAAGGCTGTTGGCTTGTCTGGATGAGGGTTTTTTTTTCAAATGCTGTTTTGAAGGGCAGCTGCTTGAACTTTAAAATTTGTTAATGCTGGATGTTTTAATATTTATTGGGGTTTTTTTAAAAAAATAATGTATTGGTTTTGTTATTTTTTCCGCCCGATTGGAGGGCCCATTTTTCTGGTGAAGAGCCAGTCTGTAAATGTTTTAATGAAAGAAAGAAACTTTTGGGGGCAACTGGTAACTTGTGAGCTCCTTGTTACTTCTGGGCTTCTTTGGGAGCAGTCCAACGCACATCTCCTCAGAAGTAAACCCCATTTTATTCAATGGGGCTTACTCCCTAGAAAGTGTCTAGAACTCTCTCCCACTGTGTTTAAACAAATAGGAACTTCAGATAAACACCGTCTTGGCAAGAAATCTCTGTTGGCTTGCCCTTACAGAGTCAGCAGTGTATTTACGAGATATATAACCACCCATACTGTGCTGATTTTCTTCACTGCAACACTTACTCAGATTGTTCACAAGAGGCAAACACTGTAATTGAATTATAGATGTCACCTCAAAGGGTCACAGTTTAAAAGCGTTATTCCTGCTTAGACTACGGGAAGCATAAACAAGAACAGCTACGCCAAGCTGTTGGTTTGCTCAACTGTTTCCCCTGAATACTCGTTGGCTTATAAAATACATCTGCTGTTCTCAATGGATAGGGTTGCTTTCTCCCAGATAGATGGGAGTTTATGATTCTTGCAGGGAAACACAAACACTGCTCAGATTTACCTTGGACTCTGAAGTGGTACAGCCACTGCACTGCTTCCATTCTGGTCCAAACTAGACTGTCACACTGGGGAGGAAGGTTTTCCTGGGAGCTGTGTGATATGACATTTTATTTAGAAATTTGCACCATGCTTTTCTTCCCAGTGGGGATGGACCCAAAGCAGCTTACAACATCCTTCTCTCTTTTTATGTCATCATCACAGCAGATCAGTCTGAGGCAGATCAGTCTGAGAGTCAGTGACTGAACCTGAGGCCCTCAGTGAACTTCCATGGCGGAGTGCAGTCTCCTGGATCCTAGTCCTTCAGTCTAACCTCCATGCCATGGTGCTTCTGAACAGGTATGCTGCAATATAATGTCGTGTTGCTAATTTTAACCTGGCACATTTATTGTTGTAACCGTCCTGAGTCCGTTAGGACTCAGCCTAGAAATCAAATTGTGAATAAATAAAGTGTCACAGAGAATTGTTTCCCAAGAACCTTTGCAGTTCAGGGATGTTGTCATGCAATTTTCCAGCTTCCCAGTGAAGCCTCTTAGTGGCAAAAATGTCACAAACTGGTATTGTCCTTCTTCTGTGGGATAAAAATGAAAGTGTAGAAGATGAATAGTGTTGGGTGTTTATACAAATTCAATGAATGAATGAATGAATGAATGAATGAATGAATGAATGAATGAATGAATACCAAGGAACTAGTGAGTGTGTGGCAAACACAGTCTGAGGTCTCAGCAACCTCCAGTTTCACAGTTCTGTTGGTGTAGTAAGTAAAGCTGCAGTTGTGTTCACACTGCCTTGAAAGCAGCCTTTTTGAACTTAGTGGGACTTATTTCTGAGTAAATATGCTTGAGATTGTGTCGAATGGGCTTGGGGCCTGCTCCTAGCATTCGAAATAGATCGCCTTGCCGCTTGGCTTGTTTTTAAACATTCTAAGATTAATGCGTGGCATCAGCCAGTTTTCTGATTTGTGTGTTTAAAGGTCATCTATTAGGAAGCACCCAGTTAAGACTACTCAGTCCCACCAAAGCAAATAATGCTGAAGCCTGCAAAATGCATCTTTAAACAATAAGGGATGTAACTATGACATATGGCAGGAGGTGGGATGTGCAGAAAAGTTGTGGCTTTCAAGAAATGCATCTCATATTGCAAACCTGTGGAAACCCATCTCAACAAAGGCTGGGAAACCAATTGTCAGAATCCCAGGATCCCCATTAGAATGCTTATTTTTTTCTTTCCCCAATCACAGTGAATCAGTAGTGACCTACAAAACTCAAGGAGGGGGAATCCACCCCTACTCATCTTCCAGCCCGGCTGCAGCAGGGCTTTGCTGCCATGACAGTGGACAGGCCCAGAGTGGCTCCCCGGTTCTGCTGCCACAATAGCTGTGCACCCTGCACCCAGCTGGGCTGGCAAAGTTTAGAGGCAGGCACTCCGTGCCTAGCCAACCTGGTAAGGGACAGAGACAACTGTGAAAGGTAGATGTGCATGCACCCCATTCGTTCGTTCGTTCGTTCGTTCGTTCGTTCGTTCGTTCGTTCGTTTATTTATTTATTTATTTATAGTTTGCGGAGTTTTCTGCGAACTTGGGAGGTACCCAAAGTTTGAAACATATTTTGGGGGTAAATAGATTTATGTATCCACAGATAGGGACTACACTTGGAAATTAGAGACATAGATGACATTAAAGGAATGAAAGGACCGCTAGGATGGGGCCTGTAATGATCTTAGAGGGAGTTCTACCATTTTGCCATTTCCAGGCTATTCACATTGTCCTACAGAACCGAATGAATGACTGCAGCAGCGCTCTGAGTTCTATATCTTGCTCTTGCTCTAAGGTGACAAAGAAATCGAATAATTCAGGAACCAGGAAGAGAAATAGAGATACCTAAAGGGCTGCCTCTTCCTAGTGTGAGTTTTTCTCCTATGGTCAATGCCCCTCCTTTGCGCTTCCTAGCATGGGGGAGTTGCCATATGCTGCCCTAGAGCATTCTCAGCAGCTGCTCCAGTGTTCTGGAATGGGATGTTGGCAATTACAAGATCTGTTACTGCCTCAGCAGCATTCAGAAGAATATATAAGATGATGATGTTATTGTGAAGGGACTTTGGCTGAGTGGAATTTAGCTCCTGACTGTATTATGGGTGTGATGGTTCTTTATTCCTTGTTTGGCATGCCTTTAGGTTTTAGAAGAAGAAGAAGAGTTTGGATTTATATCCCCTTTTCTCTCCTGCAGGAGACTCAAAGGGGCTGACAATCTCCTTGCCCTTCCCCACTCACAACATACACCCTGTGAGGTAGGTGGGGCTGAGAGAGCTCGGAGAAGCTGTGACTAGCCCAAGGTCACCCAGCTGGCGTGTGTGGGAGTGTACAGGCTAATCTGAATTTTCCAGATACGCCTCCAACAGCTCAGGCGGCAGAGCTGGGAATCAAACCCGATTCCTCCAGATTAGATACACAAGCTCTTAACCTCCTACGCCACTGCTGCTCCTTGTTTGTCTGTGTTTGTCTGTGCATGTGCGTGTGTTCTGTCATTTCAATTGTGCTTCACTATGTTGTGTGAACTATCTTGGGCCCACTTCTCTGGGAACATGCCACATACAGACATATTTCGGTTAATAAATAACTTGTATCTTAATGTGTAGACCAAATCATAGATGCAGAGATCTGCTTTAAGTCTCACAAAGGCAAAGTTCATACGCGCTTTGTAACGAAAACAAATGGTGACAGGAGCCATTTTGCTACATTGCAAAATAAAAATGAGAAATGGGGCTGCCAAGCAACTCCAGCTGCATTAAGGATTTGCGATGGGTTGAGGGAACCGCAAATGTGCCATCCATCCTCGAAATGATTTCCATTTGAAGAAGTCTGGTTTCCCAGGGCTTTAATAAGGGGCAGCTTGCCTTTGAAATGAAATCCAGGTGGGAAGGCAGGAACAGGCCTTTAATTTCCTTCACGTACAACATGTTATTAGAGAATTGGACATGAGTGGCAATTGCTTTCAGTTACAAAAAAATAAAGCAACATTGGTCAATTTTTATTTATTTTTTTCTTATTTGGCTGCTGGAATATAGCGAAGCTGAAAACTCTGATCTTTGCTGGAGCATCTCCTTGGCACTAAAGAGAGAGGGAAAAGTAAATTAAATCTGCAGAGCTGATGTTAGAATTTAAGCAACTTCAAGCCTCTTTCTTTTTTAGTTTAGCTTTTTGAAAAAGCAAGGATAGTAGGCTTTTTCAGCCTGGAACACGAATCCTCGGGGATTATGATGTTACTGCTCCCCAACCTATGCATGCAAGTTGTCTGGGGGTTGGCTGGCCCCATTGAAAATGCTGTTGTCCAACTTCCAGTGCTAGCCTAAGCAGAATTACACTTTTCTATGGGTTTAGAAGGGCTTAACGCTGCTCAAGGTTGGGCTGCTGGTGGGGATGGCTAGATATGCTCCTTTCAGAGACAGAAGAGATTGGGTTTTGCTGTGCTGCTATTAAGCCTCCATGTTCTTTGGACTGCTACTCAAGTAGCAGAGTTCCTCACCATCCAGCATCTCTGAGGTCCAGCAGGAGGAGTAGGACTGTACCTGGTCAAATCACACTTAGAAGAAGAAGAGTTTGGATTGATATCCCGCTTTTCTCAACCACAAGTCTCAAACCAGCTTACAAACTCCTTTTCCTTCCTCTCCCCACAACAGACACCTTGTGAGGTAGGTGAGGCAGAGAGGGTTCCAAAGAACTGTGAATAGCCCAAAGTCACCCAGCAGGCTTCATATGTAGGCACAGGGAAGCAATCCTGGTTCACCAGATTAGAGTCTGCAGCTCATAGGGAGGAGTGGGAAATCAAACTCGATTCTCTAGATTATACTTCACCTCCTTTAACTGCTATGCCATGCTATACTATTTTCCATCAAAATATGCAACTTCATCTGCCACATGCTCGACCATCTTTGTTTTAGAATGCTCTGCTTGGGTCTTATTGTCTACCTTACAGAATTGGGTAGGCACTAGGACCCAAGCAGAGCATTCTAAAACAAAGACAGTCCAGCATGTGCTGGATGAATTTACAGTTCTAAATAGATCTTTTGAGGGGAAAAGCATACCTGCCTTACTGGGGAAGAATAATTCCAGAGCAAAGACAAGGCTCTGTTATTCCTGGGATTCTTATAATTAATCAGGACCTATTGGGTGAATTTAGTCCCAAATCTTGCTGCATTAGCGTTCCTGCCTGTTATCTGGTACATGTTTATCACACCATCCTTCCAAGGAGCTCCCTTTTTTTTCTTCACATCAAGACTGTGATGTAGGTTTAACTGATAGTGATTGGCCCAAGATCATCCAGTGAGCTTCATAGCTAACTGAACTGAAGTTACCCAGATCTGACACAGGAACAGCTACACACCATAAACATACTGTTCACATTTACATCCCCTATTAAAAGGTTCTTACCCTGACCTGGATGGCCCTTAATAGTCCGATCTCAGAAGCTAGGCAGGGTGAACCCTGGTCAATGTTTGGATGAAGGACCACCAAGGAAGTCCAGGGTTGCTACGTAGAGACTGACAGTGGCAAGGCACTGCTGTTTGCAATGGCAAACCCCCTCTGCTCATGTCTTGCCTCTAAAACCTTATGGGGACCACTATCAGTTGACTGTGACTTGAAGGGACTTTCCACCACCATTAGAAGGCTCTTCATTCAAACTGATTCAGTTTTGTTTGAATTTCCCACTACAACACCAGCTTAGTAGGATAACTAACATTGTGTCTGCATGCAGTAGCCCTGCCTAGAGCCATTCCCTTTCTTTCTTTATTTGGAAATATCCCCAGGGCCCTGAAATATCACTCTGCCTCACCTTTAGCCTTAGCATGCCTTTAACCTCCCATCCTGTATTCCAAACCAGGAGGGAAAAATAGTGTTTTGTTTTGAGTTGAAGTCTATAACGGGCCCTATAACTGGAATCAGAACCTTTCCCCAAATCTGAGTTTCTCAGCACTGCAGTGGGATGCACCTGGGACAACAAACATTTCCTGATTGACATGTGTCATGAGTTTCTGCCTCTCTATCAGCTATGGAACTGCAGCAAGTTTCTGGTGTCTAGAGATCAGTTGTAATTCCAAGAGATCTTCAGGCTGTATCTGAATATTGGCAACCCCTATAAGGAAACAAGCTTATCCAAGTCCAACAGTGTCTCTGAGTGCATTCCCTTTAGCTTGTCTTGTAAATTATTAACTACTATTCATTCGTATGGGTAAGGGGAAAGTAAAATGTGAACGGAGGAAGATGAGGACATTTTTGTTTGGCGAGGGGGTATGTGGGGTGAGCTGGGGAAAGGACAGGAGCTCTCTGCCCATTTCTACTCTCCACTCTGTGAAAACATCAGGCCTTTAGCTGATTATAAATAATAGAATAGTAGCCCTTGATTTCTAGCTGGCTGTTTTATTTTTGGTGCAGTTAGATGAAGAAATTGATTGTATCTTGTATATGGTAATGTTCTGTCACATGATATACAATAACTTCCCTCCAGCCATGCCCTGGAATTAACATGTAGGTAATTTTGGGCTCTGACTGAATGCTTTGGGAATAGCCAGAACATTTGTTAAGAGAAGAAGACTAATACAGTCGGTCTCTTCTCCCCATCATATAATTTGGATGAACTGAAAAACCTACAGAAGTTGCAGAAATCTGTTGAATGATTCTAGGCAGAAGCAAGCTCACAGCAAGGCTTATATAGAAAGCCTTGTTCAATCGGTGGGGATTCTGCAAGGAGTTAGTCCTCATCAGATCCAGAGACTTCTAATCTCCCATACCTTGCTGCCAAATGAGCACTCCTTCTGTGCTTCTGCAGTAGCAGCCTCTGCTTCTGCCTCCTATGCACAGCTGGCTCATCACTGGGTTCTCTAGGAGGATCTGCAGGTTCCTCCACCTGTATGTCATCAGGCAGAGAAGGACTGGGCGTTGGCTCTGCTGCCTGGTCTTCCCCAGGAGCAGCCAACTCTGGCTGCAGTGTGTCCTCAGATTCTGCAGAGTGTGTCCTGGTAAGTACCCAGGGGTTGGCTCATGACACAGAGGATCCCCTACCCCTCACCTGTTTCCTGACACCACTTGTCTTCCTGGCAGTGTGCCATCACTTGCAAAGAGAGATCGAGGCAGAGATTGGGTAAGGGAGGAGAGGCGTGGACAGCAATCAAGGTGCGGAGACATCACTTCTGAGGAAAACCCAGAAATGATGTTATGCCTCTCTAGGAATTCCCGGAAACTTTATGGGTTTATCTGAGAATGACATCACACTGTCTCTGACAGGACCAAGGCAAGGACCTACATTATTTGAAGGACTAAAGTAAAAAATCACACACACACACACACACACACACACACACCCTGCAATATCATATACATAATTATATACATAGTGTCTACTCAGATTGGCAGCAGCTCTTTGGGGTGTCAGGTGGAGATCTTTACTTGATCCTTTAATTGGAGATGCCAGGGGTTGAATCTGGAAGTTTCTGATTGCCAAGCAAATGCTATACCACTGAGCCACAGTCCTGCTCTCCCACTGATTTTCTATCACCCTTTAGACCTTGGCCATACCCTAACACTGCTGCTAGGAGAGGAGCATGCTCTGTTCAGAAATATTCCTTCTTCAGTGATATTGGCAAGGACAGAAACTAAAGTGCTCAAGAGCCAGATGTTAGTACAGAGCTAGCAGATGGGCTGCTCAGATGCCTGCAGAGGACTCAACAGATAGGGCCAGGCTGAAAGTGCTGCATTAGCACTACAATTATTTATTTGTAATCTGCTTTTCCTCCCATTTGGAACTCAAAGCAGCTTAGAACATCACTGTCCCTTCCACCAGTCTCTCACAACAACAGTGCTGTTACATGGGCCATGCTGAGTCTTTGTGATGGACCCAAGGTCACTCAGTGAGCTTCCAGCCAGGTGCCGTGTGCGTGTATGGGGTGGGGGTGCAGAATGGCACTGCAAAGCAACTCTTGGAAGGAGTTTCCTGCTGTTGACCTTGAGGTGGTTTGCTGCCAAACCTGCCCATGGCAAAATTGACACCAATAAAACAATAGGAATTGCCAGCCAAGGGCAGTGTCCATTGAAGGATGTCATGTAATTGTCTTTCCAGACTGACTGACTGACTGACTGACTGATGATCTTCTGCCAGGAGCCTGCTTTCCTTCCAAAGCTTCCCTCCATGCTTTCCACCTTACCTGTTGATCCACAAATACAGTCTGTTTCCCCCCCACCCCATCTGTGCTGCTCAGGGCAGCTGCCCCCCTTACCCCTCTAGATCCAGCCATGCCTTCACCCTCCCCCTCGTCTGTTGCTAGGCTGTATGTGCATCCCCTTGGTATAATAACATGACAAATATATGCTGGTGGAAGTGTTATCCTAAGTTATTCATAGCTGTGTGAGCCAGAAAAATTCGAATTCTCTTGGAGAGCCTGCCTAGAAAGAGTGGGTAGTAAAAGAGAAAGATGGTAGACTCAGATGATAAGGATTTTAATAGATTGCTTTAGACTGATACAGAATTGTATAGAATCAGAATAAACAGTTAATGTATGTTCAATGAGGGATTTGGAATTAGGTTCTTTGTGTTGGTTTAGGAATTTATATAACAGGCCTGTCTGGTGTTATAATAGGAACTTAGTAAGATCCTCCGGACTCTAGTGCGCAGATGGCTTTCCCCCCAACATTTAACTCTTAACTGTATCTTCTACAGTTGCCAAATGGCATGACCTCTCTTTGCAGGAAACCACAGAAGTATCGTGCCTCTCCAAGAATTGCCAGAAACTCTATACAAAATCTAGAAGTTTCTAGTGATTCCTAGAGAGGACTGACATCACTTCTGGGTTTGGCCTGGAAGTGATGTCACTCTGTTGGCTCGACATTGATTTTTAAAATTTATCTCTTGGGGGATTCCTTGCTCTCAGCAGGAGCTTGGCAGCCTTAATATCTTCCTGTGTAACATTTTACAACACCAGGAAGAAGGCAGCAACAACATTAGTACTAATCCCTCTCCCTCAAGTTTGAATGCTCAATACAGATACACCTATAACTTGATGAGTATTTGTGGCTATGAGCAGGAATGTGATCCACCTCCAATGCTGCTATTTCCTGCTGAGGAACTGATCTCTGTTGGTCAGAGATCAATTGTAATTGTGGGTAAACTCCATCTCCCTCATGGCGATGGGCAACTCTAGGCAGATGGCCTGTTTCAAATGTTGAAATGATATAGAGAAGGTTACTGAGATTGGTTTCACTGATGGATTTAAAAGTTGATGGGTTTAAAAAGTTGTTTTGTGGCTTTACAGGGTTGCCAGCCTCCAGCCTAGAGATCTCCCACAGTTAGAAGTTATTTCCAGGTGACAAAGACGAGTTCCCCTGGAGAAAATGGCTGCCTTGGAGAGTTGACGCCATGGCGCTATACCTCACTGAAATCCCACCCTCCCTCCCCCAAATCTTTAGGTATTCCCCAACCCAGAGTTGGAGTCCTCCAGTGGACCATCTTTGTGGCAGACAGGTCTCCTATTTCAGCTGGTTAACACCAGTGCAGTGGCGAGGAGGTGTAGTCAGTGGAAGGGTGCTTATGTAAGCCTTCCCACACTGGCTGATCGTGCTTTGCAAATGCCCCTGATCACTTTTTCCACTATCTGGGCTTCTTCTAGTGTTGAAATCTGTGGTCAGGAGGGGGTGGTAGGAACTATCTAGGCCCTATCTGCAGGGGAGGCTCTAAAAGGAAGGGGGAAATCAAGTACCCTCTTCTTGCCCATGAATTCTCCACTGTCCTCTGCATCCCAGTACAAGGAAATGTCCCCTGTCTAACAGTACAAGGAAAACATGGGGCTCAGCCCTTACTGAGTTTTAATTAATTGAATTGAATTGAAAATTGTCCTGAAGGTCTTCAATATTTTTTTTCTCCTCTTTTTACTCTCAGAGATTTCAGTGTCACTTTGAAACATGGCATGATTAATGATTTGGAGTTTATTCTACACCTCCACAGAACCACACAATTGCCCACTCAGCTAGCTGTGTTCTTTCCTAAAAGGACAAAACCTTTCCTGGGAGAGACCAGGAACTGAGCTTTGCCTCAGACTGACAAACAGGAACAGTTGCCAATGGAGGAGATTAGGTGTTAGGATAAAAGGGTTGCTGAGCCAGGCTGTACAAAATGTTTCCAGCGAAAACTGAAACCACAACCAAATCCACCTGGTTTTAAGTTTCATTGAAATGGAAAAGCACAATACATCTTTTAAAGGATTCAGTGAAAGGTCGTTACTCTTTCCAACAGATTTTGGAAACAACTTCACTGCTACTAGATGTTTTGGCTTTCAGATTTTCTCCCTTTCATACTGAGGGTATCACAAACCAGTTGATTGGCAGCCAGATGAAATGGGGCTGTTTTCCAAAGAAACATACATCATCAGACTGTGGAACTCACTACCACAAGATGGGAGGATGGCCACTATTTTAGTGGTTTTATGATATGAAGAAGTCTCTATTTGTACTGGCTTCTCAATAGGACCATCTTAACGCATGGGAATGTTGGGCTGTTGCCCGGGCCCCACAAGCATAGGGGCCCCAGGTTAATCTATGTATCATATGACTTGCTGTCAACAAATAAATAAATACTATACTAAAATATAAATATTATTGGGAAGTGCTTATTTAGCATGTGTTTTACCAAAGATAATGTACAGTATTAATGTTAATTTTTTTGATAACAAGTGGAATTTGGCATTCGCCTCTGATTTAGTATCATCAGAGGTGTTCCTCCAATTGGGGAAAGTGGGCAGTTCGCCAGGGCGCCCCCTTGTGGGGGCGCAAAAACTGCAGGTTCGTTTGTGAATTTTTTTGTATTTTCAGTGTTTTTTTTCATTTTTGGCCTGCAGAGGGTGTATTTTTAGGCTAGCAGCACCAAAATTTCAGGGATGTTTCGGGAGACTCTCCTGATGCTATCACCCAGGTTTGGTGAGGTTTAGTTCAGGGAGTCCAAAGTTATGGACTCCCAAATGGGATGCCCCATCCCCCATTGTTTCCAATGGGAGCTAATAGGAGATGGGGCTACACCTTTGAGGGTCCATAACTTTGGACCCCCTGAACCAAACTTCACCAAACCTGGGTGGTATAATTAGGAGAGTCTCCTAAAGATACCCTGAATGTTTGGTGCTGCTAGCTTAACAATTGCACCCCTGACAGCAGGCACCCCCCAAATTTCCCCAATTTTTTTAAAATCCCCCCCCCCTTGGCTTGCATTTAAAGGGAGAATCTGAGATCCCCAGTTTAAAAATTGAAAGTGATGCTGTTTCAGGGTGGGGGAGAATCTACCACAAAATAGCATCACTTTCAATGTTGTTTAAACTGGGGACCCCAGATTCTCCCTTTAAGGTGGATTTAAAAGGAGAATCTGGGCTCCCTAGTTTAAACACCATTGGAAATGATGCTGTTTGGGGGTGGATTCCAGCATCACTTGTTTAAACTAGGGAACCCAGATTCTCCTTTTAAATCCACCTTTAAATAATATTGAAAGTGATGTTGTTTCCCCCAATTAGGGGGACTGGATACAACACCATAAACTGTTTTTATAGCAGTAATAAAACATTTTGAAAGATTTTGAAAATGTTTTCAAAAAAATTATTTCTGCTGTGTGGCATGGCCTATTGCTGTGTTCAGATTTGTGAGTTGGGGCATGTTCTATAATGTGATGGTGACTTTGAAATGACCTGGTGTAAAAAATCATTGCTTGGTCATGGTGGGGGAGGGCGGCTGCCCATGGGGAGTGTGTGCCAAACTCCAGTTTGCCTAGATACACCACTGGGTGTAGCTACAAGGGGACTGGAGGGTGCGCGTTGCACCGGGCACGCGCTGGGGGGGGGGGGGCATCAAACTCAGGTTTTGCCCAGGGCTCCAGTTTGCCTAGTTACGCCACTGGTATCATGGTCATCTTTGCAACCACATGTGCATATATGTGTAAGTATCTCATGCACGACATAAAGAACAAGTATATATGTTAATGTCTCTTCAACTCACGACAATTAATAGCAATGATATTGGTTATATTTATATACCATTCATTATTAGGGATTGAATCTGAGATTCATTAGGAAAACTTATAGAATAAGCATGTAGTAGTTATTCAAGATTACAAATTTATGATGCCCTATTAGTAATCAGGTATTTTGTTGGAAGTACCAATAAATATATGTTTAATTTTATTGACCATTTACTTTTTTATTCCTGTGGGTGATTGTGTAGGTACGGGCCCCAGTGCACTGCTTTGCCTGGGTTCTTATAATGCTGCTAATGAGGCCCTGCTTCCAAATGAGGATTCAGGTGACAAAATATGGTTCTGCAGTGTTTAGGTGGCATCTCTGTAGGATGATTAGTCACCACTAAAATAAATAAGACAACATGCCTAGGAATATGGTGGTGGTATTAGTACTGGGTGAGGCAACTTCAGGACACACAATCCAGCCAGTGAGGAAGTAGAGGAGGGTGAGATCTGATCATACATCCGCAGCTACCATGGAGATGGAATCCATGGCTGACCTACCAGAAAACTTATTTACTATCTTCCTGACTTGCCTTACCTACTGGAATAAATCCTGTGTTATTCTATTTCATTTGAGGAATCTCATACAAGAAGCATTTGCCAGTGTTGAAGAGTCCTATCTACCTGGTGGGGTTTGGTGTGTAGGGGCCTTGAGGCAGATGGGGTTCTGACTTCTGAGGCTAACATGACAGTAAGGGCCGTCATACATGCATACATGTATCAAACTATTTTGGCAGTTGGTTCCAGAAGTGATATAGCAGTGATGGCAATTTCTATCCCCCTCATGCTATTCCTTAGATTCCCCTATCTACCAGGTACAGCACTGCTAGCTGCGGCAGGAAGGGTGGTAGTGAGAATATCCTGGTCTGTTGACAAAAATCTCAAAAATAAATGGAAATTACTACTGGATGAATTCTGTGGTTCTATCTTGACCCATCTTGTCCTCACAAGAACCCTGTGAGGAAGGTGAGGCTGAGGTGGTATAACCTCAGGCCAAGGTCAAGCTTTTTGGCAGTGTTGGGATTTGAACCCAAGTATCCCACATCCTAGTCTAGTGCTGTAACCACTATACTACATTAGCCCATTGTGTGAGTTTGGGGAAATAGTAAGGAGGAGAGAGCTTTGGTTGGTGGACACCCAGTTAGAGAATTATGGTGCCAGATGTGATTCTTCAAACTACAGTGTATCCCTTTTAGCCATGCAGGGGGCAGAATATTGGCGAGAATGCTGACATTACTGGTATTTCTTTTTTAATAACTTCCAACTTGGATGTATTAAGGAGCACCACAGCAAAGATTTTTAGGTGAAGGATGTATTTGCAGCCCTATTCAAATGTGTAACAATATGCTCAAATGTAGCTGATAGACGTACTTGTTCTAGGAAATTGATTTTGCATTGGTGCAAATAAGACTGAGGCTGTTTTCTTTCATCGGGGAGATCTTTTCCATAAAGCTTAATAAATCTGTCTGAATGGCTGATCAGAATTCATCCTGTCTCCCTCTGTCTCCCTCTGTCTCTCTGTCTTTTTTTTAAAAAACAAACAAACCAGGCAGCTCATGGACATATCCTGTTAGTTTACATCATTTGCTGTTTCTGGATTTGACCTGGCATTTGGCACCCATCTCAAAATAACGACCTGGTCAGTCCATCCAAGGTTCTGTGACTATTAATATGTGTTGACAATTTACATAACCCAGTTTGTTCCCTCCCTCGGCTTTGAAACAGCTTGCAAGAACAGAAAACGGATTTCTATGCCATTAAGAGACACGCACACTTACTGGTTTCCAGCCAGTTAAGGAAAGGCGTGAAATGCACAGAAGAAAATGATGGTATGAGTATTTCTGAATATTGTTGAAGAGTAGTGGGAAAGATTTTCCCCTTCTGTTGTGACACTAGCCCTGATCCAGTATGGGTGGTTTAATATCTGAACAAATTTAATGACAGACATGGGAAGCTGCCCTGCAGGGGAGGGGGGAGGGGAATTATTAATTCCCATTAACATTCCAGATTTTAGCTGCTTCCTGCCAAGTCAATCAAGTGGCAAAATTGACTGTGCTAGACTGCAAGCAGCTTTGGGCGTCCGTAGTGTATTGCTAAGGAGGAAAACAGAAGCCCATCGGCATTTTAAAGACTAACAGTAGTGTTTTCCACATGGGGGACAGGCTTGTGCAGATTCCCTATTGCTTCAGTAGATGTTAATACAGCACAGCAGCCATGGGGCTTCCACTTGGCAGGTTTCTCCACAGTTTCCCTCCTCCAATGCCTTGGCAATCCTTGTTCCCACACCACTAGGGCTTTTCCAATTATTCTTTTTAATTAGCAGTGGAATATCATTATAGTGGTACAACAACGCGTGTCAGATTCCTTGAATTCTCAGCTTTCCTTTTTGGTAATAAAAAATCTCTAGATCGGGGGATTCCAATGTGGTGCCCGTGTCGACACCTCTTTTTGTGCCCACCAACTGTTTTTAGGAAGTAGGTGGGGCCAGGTAGGACTTCTGCCCAGGAAGGCTTCAAAATTAACTATTGGAGATTTGATTGGCTGTGCAGACTTTAAAAAAAGAATTGCTTTGGCAGCAGTTGCCAGCACGGCACAAGAATCTACCTGTGTTACTGAAGTTAAGCTGTGGCAATCATTTCGTGGCTGGCTCCGCCTCTTACAGCAGCATTTTGGTGATGTACTATCTGTACCACCTCAGTGATCCCTGCTCTAGGCCCTTCAGTTGTGTAGGTTAAGGGGAAAGGTGCATAACAGAAAGGGCTGGAGAATTGCAAAGACTGATGCAATTATATTAAATTGCCAGTTTAAAAGAAGGAGAAAAAGAGTTTGGATTTATACACCCACCCCCCCTCACTTTTTCTTTTGTAAGGAGACTCAAAGGTTTTAGAGCAAACTTTAAACAAACTCCTTTCCCTTCCTCTCCTTACAACACACACCTGGTGGAACTGAGAGAGTTCCAAAGAGCTGTGATTTGCCCAAGTTACTCATCAGGCATGTAGGAGTGGGGAAACAATCTGGTTCACCAAATAAGACTCCACCACTCATGTGGAAGAGTGGGGAATCAAACCCAGTTTTTCAGATTAGAGCCCCCTGCTCTTCACCACTATACCACGCTGGCCTGTCCATTGCTGCAGGGACAGGGGAAATGGTTGCTAGGGTTGGTAAATGGGAAAAAAATTCGGCCCCGGTTCGGATTCGGGTCCAGTTCGGATGTATGGGGTCGGATCCCCCCATATCTGAGCCTGCCAGGCTCGGATACACCCGAATTTCCGAGATTCTCGGGTTCGTTTTTATTTTTTTGCTGTTTTTCCCTGTTTTGGCCTGCAGGGGGCGCATTTTTGAAGATATTGGCATGAAAAAAATTTCCAGGGTATCTTCAGGG
This sequence comes from Sphaerodactylus townsendi, assembly GCF_021028975.2. NCBI lineage: Eukaryota > Metazoa > Chordata > Lepidosauria > Squamata > Sphaerodactylidae > Sphaerodactylus > Sphaerodactylus townsendi. Next base: position 2,573,503 of record NW_025950341.1, on the reverse strand, counting down.
AATACTGTTCTGATTATGCACCCCAAGTTTGGGTGCAGTTTGCTGGTCAGGGGGGGGCCTGAGTTATGGACTCCTCAAAGCATAGCCCACATATTCCATTGTTGCATCAGTAGAAGCCAATGGAATATAGGGGCTATCTTTTGAGGATCCATAACTTTATGGGCCCCCCTGAAATCCCAAACTGTACCCAAATTTTAAAGTGCATGATCAAGAACAGTATCTCTGAAAGATACCCTGCAATTTCATGCTGATACCTTTAAAAATGCGCCCCCTACAGTAACCCCAGGATTTTTGCCTAAGATTCTGTGGTTTCGCATTGAATTTTTTCAATTGCTTTCAATGGGGAATTCCTGGGAGTGCCTTGCAGAGGGGCGCATTTTAAAGGTATCATCACCAAACTTTCAGGGTGTCTCCTAGACGCTATTCTGATCATACACCCCATGTTTGGGTGCAGTTTGGTTCAGGGGGGCCCAAGTTATGGACCCACAAACAGGTGGTCCATTATCCCACCCCAATGTCGAGGGAGGGGGATGAAAAACGCATAAAACCATTTTTTTTTTAAAGCCTTCGACAATACATTTTTTAAAGCTAGAGACATTCAAAGGAATTTCAGGAGTATCACATCTTGGAGACTTTCATGATCATACCCCCTAGGTTTGGTGCAGTTTGGTTGAGGGGGGGCCAAAGGATCCTTGAGGAACCTTGCTTTTTAAACAGATTTTTGTGCTACTGTGTGATGTTTGTAGGGAGTTTTAGGGTGCATCTTCAAGAGAAAAATCCCATTAGGATCGATGAAGGGATCCATTCTTTTTGATCATGTTTTTTGGGGTGCAACTGTTGGGGCCATGGTAAGCGTGGGATGTGTGACTGCTTTGTGCAGACATGTGTCTAAGGACTTATTGTGCCATGATGATGTAGGTGAAGTGATTTTGGGTGACCAAGTGAAGAAAACCATGCGGATCCTTGAGGATCCATGCTTTTTTAACCATGTTTTTTAGAGGGCAATCATTGTTGGGCCATGAAGGCATTGGGATGTGTGACTGCTTGTGCGAGACATGTGTCTAAGGACTTGTGCCCATGATGTGGTGGTGATTTTGGGTGACCAAGTGAAGAAAACCATCGCGGATCCTTGAGGATCCATGCTTTTTTAATCCATGTTTTTGGGGCACTGTTGGGCCATGTATGAGCATACAGGATGTGTGACTGCTTCTGTTCAGACATGTGTCCTAAGGGACTCCAGTGCCATGTTGTGGTGGTCAGTTTTTGGGTGACCAAGTGAAAAAACCATCACGGATCCTTGAGGATCCCATGCTTTTTTTAACCATGTTTTTGCGGCACCGTGGTAAGAAACTCCCAGGCAGGTGGAATTCACACATAAATTTATTAAAGTTTTTTAGTTAGTTGTTCGAGTTAAAAGAGTAGTTGATTTTTTTCAGTTAAAGTGTTGTTTTGCCACATTTCTAACATTGGGGATGTGGATTCTCTGCTTTGCCTTCCTTTTTCCCCCAGCACTTTTTTTCTTCCAGCCTTACTGTGCTGTCCTGCCTTCCCACTGGAGTGGAAGCCTGTGGACAGTGGGCTTTTCCCCACTCCCTTCCATCCCCCCTATGTCAGCGCTGCTCTGTGCGCGGGAGTGCGTCAAAAGGCGCCGTTCAGGAAGAGCCTGGGATGCCGCGCGCTGAGGGGGCACGACAGCGGCGAAAGCGGTGGGGCGACTGGGCGCTGTGGCCGCCCCTGCCGTGGGGAGGGAGGGAGGAACCCCGCACTCACTCTCCTCAGAAGTGGCCAGCGGGGCTTCTACGGTAAGTGGGGGAAAGGCCCAGCCCGGCGAAGTAGGCGGGCTGCTGACGCCTGTGGCCAGCCTCTGCCGTGGGAGGAGGAGGAACCCCGCTGGCTACTCTCCTCAAGTAAGCGCCGGAGACTTCGCGGTAGAGTAGGGGAAAGGCCAGCCCGGCAGTGGCCAGGCGGCTCGCGCTTTCGTGGCCGCCCCCCCTGCCGCGGGGAGGGAGGAACCCGCTTCTCTCCTCCAGAAGTAGCACGGGGTTACGGTAGATGAGGAAAGGCTCCAGCGGCAGCGGTAGGGCGGCTGCGGCCTGTAAGCCGCCTCCTGCCGTGGGAGGGAGGAGGAACCCCGCACTACTCTCCTCAAATAAGCAGCGGAGAAACGCTTACGGTAGAAGTAGGGGAAAGGCCCAGCGGCAGTGGCGGGCGGCTGGGCGCTTGTGGCCGCCCCTGCCGTGAAGGAGGAGGAGGAACCCCGCTTACTACTCTCCTCAAAAGTAGCACGGGAATTCACGGTAAAGTGGGGAAAGAGCCCAGCGGCAGCGGGTAGGCTGCTGGGCGCTGTGGCCGCCCACTGCCGTGAGGAAGGGAGGAGGGAACCCCGCTGCTACTCTCCTCCAGAATAGCGCAGCAGAAGGCCTCACGCAGTAAAGTGGGGGAAAGGCTCCAGCGGCAGCGGCGGGGCGGCCGCGCTTGTGGCCGCCTCTGCCGGGAGGGAGGAGGAACCCCGCTGGCCACTCTCCCCAAATGGCAGCTTGAAGGGCTTCACAGTAGAGGGGGGGGGGAAAGGCCCAGCGCAGCGGCTGGGCTGCTGCATTGTGGCTGCCCCTGCCGGGAGGGGAACCCCGCTTACTCTCCTCGGCAGCCGCTTCACGGTGGGGGAAAAGGCCCAGCTGGGGCTGCTGGCGGGCCTGTGGCCACTCTTCTGCCGGGGAGGAGGAACCCCAAGGCCATTCTCCCCTGGCAGCTGGGATGCACGGGGTGGGGCGCCCAGTGACACTGTGGGTAAGTGGGGTCTCTTTGGAGTTAGGAAACTTTGTGGGGACCATTCTGTAGGGTTTTTTATTTTTGTAGTTTGAAGCCCCACTCGTCCCACCGCCACTTGCCAGGAGCTGACATGGGAGTTAAAGGAGGTCTTGGGGGGTTTCGCGCTGGTTGGTGTGGGAAATGAGGCTGGAGTGGGGGGGGTGGGTGCTTGTAGGACCTTACTTGGGGAGTGGGGGGGGGGAGCCGCGCCAGGGCGGAGTAGGGTTTGCTTTTTGTTGTTTTTTTTTACTTGGGAAGCTGCTTTCAGTCCCAAAGCTTACTTGCAGGAAGCTCAGCTCGTCTCCAAGCTTCTTGCCAGGAGGCGGGAGCTGGGCCAGATGTAAGCGAGTTAAATTTTATTTTCCCCAGGCTGGCTCGGAGAAGCCGCTGGCTCGGGGGAAGGGCCAACTTCGGATTGCGTTTAGTGAGGAGGGGGCAGGCTCGGCTCCTCGGCCCTCCGACCCCCTCCGAACTGACTGATCTCGGCCTGATTTGCCGTTCGGGAGGGGCCGAACCGCCAACCCTAATTGGTTGCTGTGGGGACAGGGACAGGAAAATCCGAACTTTCCCACCCATATGGCAGTCATTCAGGCTTTGGTTTAGTCTTTCATGAAACATTGCAGCAAAACAGGCTTGGGAAAGACCGGGAAAGTACTGCAGAAACTCAGGAAAGCTGGGAGCTGCATAAATGCACATGATGCTACAGAAAGTAGGAAGAAGCCCTTCTCAATAGCACTGAACCTGGGGCAAATAATTCAGGTGGAAACAGCCAATATTTCTTCCAACATAAAATGCACACTTCTCATCATGCAGCCTGCATATTTTCCTTTATAACTCCACAAGGAAAAGGGTCAGAGCTTTTTTTTTTAAAAAAAGAAAGCTGTAAATTAGTACATTGTTGCAATAAATTGTAATAACATTATGAGCTATAGTGGCTTCTCAAATACTAATTAAACAGAAGGTTTCTAGTACAGGCAGTGGTTACTGGGGTAAAGAAAATGGTACTGATGTGCGTAGAACCTACAAAAATGCACATCTTTCCATCCATACCATGTTCAAAATTGCTTTAAATGTGATTTTTCCAAAACAGATGTATGGAAGTACTGTCAAGTTGCACTTGCAACCATGTTATGGTGACTCTAGCAAGGGGCTTTCAAGGCAATCAGAAAGCAGAGGTGGTTTGACATTGCCTTCCTCTGCAGAGTCCCCCTTGAAGGTTTTCATCCAAGTGCTAAGTCTGCTTAGATGACAAGATCAGGCTATGCCATGCTGCCTTCCTTCCCGCTTTTCCAAAGAGGTAATATCAAACAAACTTTTGGAAAGATCGCAGTGAAGCAGATACAAACATGGAGCAGCACAAATACAGGATGGCTTGTGGATGCTTCTGAAAACAGTGCTGCTATAAGGAAGGCCAGGTAGAGCCAAACATCCACATGGATCAGCCCTGCTATCCGTGGGAGCACGAATTGCATATTTTTTTTTGTCTGGCCAACTCCCAGGCTCAGGGAGTTGACCTCTGCTCCATGTCTGTTCTTGCCACAGCATCTCTGGGCTTAGCTGAAGGGGAACAGTGACTCAGAGCTGAGCATGTGCACTGCTAACATCAAAGAGCATTGAGTTGGATGCAGTTGGTATACAAAGGATCATTAATCCACGCAAGTTGCCAGGAGACTGCTGCTGTCATCAAGTGACTGAGTAGGCATGTGTGAACACTGCTGTTGACACGAGGCTAAATTAGTGAGTTTAAGTCACTTTTTATATTCTACTAGACGATAAGTAAAGAAGGTTGTGTACAGTACACAAACTATAAGCCACAGTAAGCAGGTTAAGCGGATAATGTAGCTATTTCTTAATATGAAAACAAAGGGATGCATAACTGGTTGCCATGTGATAGTTTATTCTTTCCTCCCTTGACAACATCACTTTCTAAAATATGGTCAGAGTTAATTATATCCCAGTGCTCAGCATGCTTTCTTGAGGAAAAAGTCCCCAAATGGCTGGGAATTCTTCCTTCCATTTAAAACTGCAATCAAAGGATCAAGTCTTCAGAAGACATAAGGGTGACTCTTCTGGGTCAAACCAGTAGCCCCTCTGGCATCCTTTATCATATGGTGGCCAACTAGTTTGCCGGGAGGACCAAAAACAGAGCACAAAGGCCAGTAGTGGTTGGGATGGCCAGCTTCAGGTTGGGAAATATCTGGAGATTTCCGGGGCAGAACCTTGGGAGGTCAGGGTTTGGAGAGGGAGGAGGAGGACTTTAGCAGGATATAATGCTGTAGAGCAGTGGTGGCGAACCTATGGCACTCCAGATGTTCATGGACTACAATTCCCATCAGCCCCTGCCAGCCTGGCCAAATAGCTGCCACTGAATGGCCGCTGCAGGAGGCAGGGCCAGAGACAAAATGACTGCCACAACTTAACTTCAGTAAAACAACGCAGATCCTTGTGCTGCGGTGGAAGCTGCTACCAAACCCTAACCCTACCAAAGCAACATTTAAAGAAAATTGCACAGCTGATCAACTCTCCAATAGTTAGTCAGAAGCCTCGCTGGGCAAAAGCCTTTCCTGGCCCTGGCCACTTCCTAAAAACACTTGGTGGGCACCGAAAAAGGTGTTGTGGGTGCCATGGCGCCCTCAGGCACTACATTTAGAACCACTGGCTTTCCAGGTCTCCCACCTCCTACTATGCAACCTCTGTCCCTGCTACTTGGCAAATGCTGCGGGGAAAGTGGGCAGTGTCATTGTTGTGATGGCATGATGCTATTTGTGGTGCAAACCTGGAAGTGACATCACCACGTTGGTGCAACAATCTAGGGGTCACCAAAAACTCTGTGGACTTGGGGGCCACAGAATGCCACCCTGATGCAGTGACATCACTTGCAGGTTTCTGTGAAATTATATTGCATCATCCTCCCCCCCATCCCTGCCCCCTCCTTCTCTTGCTGGCTGCCAGCTTGCAACCCTACCAAAAAGATATAAGGAAATCCTTAGACCATCTCTGAGGTCCCTTTTTGTCCTGTTCCTCAATTCCTTGAGTGCAGGGTTCCCCTATCACAGGCAAGCCAATGGTAAGTTTACAAGGCTGGACATCAGGAAAAAAAACTTTTCAAAAATAAGAGTAATTCCGCTGTGAAATCAGCTGCTTAGGAGAGACCCCTCACTGGCAGTCTTCAAGCAGCAGCTGGTTGAACACTTG